>NC_050471.1:2887808-3259807 GCF_013373865.1 Monomorium pharaonis | reverse complement strand
CATCCCAAGACTTTGGCTTCGGCATCGTCATTGCTATGACAATATTATAGTTATCAAGGGCCGACGACAAAAATTGCCAAGACCTATGGTCCATATATTGAATATCATCAAGCAAAATGCAGAGTTTAGTCTTCAGCTATAAAAAAGAAATATTAATTTACATAAAAGTGATTTTAGAATAGTGTTATAAGTCTTCCTAAATCCTTTGATTTAATTAAAGGATAAGATAACAACATTGCCTGCTTTAATATCTTTTCAAATATATCGACAGTTTTCGTGTGACGTCGCCAATCGGTATCTGAGCAATAGGCATCCGAAAGAGGGAAACAAACTCTCATCAAAATATTCAAATAGCAGAAATCTTCTAAAGCAACAATATCGCCTAATTTATTAAGCAATTCCTTTTCACGCTCCTCGACCGTGTCGCAATCTTCAGCTTCAAGTATCTACAAGGAACTTAAATTATCTAAAATTTAACTAATATTGCGAAAACATTTTAATAAAGATTCCATAAAGAAAACGAGTACTTATTTCTTATAAAATAAGTTTTTTATCTCTCTTATAAATTTTTATTTAAAAAAATACTTTTAATATATTTAATTAAAAAATTTTTTTATTTTCTAAATGTTAACTTTACATTATATCTGTTTTTAAAAAAAGTTAAAATAAATAAAAAACTTTGAAAAAATATTGAAATTAATTTTTTCCATTATATTTATCTTTTGCAAGTTACAAATTTTAAAGTTTAGAGAACAAAATTTTCAACTCTTCTCTTAGTTCAATTATTTTATGAAATCTACTTATTTTTTCTAGAAAAGTCTGCAGAATAAAATTAATCAAATACTTTGTACCTGTAGAATAAGGTGATACATAACTGAATAAGCCTTATCCGCGTATGTCACGTGAAGAGAAAGTTTGATTGGTCTTATTTGTCTGTTACAAACGCTCGTGACGAAAGCATCTAAAAGTCTAGATTTTCCTGATCTCTCGATTCCCTGGACAAATAACCGATTTATTTTATAAAATAGGCGGGATAAATTCTACAAAAGTAACGATACCAAACCTACTTTATTTCTTATTTTTACTTTTATGATTACGTATAATATTTGTTAATAATTTTGATTGTAATATTATTATAAAAATTATAAATATTAAATAGATTAATTATCAAAATTATAATACAGTTATATACTTAATATACTTAATACTAGATCAGACTGTAGCAACTCTGTTTTGCAAACAGAGTTGCTACAGTCAAGTTATTTTTGGAAACTTTAAATTAAACCTCAATTAACAATCCTGAATATTTTCGATCTGCCACTCCGATCTCATCCAGGATATCGTCGAAGCATTCCAATTCGTCTGCTCTACCCAAAATAGGATAACAATAGTCCAAAGACGAAGTTGCTTCTAAAATTTTCCTATTTATTTGGATACGAAAGATATAACTTGCATATTTAATTATCTACACATAATTTATATTCTAACTTTAAAATATGTACAATTTAATAATTTAATTTTTTTGACATTTAATAAAAATATAACAATTGAATTAAATTAAATGAAAATTAATAAAAGCAATGCTTTAATACATAATGTGTTTTATTTTTAATTATTTAAATGCAAAAGAGATTTCTTTAAATGTGAAAAATAAATTTAAATGGTTACGGCTCATCATCAAGATATTCGTAAATGTGATATTTCTCCAATCTTTGCAATGTTCTCACGCCTCGAGAACGAAACTGTTCCTTTCTGAAATGACTGTGCAACACAGTGTCATAATCACAGGAAATCTGCAAAAAATATTGGTACCATATAATTTAAGCTCCAAAAAAATGCATTTATATATTTACATTAATATAAAATAATATAATAATTAGTTACATTAATATAATAATATAATAATGTAATTACATTTTTATGTTTGACAATATTATTAAAGAAAAGCTATATTATTACCTGTTTTTCTTACAAAAAATATCTTTACAAAAAAATTGTTTCATAGACGCACTTATTATTAATGTAAATTTTTAAAACGCTGTAGTCGTTTTTTAAGCAAATTAATCTTTAAATAACACTTAAATACCTTAAAAGCTTTAATTACCTTTTCATGGGAAATATTCATTATTCTTACAGCTTTATCAACAGGCGGCCCAATAATAGCGTAATATCTTCTAGCAGTATGCCCAATCACGCCACAATAAGCTATTCCTAAAAATAATGAACATATTGGTGTGCTTTCCGTCAACAAAAATTTTTCAGTCAGCGGGGAGCGGAGAACGCAGAGCGCTCAGTAGATGCTGGGACATACAACAGAAGATAACAATGACATGATTTTGTTCCACTCTTCATTTAAACCGAAGAGAGGGGGAGGGAAAAAGTTTAGTCAATGCATAAAAAAAATATTAACATTTTTTTTAATTATGTAAATTACCAATTTATTTTATAAGTTTGATACTGTCGGTCCCCAAATATCAATGTTTAAATAAAAAGTACTATGTCAGTCCCTGGAGACTGACGCCGCTAAGCACCGAACGTGTTAAACAACATAAACAAGACTCTGATTTTTTTTTAGAAAAACATTTTAAAAGAAATGAAACTAGGACGACTAATTAATCTTTTATATATATAATACCTGTTGATACACCGATAAAAGTGCTTCGAACGCCATTAATAGTTTTCACAGTTCGCTTTATGTGTGTCGCACAAATAATTCCGTTTTTACACGTTTCAGTGGTTTTAAATTGGTCCTCACTGCTGTACTCACGTACGCCAAATGCGATACAAAAAAATATATTTTTTTCATACAAATTCATCGTGTTAATACAGCCTCCATATTGCGTAACATTGCTAAATAAATATTAAAATAACTTATTTTTTATTATGCTGATAAATATAAATGTGATTGCTGAAAGAATGGCAATATGCTTTATTCATTATAAAGATGAAGTTAATGCAAAACTTTCGAGTATAAAATTTATGATAACATTTTCATAACTTTATTAATAATTATTTTTTAAATAATAATTCTCTAGACTAACATATTTGTTAATTGTAGTTAGCAATGACAATACCTATGCAACAGTTGAAAGCATTTGTCAACTAAAAAACTAAATTTACTGTTTGAATATTTGTCAGGAATAATATTGACGGATATTACTGTAATTCGTCTGATTTCCGCCAAGAATCTTAACGGTTCACCCTTTTCAATCTACAAAAAGCAAAATATATATTTAACAAATAATTGTAAAAGGTCATACTTATACTTTTTTCTATATCTTAATAATTAAAACAATTTATACACTTGCGCGATAAACAAACCTGTTGAATCACCGGCTTTAACAAGTAACTTTTTAAATGTGTGACGAAATTCGGATTTTCTGCTGCGATTGCAGTAATCACTAATAAAAACAATTTAATGTAAAGTAACATTCTTTCATATAATTCAAAATAATATGATAATTTATTTAACCGGCTTCACACACACACACACACACACACACACGCGCGCGCGCGCAACATATTTTGTTAAAGTGTTAAGATTAAAAGATTAATAATAAATAATTAAAGACACGTAGTTTACATTAATTCCTAATAATTGTACAAAAATAGCAAACTAATATTGATTTAAGTTTAATATACATAGAATGAGTAAATCTTTATGATAATAAAAAAACGAGCCATACAAATAGAATAAAGCAGACAAAAAATATCCAGAAAAATATAGAAAGAAAATAGAACAATTTATGAATTTGATACAAAATATATACCACATACACATAGTTACAAAATATATACAAAATTATTTATTTTACCTGTCGAAGCTTTGTCTTTCTTATTAGTGATTTCTGTTTCATAATTTTCTTTGCCGGTAATAGATATCAAAGATGTTTTATAAGGCGATGATGATCTGACAACATCTGTTACAAGTGTCTCTACTGATGTTGCATCGAACTTTTTTAGTACTCTTATTATCTGTATAAAAAAATCTGTATAATTATAAATTTTTAAAATTGATGCCAAATAAAGAAAATTTGTAATAAAAGTTAATTAAAAAATAAAAAGCAAATGTGTTATAAATATAAGACTGTATCTTTATTGTTGTAAAACAATTTTTACAGAGAAATAATACTTTAAATCGTAATACAATAGATTTTATGTTAATTTTAATTATATTTGTATCTATATGCAAATAATTAATTATTTACGACTGTTTTTACGCCAAGTAAAAAGAAATAAAAGCTATATGTGTGTATATATATATATATATATATGTATATTTATTTTCTCTAGTCTCTAGTTCATAAAATGTTAAAGAAAATTATTTTTTTTAATTATTATATAAAATTGTAATATTATCATACCTTTATGTTAAGTGGATCCTTAATGACATATTCATATTGACTTGGGGTACAATGTTGCCATGCACTTAGCGAAAGTACCAAGTCACTCGGCAGAGAAACTTTTTTCGCATTTTTTAGCTCTTGAATCGGCAAACCAAAAATCACGAAATGCCGAGCTTCGTCGCTTCCGATTACTGAAAATGTTACTTCTCCGGCCGAAATAGCTATACTCACTATTAAATAAAATTTGTGATTGTCATGAAGAAACATGTTTATCAAACCGTCTCGAAACCCATGTATGAAAAAAAAAATTTCTTATTTATTTTAAATTTGTATAATATTACAATTTTTTAGTTTTAATTTTTTTATTTAAATTTACGCTTAATGGAGACTCAAATATTTCAAATATATCAATGTGTATGGCAAATATATATATAATACCTTTATAAATATCGTTGACAACGTCATTCAAAGCTGCTATAGAATTTTGTATACTTATCGCTCGTGCAATTACGTTTTGCATAGTGTCGAACATGAATTCGCCATCACGTACTTTCCACGCTACTAATAAGCCCTCATCTATACTTTTAATATGTCATTTAGTTTAAATAAATTTCTTGCAGTTAAAATAGTTGCACAAGTGAAAAAACAATCAACAGTAAATTTTTAAGTTTTTGTATAAAATTATCTTTTACTTTGTTTAAAATCTTTGATTATATTTCTATTGTGTCTTAATTTATTATTATAAATTATGTTAGATATTTAATGATAGATAAGATTTAATTACAATTAAAAATAAATTAAATAATTATTTTACTTATTAATGGACAATTAGAGAATTCTCAAAACAATAAATTTATAAAATATGAGAATTTAACGTTATAGTTAATGCACATATAATAACAATTTAATATAATTATTAGTAGTAAACATTTTAAATATGTTTAAACGGTTTTTTTTTAACAAAAAATCAAGATAATTTCTCATAAAAATTATATAAGAATGTCGCCTAGATAAAAAGTGTTTCGGTCTTACAATAGCAAATACTATAATTAATGTTTTTTTACCTGTGACATTCAAATATTCAAAGAATTTTTGTCAGAAATTATTGCAATTTTTTATTTAAAATAAAGTAAAATTCCGTTAAATCTTAAAATAAAATTGAAATAGACACATTTAAAATTTTTACTAGTATCCAATAATTGTATTGAGAATATATGCACATCAACTTTACTTTCATTTGTTCTCATATTCTATTTATTTATTTCGTTAATGCAATATTCTTTACTACATATTTAAAAAATAAATATATAAAGTATATAATATCTTTATTTGTGACAAAAAAAGATTTATTATCGAAAAATATTTCCAATTTAATTGTTCATTAATACATTCTATTTTGAACAACATTAATCTATTTTGGAAACATTTTCTCACTAGAAAATTTTAGTATGTCTCCCTCGGTGCAGTATACTTCGCGAACCACGATATAAATATATTCATTTAATCTTTTAGTTAAAGCCAAACTTCCCCCGTTTTTGTCATGAATGTATCTCTTAAACAGCAACGAAAAACCTATTGTTAATCATATAATATAATTTTTTTAAATTATTTTTCTTGTAAAAAATCTCTAAAATTTGTACGAAATTATAATGCTAACTTGAAATGCTTATAAACATCAAAACAGTCTGGAAGCTTTTTAAACTCTTGTCTGACAAATCTGTTGTATATATTACTTCGTCCGGAACAAAAGTCGCCATACGATGAATTTGCTCGTTTTTATTGCGTAAATTCAATGCCTAAATAAAAAACTAAATTAAATTTGAAACACGTAAAGTGCGTAAAATTAAAACATTAAAAATAAAATTATTTGTATTCATAAGAAAAGAACAAAAGGGCACTATGTAGAAAATTCAAATCTAACCTGTTTTACTGTCAAACTCTGCTTTTTAAAAATAGGGCCAAACAAATCCGGCGTCCAAGCAGGAACAACATTTTCTTTGTTTATTGGATTATATGTCATTGGTTAACTAATTTTTAATGTATTTCTAATATGAAAATAAAAATGTACTTATTCCTCGTAAGAATGACCGAAAGTACTTATCAAGGATAACATGCATTTATTTTTTAACTCAACTGAATTTATCTCTTTAACTTTAAAGATATTCAGTAATATAAACATTTTTTAAAAAAAGGTAAAAAAAAGGCGGCAAGTGTGTGTATGTGCGCCCCTAAGAAAAAAACCATTATATTAGATAAATTGTCTTATTGTCTTCTCTACGCAAATAATAATATAAAATAAATGCGCCAATTATAAGAATATTTATACAAAATTTATTTATTATAATTTTTTATTAAAATATTTAATAATAAACGGGCTTGATAATCAAATAATTGAATGATTAAAATCAACTAACGGGATTATAGTGAAGCAAAAACTTGGCGTGCTCGGGTTGTTAAATTGCAATAAACCATTAATGTTAAACAATAAAAATATGAAAATTATTTGTACAAATAAAATAATGAAAAAATGATAACCCATCAAAAATTTTACGAAGAAAATATGTCAAGTACATAAACGCATTCGAAAATGGGACAAGATCAATACAATTAGACAAGTATATTTGAAAAAAGACACACATACAGACATTCGGCGCCTTTTTTTTACCTTTTTTTAAAAAAGGTAATTTTGTTGGGATATCACGCATTTTTTAGTATCAAGCATTTTATTTAGAGTATATATATTTTTGCAATAAAAAATTATTATATATGACTTAAAGTGATTTACAATACACAATTCTTTATATTATATTATCTTTTATATTATTTTATTTTATATTATAATATACTACCGTGTCTCTTGATTTCTGCAATAGGCTGACAAGTGCAGAAAATATCGAATTTTTACAATACACAGAGCATTGTAAAAACTAAGTTTCTGCAATAGGCTGACAATTGCAGAAACTATCGAGTTTTTACAATACACAGAGTGTTGTAAAAAATAATTAATGCAATAGGCTGACAATTGCATAAACTATCGAGTTTTTACAATACACAGAGTGTTGTAAAAAATAATTAATGCAATAGGCTGACAATTGCAGAAAATATCGAATTTTTACAATACACAGAGCATTGTAAAAATTATTTTCTGTAATAGGCTGACAATTGCAGAAAATATCGAATTTTTACAATACACAGAGTGTTGTAAAAAATAATTAATGCAATAGGCTGACAATTGCAGAAAATATCGAATTTTTACAATACACAGAGTGTTGTAAAAAATAATTTCTGCAATAGGCTGACAATTGCAGAAAATATCGAATTTTTACAATACACAGAGCATTGTAAAAATTATTTTCTGCAATAGGCTGACAATTGCAGAAAATATCGAAATTTTACAATACACAAAGTGTTGGCGTATAATACACGGGGCGGTCTCGCGCTGCGCGTTCATTTGGCGCGAGACACTACCGTGTCTCTTGATAAAGAAATATAAAGTATAATTTTTCAGTTGTCTTTTATATATTTATTATTATTCCAAAAAATATTAGTTGTACATTAATTTAATGTATTAAATATTATAGATTATATAAAATTATAATAATTTAGTAATTTAATTTAATAATTTATTATTATTATAAAATATATTTCTAAGTTATTTATATTATTTTTATAAATTGACGCTTAAAATAATGTCTTTTACTTACAATAATGCCTAATAATATCATTAGAAATAACCATTTGTTATACAGGTACATTCGATAAAGTCAATTATCAGCGATATTTTAAAATGGAAAGATTATGATTTACAAATATATTTCCAAGTTATTATTTTGTTTTTGTAATGTGTCAGTTACAACTAATTATTACAAAGAATTATATCTTTTAATCCCAAACAGCACACAACATCCAGTGGACTTCTGATTTTAGTCTTTATTTTGTTCAAATGTCCATGGACACAATACTAATGTTTTAATACATACAACTATATTGCTTATTTATTATTTCCTATCTTTATAGTATAAATGTACTATTAAAAGAAGTTAAATATAAAATTGCATAAAAGTGTAAAATTTATACAATAAATTTATAAAATAGAAATATGTACATGTCTGCGAACATATTTAATCCTTCAAAATTCAAAATTATTTTTTATATTTTCCTTCATATAAGACATATAAGAACACGGCTTTATTAAATATACTAATATAAATAAATATGGATTGACATGGACGTGCTTCGAAGAAACTCTTAAAACTCCCATCTTGCTACAGTTTTTCCCCTTCTGGCGTTGATAGTGTTGATACATAAGGATCGACGTGGTACATGGAACTCGCCAAGGGTTGTTAAAGAAGCCGCACGGCATTTCGAATCTAAACAGTAAACGTTTGGAAAATTTATTACGAGTAATTTATATTTTAAATTCATTTTTATAAAAAAAAAATTATTTTTAATATTTTATCTTAGATTGACAGATATGTGTACTTTTATTATATTTTTAAGATAAAATTAATTTTAGTTGGCAAACAATTATCGTGTCTTTAATGTATATAAAATTTATTATACTATAATAGAACAATAAATATATTTTTGCATTACTGACAACACGTTGATAAAATTTTTGTTTACATTATATATTACAAAAAAAATGACAATCATTATTTTATTTTATACATTTGTATGCTAAAAATATGTATACATATAAAAATTTGATTTTTAAATGATACTTTTCCTGATGTTATTATTAACACTTTGGTATGTATATATTTATATATAATATGTAAATGATAAAAAAATAAAAATGTGTTAGAATTTATTGATTTACGACTACAATTTTTGAAGATGTCAATTATCATGTCAAAGATTTTAATTTTTAAACAACAATAATTTGCATAATCGGATCAGTTCTTTGTTGTTTAATTAATGTACATATAACTGCTTAAACATTTCTAAGTCTATATTTTATATCAATATGACATTAATCAATATTATACCATCAGTATAATTGGTTATTATTAATGTCGTAGATATATAATAAACCAAGGTGCTAAGAACCTAGTTTAATTTTAAAACTAACTCATAAAAAATTTGTATCAAAATGATATACATTGACCAAGCAAACAAACTGTATAAATTTTAAATTGAGAAAAATCCTTAAAAACTCAAAAAATATTTGTTAATGTTTAAAGATCTGATCAGATTTATGTGAACCGTTTGAAAATTTGACATACATTTGCTTCAACTTAATTTGACAAATTTTTGGCATTTGATTCTATTGTTCACTCATAAAGACAGCCCGTGACATGAAAAGGCAGTAATTAGTATAATAAACTATATTTTGTTAAAATTTTCCAGCAAAATATTGTTCTAATTCTTTTTTACGCATTTGCTAGCATATGTATCTGCACTGTTAGATTATTCTTTGCTTGCAAAGTAAAAAAAGAATCAGTGCGTTACATGCCATGGGTTCCTCTTAACATTGTATACCTATTTTTACATTACACATGTTGAAAATAAATCAAATACCAATGAATCATTTTACTAGATAATATATACAATAAATATCATTAGCATGTAATCTAATTTAATCTCTCGATATTATATTAAAACTTTTTCAAGGAGCTCAGGTTCGTCGATATGTTTAAAGCAGTTATATGTTTAATATATATTTCGTTTATACAAAAATTTTTATATGTTCCTTAACAAATGGAACACATTTCTCTTTGTATTTCGACATATCGCAAGATATTTAAATAAAATATGGCGCAATGTACTGAACACATTATATTTAATATAGATATAATCTAATCAATACTTGAGTTTATCTGATTTGCACATTGCCGTGCGATAGCTATTATATAAAGAATTGTCAATAAATTTGAAATTTTACGGTACACAAATATATTTTATTATAATCTATATACCTTATGTATATTCCATAACTGTATTTATATATATGATTAATTTATATATAATTAGATTATATTCTTCAAAACTCTTCATGACTCAGTCTAATAAACTTCATAAAAAATATTATATAATTTCTCTACGGCATTTTATAAATCAGCATTATCGCAGTAATATTTCTTTACTGAGTCCAAACAATTCAAAACGCAAAAAATTGATCTAAACAAGAAAAAATGTATACGATAATAACTTTGTACTTATACCATATTCATTTCTCTGGCATAAGATTTACATACGTAGAAAAAAAATTTATACATAATATCGATAAGTTTAACAAAAACATGAAATTAATTATTAAAATAAATTGCATCACTATACGTATATATCTATCTTGAACCATCAAAAGAGATACAAAAATATAATATTAAGTTTTGCACAACATAAGAAAAATATTACATATTAAAAATAGGAATTAGAATTTTTGAGTTTTTTCAATAAATATTAAACGTAGCACAATAGATACAAATAAAATGTAAGACATTAATGTGTCTTACAAGATACAACGTAACTTATTTATTTGTAGTGTAAAATGATAAAACTGATCTGTGTGTTTAATGAAAAAATTGATTTTCTAAAATTTTAATTTCTATTCTTAGATGTCTAAAAAGTTTTTTTCATTTTTCTATTCAGAGAAGTCAAAATATTTCTAAATAACTTACATGTTCTTATTTTAACAATCGATATTATTCTGAAGAAATAGGTCGTGTCCCGATATACATTGCTAGTATTGAAAATTTATGATATACATAATGTGGCAGTGTACAATACGGTCATAGAAAGAGTTGTGATCATGCGAGAAAGTAAAAAAACAGTAAAAAACCTAAAAAAATAAAGACGGAGAAGAAATATTGTAACATTGTTTAAGACCGGGAGAAATAAACTCGATTCTGATTACCCGGGAAAAAATCTTTATATCAAGGACAAAATTATAGATTAAATTATATCATAACAGATCTAATTTTATCAATTGGTTTGTAAAATTAGAACTGCTCTGATATTCATTAATCCATAATTTAATCTTTCTGCTATAATTTAATCTATTTTGATATGAAGATTTTTTCCCGAGTAATAACAAACTATAGTTTTGTGTGATTACACTTTTCTTTATTACCTGAACGTATACAATTACGCATATTGCGTAAGATACGAGAAGAAATTTCGCAAAAAGTTTACAGAACAGAGACCGTTAGAAAAGTTTCACAATCCCAGAAAAAAATGATAGTTTTATTATTGAAATAATCTTAATAGTCAAATAATTATGAAAACTAAATAATACAATTTTACAAGAGTGTAACAGTTTTGAATGCTTTAGAAAACTGTATAGTACAAATTTTTACGAAATTTTTACATTTTATAAAAAAGTATTAACAAAAGAAAGGGATACCAGCTCCATTATATTTTCTTTCGTTGTCATTGCCAGGCTTGAAACCAGTTATCAACTCAAAAGTTCAGTAAATATTTTAGAATATATACATATGTATTTTTATAAATATTATCTTTATTTATTGTTACATAAACAATAAATTTACGATTTACATTCGTAGTAAATTGTTCCTTTTTAGTGGTTTCAATACCTGTCCGTCACAATTGCCGACTAATGACGCCGAAATTAGAGCAATAGTACAGTGTGATTTGAGAAATATTTTAAATAAGGATTATTTCATCGACATGATTCCTATGCTCCTAATTTTTTTATTTTTATTAATAATGAGATCTATATTTTGATTCTATACTTAGAATTTGTCTTGACTAGATTTTATTTTAACAATTACTTTCTCTTCCAGCGCAATCTATGTTACATGCTATCTCTTTTAGCATTTGTTACTAATGCTTTTTATGAATAAGATGTAAAAAGAACGCAACTATATTTGTAGATTGCTGATAGCATATTGAACACATGAGAGGATCTTCAGTATTATGAAAACTCATGTGTATTGCATACATAATCTCATTCTCAAACATAATATGACAATAATAACAAATAAATGATTTCTTTCTTTTTTTTGCATTATGTGTCACATTAGTTTTAATATTTCTTTCAAGATTAAACTGACTTGCCGCTTCTAACGGCAACTCACTAGCTGGAAGGAAAAATTTCGTGTGAGTTCCCTTTGTATTTTGTGTTTGTGTTTCATTGTTGTTCATATATTCATTTATCGTGGGATATTCTATCTTCGTCGCTTTACTCTTACGTTTCCTGTGTCTTGAGGAGCTCGCAACTGATTGCTGAAGCTGCGGCTGATCTTCTATTTTCGACATTGCAGACATACTAAGATCCAGTGGTTCGTTTGGCTGGTTCAACACTTGAGGCTGAGGTTCCCAGACCGGTGTTGTGGATGTCGAGGATTCTTCGTCACTGGACGAAGATAATTCCGTCTTGTTAAAAAAATCTCCGTTGACAGCAGCCGCTTTAGTTAAGTGTTCAATATGTCCTGGGCCATTCGAACAAAATCTTTGGGCATTTCCCAGTAAACGAAACATCCGCCCGCGTTCCTCGGCATCCATCTGACATGTTAGAATTTCTTTGTACACAAGTTGACACAATATGTTATACGGGTCATTCGGATTTAATTCATCCACAAAGTTTGTGCTATTACATGTAGCCAGACTGGCTGTGTCTAGAGAATTAGAATGAGGTGATCCGTAATGAGAAACTGGGATTAACGACATCTGATTCGGCGATCTTTGTATCGGCGACAACATCCGAGTTTGCAGCGGTATCAGTTCCGACTTCGGTAAGTTTGAGGTCGCAATCGACGAAATCGCGGGAGCCGACGAAATCGGAATCGGAACTGATAATACCGGAACTGACGGGGGGGGCAATGAAATCGGGGAAGTTATTTCCGAAGTTGATGGCATGTCGATTTCGGAATCTTCTGTTAGCTTCCTCTTCTGTTCCATGTGTGGCTTTCTTCTAGGTCCGCGTTTACTACCGTAAACATCGATAGTGGCGAACGGATTCGGTGTCCCATCCGGGTTCAGCACTGGGCCCGGTGTGTGCAGAGTCTCTTTCAAATGTCTTTTAATCGCGTTACAAAATTTGGTCTTGTACACACACGTCCCGCAATTGTACTGATAAACCGCCGAATGCGTTTTCTTGTGACTAGTTAGCATTGATTTGCTCACGCACGCATACGAACACTCTTCACACGCGAACGCCTTAAAATCATCATGAGCACTGAACCAGTGGAATGTCATGTGATGCTTGAAGAAGGTAGCGAATCGACAATAAGGACAAACAAAGCCGGAACAATCTTCATGCACAAAGAAGTGTTCACGTAAATGCTGCCACAAATCCAATTTTGTATTCGCTATAAAACCGCAGGTATGCTTGGGGCAAGTTTTCGGCTTTGAAACTTTATTTTTCTTCTTCCCCTTACTTCGTGATTCATTACTGAAAACTTCAGTCTTTTTGTCATCATCAGAGGGTTCGTTGAAAAAGTCGTTTTCAACGTGCGAACTTCTTGTGATTGTGCAATGTGTGATCACGTGATTGATGTACTCATTTCTGAAAACATAAGTGCAATTTAAGTAATGAAAGTTTATTTTGTTGGAATCAGTAGCGAATTGGATAAATGTGTTGTTTAATGCTCTGTTCCCCAGTTTTTCTTTAATTCTGTATTTTTATGCGTAAAATATATTCTGAGAAGAAAAATCGGAAGAAAAATAGAGTGTTATATTGCATATTTACCGCAAATTACATTGAATGTATTATAGCAGTATATATTAGAGATTATCATAATTTGGTGAAAAAAATTTTACGGATTTTTCAAATTTGATGAAATAAATTTAATAAAACAAGCATAAATGTAGCAAACCTGGACTATCAAATACGTTTCATATTCACATAATAATATGGGAAATACATATTTTTTACTCTTTGCATTTTTCTTTTATCAACTTTGATCTCCGATGCTCTTATACATGTAGGTCATAACTAAAAAGTTAATGTTAAATATACTATACCTAGTTGTCGAAACGCAAGGACATAATTTACAAATTCTAGGTAACTGTGCAGCATCACTGGGATGATTATTCATCATTGGAATGCTATTTTCAGTTGAATTAGATCCAGGTGGCGGACTATTCACATCATTCATCGAGATCGGTGTATCACACGTTGGGAATTTTGAATCGGATGTGCTTGGAATCGAATGATCAAACAAGAAATCAATATTGTTATTAGTTTCTTCCGCCGATTGCACGCTCTATACGAAATAAAAAAAATTCTTTTAAAATTTTTATGAAAAGATAAATGTATTAAGATTAGAAAAATTAGTATATGATTTATTAAACTATAAGTAAGTAAACTAAACTTACAAAAATAATTCAACTTTTTTTAATTTTATTAATATTAATTAGGTACATATAAAATGACATAATTTTTAAAATTTTATTCAAAAGTTTAATTTGTAAGAGAGAGAGAAAGAGGGGGGGGGAGAGAAAACATTAAAAAATAATTAAACATTTGATTTACTTCCTGTAATTATTTACCAATCAAGTTTTTTAACTTTACATCTTTATGTTTATCTGTGTAGCGACTTATTCAATGAGATAAAACAATTAAGCTACGTAGCAGGTGCAAGCACGAAAAAAATATTCCACGCTTGAACCTCGAAGACTCAATATCGATACAACTTCCATCGTATTTCCACGTAGACATTTTGTTGAATATAAAGGGGGAAGGGTCCAGAGAATGAATAAAGTACGCGATGCGTATTGTCAAGAGAGAAAGCAAGAAAGAGGGAGATGAAGCTCAATCGGAGAGGGGTTGCACGATTACTCACCACGTTTCTATCACCCCAAACGGGCGTGGTTTGCGGAAGCAAGGGACATCGTTGCTTCTCGGCAGCAGTCTGTTGTTGCTGTTCATGTTGTTGTTGATTTGGTCCCAAAAATTGTACATTATCCTCGTGATATCTTTTCATTTTAACGATCTTCAAAAAACATCAAAATATTCCAAAAAAAAGATTAGAGACTAAGATTAAGATTAAGCATAAAAAATTATAACAAGTAAAATATAACTAAATAAAACGCGCGAGAAAAATATTAAAATTTTAATTTTAATATTTATATAATTATTATTGTTAACAAAATGATTAATAAAATCAACGAATCAATATCGAAATAGAAAAGAATGTGAAAATGTATTTACGCTGCGATATGTAAGTGATACAAGCAAATGCTTGAGATTCAAACGTTTGTTAATTGTTGAAGAAATATATTTAAAAAAATAAGTACGAGAGGGAAGACTTTAAGTTGACTCTCATAGCTGCTTAATTTAAAATTTAATTTTCCGAATCAAATTTTAGTTTTAATAATTATCATTATAACAATGTAAAATAATGTATGAATTTTAACAACATATATACTTTAAATTTATATTGTATCCGTACAAAGAAGATATTACTTATCACAAATGCAATGATGAATACATAATGCTCGCTTTAATTTGTGCTAGAAACATTATTTCTTATTTAGTAGCAACATATCATTGGCATAAATCTTTAGCGAAATATTACAAATTGAATTAAATTTTTTTGTAACATAATTTTTTATTTTTTAATTTAATTTATTTAAATTCTTTTACGTTGTATTAATTTTATTCGATTTATTTTTCACAAATATATTCTTAAAATACAAATTTAAACCAAAATTGTAGTTTAAATTCAAATTCAAATTGTTATTAAAAAATTTTTAGTAACAAAATGATAGCAATGAAACAATGCTTTTTTGCTACATATGTCTAATATAATTTTTTGCAGATTATTGCCGCTTTCTCCTTCAAAAAATCTGTACTTTTAAATGGGATATAGAGATTTATGTGTTTCTTTTCACTTCACCGGTTAGATTCGTTTATTTAACTAGAGCAGATGGAGTAGAATTCTTTTGAGAAACAAGGTATCCCACTGATAATTTCTAACAAAATCTCATTTAAACTAGTTCAATATATACTGGTAACACTACATAAATAAAAACTGACACTTCATTGTTCCTCTTTCTATACACGTGAAAAATCATTCAAGATTTGAATAAAGGTTTTTTCTTAGAGAGAAAGTGTTGAAAAAAATTAACGCGATTTTGCAAGGATTATACTAACACAATCGAATACAATCGAACCAAAATCTTTTTTCATTGTCGAATACAAAAATAATCCTTATTTACTTTTATAGAAAAAGAATAGTAATTATTTCTTATAAGATTTAATATTAAAACAGAAATCTTTGATCTTTTTAAGGTAGTTAGAAATGTAAGTACACATAATGCAAAATAAAAATATAAACTTTTTATGTTTATTTGAAAAATCGCTGATGAAAAATACTGCTTTTTAATGTATTCCATAACTACTCGAATAAAGAAAACCATTGCAATCTCCAGTTTTGCAAACTTTGCATTACAGTTCCTCCTTGGGCTGGAGATTACAATTTTTACTTAAACAACAAATTATTGTAAAGACGTTAAAAAGTATATAGTAAAAATTTTAATTATTTTTACAGCAATGAACTAAATTTAAAAGCTTATAATATAATTCTATAAATAGTAAAAAATTATTTTTATTTAATAAATATTATTTATTAAAAATTATTCTCTATAAAAAAAGAAATATTATTTGTCTTGAAGAGTAAGTGCAAATAAGTGAATATAAGGCTTTTGAATATAAGGCCGATAAACATGAATGAAGAGTACTTTTCTCGATACATTTATTGGTCTTGATAACGTTTTCTTACTTTGAAATTCCGAACAAATAGCATTATTCTCTAAGGTCAAAACGACGTTGATGGTATTTCGAAATTCCAAACGAGACGTACGTCAAGAACATAATAATAAATAGAAAATGACAAAGCAACGCCGTATACTCAAAATTTCAATCGGTGAACATTATAAGATAGAATAGAGATAACATGGAAGAACATGAAGAAAAATCGCTGATTATTTTATATAAAATGTTAATGTAATGTGTGTCTAAAGAATTATTAAATTGATAACAATTATTAAATTAAAGATATCAAACCTTTTTTACGGCACTGGCTCTTTTTCATTTATTTAAAAACAAAAAAAAACAAAACAACTTTATAAAAATTTTAAAAAATTGCTCATAAAACCATTTACTTTTTAATATGTATAATAGCATGATAAATTAATTAATGAAAAAAATAAACTAGTAAGAAATGTTATTATTCTGTAGATAATATAAATAATATAAATCAATATTTACATTAACGCGTTAAAAAGAAACAATTTTTGTACGTTTGCATGCAAAACATTTATTGCGCTATAATAAAAAATTACCGAGTGTACATTTTAATTAAAAAAAAAATTAAACTACCACACGTACAGAAAAAAATAAAATGAGATAAAGAAATTTCTTTTAAAATGCTAATTAAATAAATTTAATATAAAGATAGTTATTTTTTTAATTGAGAAACATTTTAATCTCAATAACTTTTTTTTCTCTTCTTATACTTGTGTGTGTGTGTGTGTGTATTTATGTATATACGTATTTATACATGTATGTACTATATGTATGTAAAGAATTTAATCTATAAAGAATTTAATTTATAAAAGAACTTTATAAACCTATTTAAACTTCTAAAAGATTTTAATCAAAGTAAAATGACATTACAATTACCTTGTCCTATTGCACGTTCGAAATTGTCAAATTTATTAGTAATTTCGTCTCCTCTAGATGTTCCAAAGTACAATTTTTTTCATGGAAAAAATTACTTGTCTTTAAATAAAGATTTGACACTTACATATTTTACACTACACACTTTTAATAAATAGTATCCATTTAATGCTAAAGTTAGTATTAAAGCCACGATACTATGTGCCACTGTGCCTTATTCTAAAGATTTTCTTTTATTCGAATGTTCTGTTTTTTATTAGTTTAACGTCCGTAATAAAACGATAGTTCTAATAGATCCGAAAAATCAAAAGCTTTAGAGAAAGTCTCGATATCAATCGGATCAAATGCTGGACCGGCTTCGCTGATTTATAATAATGCGAAGATACTTGAATTGTCTTGGGCAAGCAATTGAACAATCTGAATCGAGAACGGCTTCGAAATTCCTGACATGTACAGAAAAAAAACTCGAGGTCTATCAGGCGATAACCGAATCGAACTGAGACCGTACTGACACTAACAGTTTCTATAAGTCCCAACATTTGGTCCTGTTGTAGGGCGGTTACCCTCACTCTCGAATCATCCGTCCAATAAACAGACCTTAAGTTCTCGCAGTTATCCCCCACCGTTAGCTTGCATGCCTTTTTAACAAAAAAGTATCTGCCTATTGAGGGATGAAACCCGTTATTGCTCGTCCCATGTCACGTAAAAAGTTACGTCATGTACTGTTAGATATCACGCCTGCTGGTTTTTCCTTCCCATAAATATGGTGTTTGTACCGTACGATTTTTTTCTCATGACTAAGCGACTAAAGTAAAAAAAAAACGTCGAAAATTTGATTTATTATACAAAAAATTTTGGTGCAGAGATAAATAAAAGGCAAAAGAATGAACATTGACCAATAACGGTATTTGAAATTTTTCTAAGTATGACATAATAAATATAAATTTGAAAATTTGCGTTTAAGATACACATTATTTATTAATTATGTATTTACTTAAAAAAAATTTTTAATTAAAGCAAATTATAAAGCATCTTTAAATAAAAAAAGTAGAGCGATAGAATAATTTGTGGTATATTGATTATATATTATTTTCAGCAAAGAAATTAAAAAAAGGCATAAAACAGTTCATAATAAAAATTTATAATAAAAAAAACAAAATTAACTGTAAATTAACGTTTCAATTAATTACTGTTCAATTGTAATCAAAGTTTCACATGATTTATATAAAATTTGAAATAATAATGCATTTTGTTATCACAAATTTTGTAACTTTATTCTTATTTAATTGAATTTGATTTTAAAGGACTAAAATTTACAGTTTATGTACCACGCTATTATTCAAAGATTCTTTTTTCGGCGAGTGCAGTCTGTTTTCTTTCTATGTAGACAGCTTGCACCCTTTCCCCAATACTGAAAAGAAGACAGAAACTCCTATTAAAACGTGATATTTTAAATAGAAGCTTTTTCTAAATTAGGAATACTAGAATCCACACACGCAATATGCGCGTGTTGGATAAATAAAGTAAATAATGAAATAAAAATTGACAAACAATGACATGAAATATAAAATGTACATTATCGGAAGAAAATCTTTTAACTAAATAATTCGCTTTCTAACACTATTTCAATATAAATATATTAATCTTTTCATGAATATAAAATAGAAAACTGTATGAAAACTGTATGAAAACAAAAGTTCAGTTAAGATAGCGAGCGAGCAAAACAGAGGGAGAGAGAGAGAAAGAGAGAGGAAGAGAGAGAATATTAAATAGATGCATTTGTTTAAGTTAGAGCAAAGTTTGTGTAACGTGCGGATAAATAGCTCAAATAACTTGCAAGTGTAAATTATTACAAATAAAGCCAGAAATCATTGTAACCTAACAGACATCAATAAAATTACGTACATATTATTTTTTTATACTTTTATCTGAGTGTTTTATGTTTATTATCTGGCGATAAAATGATATCTTCGAAGTTTCTCAAATTCTGATCTTAACATGCACAATTTACTTTTTAGAAAATATATTATTTCAAATTATTTTGTGGAGAAAATTATTTAACAATGTTTTTATCTGGATTAATATATTATCTATTGTATATATTTTGGAAGACCACACAGGTCAGAAAATATATTTTTTATTCTTTTTACTCCCGACTGCAACCACAGGTTAGCAAAAACGAAGTCAAATAAGTTATTATTTATGATACGTCTTGCTTTTTCTTTTTTTCTTTATCGTTTCAAATTTTTTAAAGCTATTTTACTTTTAACTTTTATTTTTTATTAAAAGAAATTGTTTGTAGCAGTCGGGAGTTTTAATCTTTTTTAAATTCCATTATTGAGAAAATTAAACAAATACAGATGACAGTTACACTTCATTAAAAAACTGTTTTATGTTTTGCTCATAAAAATAAAATTGACTACTTATTTAAAATCAGAAAGAATTTACATGACACTATTCAAACTTCTTGCGAAAAAGAGTATATTTTATCCCCCTTTTTTCATCTGACGTTAAAGAAAAGCATTAGAAGGGATAACCACGTCCTTAAATTTCTAATGTCAAATTTTTTTTAACTAAACAAAAAACTTATTTCTACAATAGTTTTTTAATAAACGTTTTAACAGCGGTTTCACAAAATATCCGTTTTATTTGATTTACAGAAAAATTAATTATTTTATTGTTATTATTATTATTAATGATAAATTAAATGATAAACTTTCTAAATCTAAATTTTCTAGAAATTTTAGGAAAGCAGAATTTTTAGAAGGTACATTGTCATGTGCTCTCTTTTTCTTTCGCGCTCCATTTAGCACAGCAGGTAGTGTGTAAGGATATAAAGTCGGCGAGTAAACTTTAGTTCAAGGTAAATATTTGTTAAGAATTGTCTTCTAAAATTTCAATACAACTGTTATTTGTGCTTCTCGTAAAAATTAGCAAACTGGAGCACTTAACAAAATTTACGAGTGCCGAATAAAACTTTTGGTCCGCTTCCTCTTTTTTTTGATTAACGAGGTCACATTCAGAACTAGAGCAGAACTAAGGGATGGTGCGTGAAAAAACTTGCTTTTATTTTTTCTCAATTTGTCAATGTCAAATTTTAAATCTGTATGCGCTATTTATTGTAACTTTCTATTTTATTGTAATTTCCATAAAGAATTTTAGTTTAAATATCTAATAAAAATTTTTATCATTAGCTCGAATGACTTAAAATCAGAAACAACTTAATCATTCTAATATTAGCTCGCAGAGGCGATATTAAATATATATATTTCTGATTTTAAGTCATTCAAACCGATAATAAAAATGTCTATTAGGTATTTGAATACATGCGGTCTGAAAAATGCAGTGTTCTATTTTTTACATATCAGTTATTGTGAGAACTATCACTATATATTTCGGATAGTCAAATTGGCTAGGACGCCTTCACGGAAAAATGGAAGTTCAAACCCTGGCTGAGATGTTACTTTTCGCAATAATTTTTTAATCTTTTTTTCTGGGATTTAAGTAAGTGAAACATTTTATAGCGTTTTAGCAACAAAACTTGCTAGTCAATTTAATTTGTAATATTTGTAATATTACATATTACGACGAAAAAACTGTGGTTTAAGATTGATGAATTTTTCGACACGCAATATATATTGGTATTGTAAATTTAAATAATTTATACACGAAAACATATAGGCTTGTAAAGAAATGAGAGAGACAGAGAAAGAAAGAGAGAAAGAGATAAATTAATTTTGTTACATTTAAGAAACATGTTTGCACATTATGGTAAAAACATCAATCACATTTTTTTGTTAGACAAATGGAAAAGCAATATATTCATATTAGTTCTGAATTAATAAAAAAAATTTTTTTTTCCTGCAAATGTGAAATCTCCTGTCGGCATTAGAAAAGTGTGACAGCTGTTGCAGTCTACCCTTTTCTCAGGTAAACATACTTTGGATGCATTTTTTTTCTTTTATGTAGAATCCATTAATCTTAGATGCAATTTTTATTTCATAAAACAAAACCGCGTAAGCCACTTAAAAAATAAGTGAATAATTGTATGTCAAATATATAAATTTTAGTGTTTTACACACATTCGAAAATAATCGTTAGTATCATTTAAACATAAAGTGTCACTTAAATAAATTTATACTTGCCTTTCTAAACTATTTAACTTTAAATCATTATGAGATTAAAGCAACATTTTTCATTTAATTTTTGTTATTGTAAGTACCTAATTTAAAATGCTCGCACGTCTTGTTAGAAACAAAATAACAAAAATAAACGCTCTAAATTCTCGATTTGGGCGAGTTTGCAACCGTCGTAATGAAAAATTTAGCCAAATTCATCGAAAGCAATAGCACACTGATGTTTTTGAGGGAGGGTCATCGTTTGCAACCGGTCTTCATTGGTGCAGACTGCTGTCCGCAAATGGTACCCCTCTAAGGACAAATAACTCAGCTGACAGCTGACCTACGCTCGCGTAGGATTGGACCATACTGATGTTTCATCTGCTAACACCACGCCGTGATGGAATAGCACATGTTTTTCCGTATAAATTTTTAATATGGATCAATTTTGCCGCGTCGCCCCTTACAGAAGATTATAACGGATTTTAGCCGCTTTAATAAGGGCTTGTTATCCGAAAAGAATAGAACATTCGATGTTCGACATTTGTTTGATGCCTTAGCTTGAAAGAATCAAAATCAGAATCAGAATCAAAAGAGAGAAAAAGAAAAAAATTTAAGTAATGTATTAATTGTATCTCTTAATAATCAAAACAATACGTAATAAATCACTAAATGCATGCAAATGAATATTCATAATTTGTTCTATCAAAAAGAGAAATAATATTTGTATACAAACAATTTTTCAAAATTTTATATTTAATATAATAATATACAAATTAAAATTTTTTTCCTATTTTATAATTTGTCAGCTTTGATATCGTTTCTCAGAGCTATTTTACTGAAATTTTTGCGAGTGAAAGATTTATGATGCGTTTAAAGAAGCGGAAAATACAATGATAAATATAAATACAAAAGGAAACAAAAATCGAGAAAGAGGTGTAATTTCAAGCTAAACGATAATTTGCGGTTTCACTCGAGCGCTAAAATTCTGTGTAAAAATTTCTTTTCTTGAACCTTTTTCTTTCTTCTCTCCCGCTCTTCTATCCTTTTCTCTGCCCTTATTATCCCACTAGCCATTCCCGCCATCCTTGTTAAGGGTCTGTATAGATTGAAGGGCTCTCGATTTTCGAACGAAATACAACTTTTTCGTCGAGTTCCGCGCGTTTTCTTTCGAGCCTCCCCTCGCTTCGCTCAGTCGCTCCACAACCTTTTTCCCCACACCCGGCTTTTTATATGTGAAAAAGAACTGGGGGGAGTGCATTCTCTCCTACTTCCTCGTTTCCCGATTCCTATGCGCTTTTCCTGCACGCGTGCCGTTTCTGACCTTGTACATATATAATAAACGCACACGCGGACACGAGTGAAATGAACCCTACGAGATCAACGAGATACCGATAGAAAAAAAAACTAGAGAAAAAAAGGAGAAAAGAAAGGACAGAATGTCGAAAGTCGTATGCCACGCGTTGGATGCAACAGGTTTATAAAAAAATACCGTACTGAATCGCCTGTACCTTGCGTGACTCGGTGGAAAGTGACTCTCTTAAATTAATACATTTAAAATAATCACATATACAACGTCAGCATTCTGTCTGCTTATGGTAAATTCAATATTTGACTGTTTTTCTTTCTTTTTTATTTTAAATTAGAATAGTTTTTCTGTGTCCATGCCAATCTTTCGAACATCGAACAATTTTCAAATCCCGAATTCCGGTTTCAAAGGTTTTCTCGGTCCATTCATCCTTTCTTTCCCCTTTCCTTTTCTCTCTCTCTCTCTCTCTCTTCGTTTGTCTGTTATTTTTTTCTAGTTTGCTGGTTTTCTTTGTCGATCGGAAATACATCGATCGCTTTGGGCGATATAACGGACGACTGTCGTTCGTCACTAGTGACCATTACTGTAACAGAATATTTTATGTATGATGCCATTCTCTTTTCCAATTAGAAATAATTGCACACGGTTATTGCGCAATGTGCAAATATATTCTGCTGTAATTTTTAAACTTTATAGAGTGAGAATACCACCACTACAATTTTTCGAGTGATTTTCCACTCTAATAAGAGTTAAAGTTTACTCTATAAAAATGAGTGGAAAATTATTCGAAAAATTGTAGTGGTGGTATTTTTACTCTTGGAAATTTAGAGAGGCCGTTATTATCTTTTCAAAATTATATAATTTTGTGTTTCTTTCGTGAAGTTTTATAATATCCCCTACAGAAATTTCATTTGAGCAACGAGTCAACGAATTTCTCACATTCTGTATCGTTCCACGTGAGATCAGTCATGAACGGATCGCGCGCTCGTAACCTGATAAATAAGAAATCGGGGGTCACGCTGCCGAGAGGGGTCAGCCATTGAACAATGGCCGGGTGCACGACCTTCTCACCCCCAGGGTTAATATGCGGACGGCTAAACATTGGCGATCGGACAATGCGAGATTTATAGGTCGACACATACGCGACCATTGTCCACTCGGATCTCAATGGCCGTCGGCTGAAGAGAAGAGGTTTTTCGGGAAACGGGCGGTTGCAGCCGTTGCAGTGAAAACCGCGTGTACGCGAAAAACGATGAGAAAACCCGGGGAAAATCGCATTGCCGACCCCACAGAAAATTTCGCCGTTTAATCTCCTCCCCTGCGTTCTCATCGCCCACCCCTGTGAAACGTACGCGCGATAGTAATGCTTGCGGAGGGTTAATAACGAGTCGTATCGATCTCTTTGCCGCTCTTCTCTTCGGTCTCCTACACCCCCACCCCTTCTTTGCTCTCTTTTCACGTGCATTTTGAACCTACGCGCTGCATCTCCGTTTATTTTTTATACTTGACAGATGACTGCATGCGTTTTGCGCCCCGCACGCAGCAAACGCTTGATATCTTCTTCGAGCATTCTTCGCGAAAACGGCAATCTCACGTGACGTTCCGACATTTTTCTGATCGCACGCGTGTCTCTCCGTATAATCCGCAGCTTCATAGCCAACGCCACGGCCATCGTTCAGATCGTTCTCATTTAGGTATAGATTTTTTTCTGGGGCTATCGAGGGGAGATGGTTCGCTTTTTCAAGGTATAGAAGAGAAGATCATTGAACCTCCCTTGAACTGTGGACTGCCGCGAGGAGGGGGATGGGAAAAGGGACGGGTCAAAAGGTGACCAAACGCACACGTTAATTCTGACCAAAGTGACCCCGGGCAGGGGGATTTTTTTTTCTGCATCGCTTCTCCACGTCGCCCCGACGTTCCTCCACACTCCCTCTTCTCTTCTGCAGTACCTCCAGCTTCTATTTCGCCGTCTGTCGGGCACCGAGACATATGATACGACGCTAACGAAAGCACGCGCCAAGAAAAAAATGAGAAAGGGAAAGGGAGATGAAGAGAGAAAGAGAAATTTCCGCTTTTCCGCCTCAGCTGTGGACCTTATTCTATTTATAGTGTAGCGTGGACTCTCGCGTACATATTCGGGTGGACGAGGGAGAGGGTGAGGGAGATGGGGAGAATACCGCGAGCCGGTAAGTTTTCCTTTCCGAGGGAAGGCAAGCGAGGGATGAGATACGGCACGCGTTCACCACGCGCCACACGTATCCTTAAAAAAAGGTCCTTAAAAAGACATCAGGAAAATTAGATTTACAAAATACAGACACATAATAGATTGTTTTCCCGTTTTTCAAGGGTTATAAATTTCATACTTTGCTCACCTGTTATACTGTAACAGAAAAACTGGTCCACGATAATTTTAGGTTTCATACCGCATTGTAAGAAAAATAAGAAGCTACAAATATGTAAAATGTTTACTATTACTCAATAATATACTATTGTTTAAACTATGCAATTTGCAAAAGAGAATTCTAAAAAATTTTATTTTTGCTCTTGAAGAAGTTTTTAGCAGATTTTATATTAAAAGAAATTATTGAATATTTAAACTGTAGATTTTTATTTCTTTAATTGCTTAAACAGATGTCTTTAACAATATTAATACAGTGTAAAGTTTCCGAGAAATAAAGAAGTGCCGCTTTAGGAAAAATATTGTATTGACACCCTTCCTCTACCTTTTTCCATTTAATACTCAACTGTCATGGACTTTCAGTCAACGAAAGATGATGTATGTTTTTAATGTAGTTCTTGTCAATAGAAAGAGAGAGATATGAACGAATTTGCAAGATCATCCAAACCTAGATCTTATAAGAATAGATTCACAAAAATAAGTTTTGAACATTGAAATATTACAGCCTATAAAGAAACATAAGAAACCAGTTTGATATTTATTGAAAATTTTTTTCTGTTCCATATCTTTCACTTTTTAGAGCAAGCATTAAATGATGTACAAATGATTTACCAAATGTGTACATACATCTTTAGTAGAAAACTATATAATCTTAGAAAATTTCGAAAAGATTTTTAAAGATATTTTTTAAGGAAAAATTAAAAATTTTATAAGTTTTACTAATAAACTGAAAGGATTACATATACGTGTATTTTTATATACAGAGTATCTCATAATATGTACGCATAATTTCAGAAATAAATTCAGGGGACATAAAAAATACAAAAAGTCTATCTACAGTATATATTTATATATTATATATATATATATATATATATATATATATATATATATATTAATTGATTTAGTTATTGAGATGTAGATAATTTTATTAATATTATTTAGAAAATATTAGACTTTATTACTTTTAGTAGTAAATGTTATTATTTTATTATTAATTTATTAAGTAAATATTCTTTTAATTATACCTTTCTTATACCTTACTTTTAATTATGCCATACTTATTCAAAATGTTATTAAAGAGTAAATTAATTGGCAGCGTTTTATAAAAGTAGTAATATATTTACAAATAAAAAATAGGCACTTTTAAATAACATCATTAATATATAGCATATCTATAATAAACATATTTTATTGTATTTGTTATTAAATATTCGAAATAACGAATTATATTCTAATTAAAAACAGATGGCATAATATCTTCCGATATTTAACTTTCTTCTATTATAATTATATTATATTATAATATTATTCTATATTATTATTCACTTT
Source organism: Monomorium pharaonis (assembly GCF_013373865.1). Lineage (NCBI taxonomy): Eukaryota > Metazoa > Arthropoda > Insecta > Hymenoptera > Formicidae > Monomorium > Monomorium pharaonis. Next base: position 3,232,713 of record NC_050471.1, on the reverse strand, counting down.
ACATATATATTATGTTCTATTATTTTGCTATTCCATTCATTTATTTATAGTTTTTCTTTTTACACTGCAACATTGGTTATAATATAAGCAGTGAGAAACTTAATGATTCGCGTTTAACGATGGGACACTGACAGAAACGTACATCACGCAAACACAGACACATGTGATGGGATTTAAAGTAACGGAAGGGTAACTCCAAATACCGGCCCCTTCCCGAACGGGTGCAACCTGTTGAATGTAAAAGGGGGAGGGGTTTAATTTTTTATGTGCGCGATCGGGCTCGTATTACCAGCCACTCCTATAATAGGTATCAACCTGTTGAGAGAAGGGGAGTTTTTTTCTCCCATCGCTCCCATTATTCACAGCCTTGTTCGCGGAGGGAGAGTGTCAAGTACCGTTTTTTCTTCATCGGCTTTTTATAATCGGCTGAAAAAGTTCCCCGTGTCGAATCACGGGATGAACAAGTGAAATTATCTACGCGATTATAGGGAGAACGTATAATATCTTTCCTGTCCTGCTTATTCATTGTATTTTCCCGTTTATTCGCTTGCATTTTATTTGCATTAGATATTTCTTATGTACGATGTTACGAAGGCAGTTATAAATTGTCAGTTGTTAAAGAGTTTCAAATGTTTCAATATTATAAATATAAAGTAAATATTATTTTTAAATATGTAGGCTCAAGTATATGTAGGCTAATAATGTCTCAAAAAGATGACATTATTATATATATATATATATATATATATATATATATATATATATATATATATATATATATGTATACATGTATAAAAAGATTGAAATTGTCAAGAAATATAGTCATAATATTTAAGCACAGAGTAATAAATAATAAGAATTGAGTTTTTCTTACTTTTATCTGGAAATTTAGCTCTTGATTATATTTCTAAAATTTTTATTTGATTTTAAAAAATGTAATGAAATTGTCGAATGTTTTCTGGAAGGATTTCAATTTTGGGTTAAGCTCACCATTTAATGTCAATAGAAGAAACGAAAAGAGCGAGTACCTGCGTCGACCTTTATAAGCCTTTTGAAAGGTGTGTGTCGATCTTTTTTTACTAAAATAATAATGAAAATTTTATTCTTATTTGAAATGTCACTTCGCATGAGCTTTTCATTTTGCTTAAATTATCGGAATCGCTATGTATATTACCACTTGCATAGTCAACGAATGGACTATTTTAATTATTAAAGATTATATACATTTTAAATATTGACATTAAATTAAATGCAACTGAACTTTGCAAAAAGTTTAACAAAAAATAAATTTAAAAAGTTGTACATAACAAAGTTACTTCTCATTAAAATTATTAGTCAAACTTAGATGTTAAAAGTTCGAGTTTTTAAAATCACGTTTTTTGTATCTAAATTTTTCTCAACAACCATTAAATTCAAACTTTGTAATGATATATCTTAAAATGTACAGTTTGTCAATCGATCAAGGCTTCAATACTTTTATATTATGGTAAAAGAAAACAAAATGTTACTATCACATTTTGCTTAAAATTATTATTTTAAAAAATCACGATTATTACAATAATGACATCATTAAACCAAAATTATTTGTAAAAAGTTTACACACAAAGTGATGTTGCAATTTGAAATAAAAATTTAATTATATATAAATCTAAAACCAATTTTGTTAAATTATCAAAATAATTATAGAATACTCAAGTAACATAGAAAGCTCAAGTATGATAATAGTGCTGCAAAAAAATTCGACATTCTATTAATCAGTTTAAACATTCTACGCAGCTATTTTGACAATTTATTCTAGCGCAGTTATTCTAGCGAAATATTTTAAGTTCTAGAAGTTAGTTAAATTTTTAAGTATTTCAGCAAAACCGTTCTTTTATCATTTAAAGAAATTTCTCTCGTTTTTACATAGCAGCAAGAAATTACTCGCAAGAATTATTTATTTTCCTTCTTGCAATGTCCAACGCTGAAAAAAATTTTTTAATACAAAGACCAATCGTTTTTATCATGAAAAAAATGGGCAAAAAATTTTAGTTAAGAATATACCTAGAGAAAGTTCTCAAAAAGGATTATACTCACGCATCTTTCTCATATTTAAGGATTTACGGCGCTTGAATGTAGATGACAATATAGATTCTGAATGCTTTCTTCAACACAAAAACCAAGAAAAGAGTTGTATAAATGCAAAGCATTCACCATATGCTTTTTATTCTCGTTTTTTTATTTCCTTTGTTGATTTTTAATCCGTTGAAATATTTCTTCTATTTCTTGACTGGTTTTCTAAATTTTCACTCCTAACTTCTACCTAAAAGTTGGCAAAAAACAGAGGGAACGTTTTACCGAGTTCGTATCGGTAGTTAACAATATGTATATAAAATATTATAAGTATGTATATATATATTTATAAAACATTTAGATAAAAAATCATAAATTTAACTGAAGTCCTTTTAGTAGCGACAAAAATTTGCCTAGAATTAGCGGTTTACAAGTAAAGTATTATATCTATTAAATCACATATCAGTATTTTTATATGCACTTTTAAGTTTACGCTTTGTACTGCGTACAATAAATATAAATAAAAGAAACATGGAAGAATAAATAGTTTAATATAATAAATAAGGAACGTTTCATGTCTTCCTTATTTAACGTATTAACATAATTTGTTTTTGTTCTCTGTTCCTTGCTTCCTGTTATCTACAGCCCCTTAAAATCTTAAATGCACGAATGCTCAAAATCAATAATCGGTTTTTAAAAAGTTACAATAACACTATTTTTTTCTTTCAAATATAAAATGTTACATTTTACTTTTTTTTTACGAGATTTTGCTCGATTGTAATCGTACACTCTACCGCGTCACAATCTTTATATGCATTAGTAATGTTTTAATAATCTAAAAGAGGGGATGGGAGATAAAAGAAAACAAATATTACCGTATCAATACGTTAAGTAAATAATATTTATTGTTATCGTTATTACTAAGGCACTTGTTATCGATATAAAAATGGTCACAAATATTTGCCAATGAGCATATTTAAATACTGACATTAAACAACTAATTGCTTTTTGTATATAATCTCAGATATGATGGAGGCGAATGCGCAGCCTAAGTGGGGAGTTCTTGATCTAAAAGTCTATCCTATGCATAAAGGAAGATCGCAGAACTTACGTTTTCATCTCGAGACTGTCTTAGATACGAAGGCACTTACGTAAGGTTTCGTGTCGCAATATACTCCCCAGAACATAATCTACACTGAGTTTAGACTAAAAGCAAGATACAGTATGGTAAATATTAATCGTTAAATTGCAATTAAAATAATACATTAAACGTCCTTGATTCGCATGACGTTTCTGGAAGACTGTCGGTCAGATCATGACACCGAAAAACGCTACCGATTTCGCTGATAACGCCAATTGGGAAGGAACGTCGATAAATCATGTAGCACGGCACAGTCGAATAAAAAATGAAACTAAAAAGTGGCTGAATAAAATTGTAATTTTGAAATAGAAAAAAAACGAATAAAAAAGAGAAATTCAAAACTGAATAAAAGTCAAAACGCGTATGTTTTTTAATCCGGCTATTAAAAATGACATTAAAAATATAATCAATCATGAGATGATCGAACATAAAATAAAAAAAACACGTTCTCACATTGTGTTCGACGTTCCGCCTTCCAGAGTGTCAGTCCAAAATACAACAAATGACACAAATATCAAATCAACGTTTACACGATCGCTCTTATTTTACTATTTTAAAACAAAAGAAAAAAATCAAGATCGAAGATTTCGTATTCGCACGGCCAACCAGTTAAATGAAAGAGACAGAATTAACGCAGAAGCGTGCGAATAACGAAGTACAAATTTCTCCGAGGCTTTTCCCGACTACAGGAAAAGGCGGGAGAGCCAATATTACAAAAAGTTTAACATGATAAGATTGTCGTTGTCCTTAATATACAAAAGGTCGATGTCCTTAATATACAAAGAAGTTTCGTGACTATTTCGATTTTGTGGCAAGCACGATAATGTTATAATAATATAAATATTACTATAATTCATATTCGATTAAAATTATTTGAGTAACTTTTGTTTCCATTGTTTATAAATAATGTTCATTGAATATGAATAATATTAATTATGTCAATCTTAATTACGTAATTTATATGAAAAATTTTGTTGCTTGTCAAATAATGGAAATAGTCGCGTAAATCTCTTTCCGAGATATTTTCAGCTGCCATATGTAATTAATTGCATTATCCTCTTTACACGCGCATTATCCTCTTTGCTAGAAAGAACATTAAAAATGACTTCCGATAATAAATAGGCCGCGAGTTTATCCGCGTTAACGAAAAACTCAATGTTAGCGACTTAGCGGCCTCTTTTCGTTCGCGCCACTCTAGTATCTCTCATGCCTAGAAACGTAAAAAACGTGTAAATTCTTATAGTTAAAAGATACACAAATATCTTTATAAATACCAGATGTTCTTCTCGCTCTCTGGTAATCTCTGTTACATAATTATAATAGTATAAAATGTAAGTGAGAAGTTTACAATCTAACAGCTTTCCTCGAAAAATATCAATATAATTGCAATTTGTAACAAGTTATATATATATATAGACTTTACATATAAAAAAAATATATATTCTCATTTTACCCACGGCAGAAGTAATCAGCCGGCGGTCTAAAATACGTCGCTTGCTTTCAATAACTACATTCATATAATATTTTATATGGACGGTTAATGCAGCAAAAAACGATGAGTAATAAATTGTCATATTAATTGATTACAAAGACACAAGGCACTCTGCTGTGAAGTATATCGTTCGTAAAAAATTACACTATAAATGGATTCGCAGCCATGTAACGTGTTTCCAATACACGTACATATTTCATGATTTAAAGAGCTAATTAAACATTGTACAATTCCGTATGTCATATTCGAAATGTTAATAAACATGTCTGTATTAAAAACTCTTCGATCTTCGTCCCATTATTGCTCCGCAAGACTTCGAAAATCGACGATCTTCGAAATAGCCCTACGATAAAGAACTTCGTCAGAATTCAAATATGAAAAAATCCACAGATATCCGTTCATGTAGCCATATATCCTATAATATATCTTTTAGTATTAGTATCAAGAATTGAAGAATTAAAGAGTCAATTATAGCAAATAATAATTTGCTATGATTGATAACATTTGTAACAGTAACAATTTCTAATTGCATGCACCCAAGATAAGGATAGCACCAAATCCCTCGCGTAAAAACGTGTAAACAAATCAACTCACGTTATAAAATGTCGAAATAACGAAATATCTTCGTATCAGGCACTTAGAAATTTGTTTGAAATTTTTTATAATTTGTAGTTTCTCTGTATTACCTTTTACAATTAAACCGTTCTGCGTGCAAAAACCGTAGGAAGATACAATTACAAACAGGGAACATAAACATTGATCTTTTGACACTATTATATGCAACAAAAATTACGATCTCACAAGATTGTCAAATTTAACGAATATGAATACGGAATAGAAATTTTCGTTGCATATATAAAATATAATATTATTTAATAAAGAAAGAAATAAAGAAGAAAATAAAGGATCAGATATATTTAATATGCTTGATAATGCAAATTTGCATGTAGTCCTACATTTTCTCCTTTTTTTCTTTCCTTTTCTCAAACGGCGAATAATGAAATATAAACTTCTTTCTATTTGGATCTTTTCCTCTCAATATGAATGCGGTATCATTATATATATTAAATTTATCTTCGATTTTTATTATTTTTCTATCAAGTATTTTTCCATTCAAAATTTCTTATAATGTATACGAGATATAAACTTTCGTTTGATAAACTAATTCTTCTATTAAACTATCCAACACTTCCCAAGGTGATAAACTTACATCTATGATAAAAAGTTCAGGCTTAATTTTCGATTTTATCGTCTCGTTCATCATAAAAAGCTTGAAATGAAAAATACGTAATAAAATATTTCAATAACATCCTGATTGTTATCATAATAATCATAATAAAGTATTCTCTCAAAAATCCAAATAAAAAGAAACAATTAAAAAATAGGTGTTTAGGTTCAAAGTAAAAACTTAATCCTATCATAGTCTAATATAATGTAAATCAATTCAGATTTACAAAGCAATAGAAATTGCATGTTAATCAATAAAGGTATTGAAATCAATGCTGTTTACATTGAGCAGTATCAATTTAATTAAATGACCACAAGTTTATATCTGAATTTGGATAAAGTTTTCATTTCGACAACCTGAATACCTATCTTTTTGAATAGGCAGACTTCCGCTGCAGTATCTCTTCTAATCCTATAGCCAAGTCAGCACGTTCTCCGGCTTGGTTGTGTTAGGATTTATGAGTGACTGCACGTCTTCCAAAATATCGGTGCTGAACTCCTCATTCAGCTGAAACAATAACAATTATGGTTATAAAAGATCACATTCAACGGGCTTTAACAAACATGCTTGCGGCACAATCATCTGTATGTTTAAAAAGCCTACCTGGAGTGATGGCAAGAGTTCGTCCGTCGGAACGTCGAGGTTTTCGCTCAAGGAGATATCTGGCGTATCCATCGTCGTGCCGTCTGAAAAAGAATTCATCGAATTCAAAGTATAATTAAACAAAATGTGATATTGTAACAAATACGTACTTATGTATTTATGGCTTCGGTATAATCGTTTCGTAAGATCATTCAACGAACAGTGCCTTTCTGCAATCGGAACAATCGCGCAAAACAATTATTCATAAATCGAAAATTGACATAATGGCACAGCAAAGCAAGCGAGTAAACATTTTCTTTATATGTCTGATAAGCATGATGGTGGCGATGGATTTTGAAGATGTTGCATAAAAAGGGTTGGATATCCCGAATCTAGAATTTTGAACAGGTTACTCTTACCGCTTGTACCGTCCATGTTTTCGTCTATATTGAGGAAGTCATCGGAGGTTTGAGGGAGGGAATATGCAGAACCGAGTCCCAAGCCGCTGTCGGCGCTCTCCTGGCGGGCGTGCTCGGCACCGGGAATGCCCGACAAGAATGGATCCATGGGAGCGTCTGTTGCGCTTTGTCGCAGCATTGGATCCATAGAAGCGTCTGTTGTGCTTTGCCGCATCATCTCTTGCTGTAACGACGAGAAAAATGCCTGAATATCGGGAATAATTACAAATATCACGCAATCAGGCTTTCAGAAAGAAAACGAGTTACTATGCTAACCTGGCGTATTATTTCCTGCCGCCGTAATTTCAGACGTTCACATTCCATTTGTAATGATTGAAGACGCATCTTCTGCTGACAAGCCTGCAGACTCTGGTTGTTTTGGATGCCGGGGGGTTGCTGAAGTTGCCAGGCTTGCGGCAACATCGTGCCAGAATTCGCTGGAGTTCTTTGGAGGTGCGATGCTGAAGGAATAATATCTTATTCGAATATACGATAAGAAATAAAGATTAGTCCATGATCGAGAACTATTAATAAAGATAATTCACATAACAAATTCGGAAAGCTTTCTCAATAAAACAAATATTTCAACCTACACTCTTATTCCCATAAAAAATACCATTTAAAAAATTCCCAAGTTTTAATAACATCTAGAACTACCATCTTTTAGAACTTTAGAATTTTACACATTAAGAATTGAAAAAAAAGTCATATTCACATTAAAATAAAGTAAAAAAACTAGAGATGAGGAAAAATTGAACTTTTAATCTCTCTCTTTCCAAACAAAAGCTAAGTAGGATAACAACCTCAGTATTTCAAGAATAACGAAACTTGTGAGATGCAAAAGTGTAGAAAAATTTACATCGTATCGATCCGATTTGATGATTAAACGACAAGAATTTGTGTAATTCTTGAATAAATATTCAGTTTCGAGATGAGGGTCTTTATTCTAGTCTGTATTTCGTTATTCCTGCAGGAATTGTGCAGGGAAAAGTGAAGGATCAATTCAACACTTACGGATTCGCGGATCAAACCAGGAGGTGGTGCGAGTCTGATGATTGATGAAATAGATCTCACCCTCGGGTGTGCGTGCCTGTTCCCATCCGTCAGGTAGTGGACCGAGCGCGTTGGATTTGCTGCTCTCGACTGCTGCGGCTACCGCGGCCACGCTCGCGGCTGCGGCTGTTTTCCGTGGATCCTCCCATGTCGTGGTGCGTGTCAGGTGACTGCAAATTAAAATAGCGACTTTTAGCGAAATAATGCGTAAAAAGAGACTTCTGAAATTTTAAGGGAGACTTATAAAAAAAATTCTAAATCATTTTGACTACATAAACTCCACAAAAAGCAATAAGGTGATATGATTTCAAATAGGACTCTAAGACTTTAAGTGGACATTTCTGTTAAATTTGATTTGTTCGATCAGTTTACTCACAATCAGTTACTCTTAGATACGTTTCATCAATATGGGACAATGTGAATAAATAAACAAATAGATAAATGTTGAACACATATATGACAAATTATTCATCGTTGAAATTAAATGATAACCTTTAAAAAGATATACCATATCAATTGAAAGAGATATAGTATACTATATCAAATATCGAATCAAAAAAGATAATACAAGTTAGATTAACCACCGTCATCAGACGTATTACATGTATATAATATTTTATCAATGTATAATTTATGATACAGGGCATTTTTTCCAATAAAAAGAAACACAAAAAGATGCAATCGGTAAATAATTTCATCATTTTCATTGTTTACATGAACAAATAACAAATAAAATAATTCACTGTGTTATATCGCGTCAACAGTCTCTTACTAAAAAATGACCATTAATCATCTTTGATTTTTTATTATAAAAAAATTGTTATGTAGATAATTATACATAATTTGATTTCTCGAAAATTCATTTTAATTTTTCTCACATGATTTGTTTTCTACACGATGTAATACTATCGCTGATTGATAATCGATCGGTCCACTCTCTAAATTACAATCAATAAAAAATCAGTAAAATCGGTGAAAATACACTGATTTTCAGTAGTATATTTATAACTTGTCAATCTGTGAAGTAAATACACTAATCTTTCAGTGACTATACTAACTCTGAAGTGAAAATCACTTCAGAGTTAGTATAGTCACTGAAAAAGTGGCAGAAAAAGTGAAAAAGTCACAGAAAAAGTGAATACTCACTAATTAACACTAGCTATAAGTATACCACTGCGAAATCAGTGATGATACATTGAATTGAATGAAATTTAGAGAGCAGGTAAAAACATATTTAAATCCGACGAGTCGTGCGCCTCGATCGGGATGCGCGATTGTACGAGGCTTGTTTGTGCGTTCGATGTTACATCGAACACTTTAATGCTTGCTCAAGCCGCTCGATCCGCGGAAACTGAATACGCGGCGCGGCGCGTACAGTTATCCACATATAGTAGGCGCGTGCTAAAAATACTCCCATTCAAAAGACCGAGGCGAAACAGCGAGGCGACGTGGGTTAGAGCGTAGGTTTTAACGCCCGAAATAAAACCGATCTTTTAATCTTGCCGATCCTTTATTACACGGAGAAAGCTCGTGATAATTCCCGCGAATCCCGCGTACACTTCTTGATTAATTGAAAACGGGGAGATTGGCTCTTTTACGCGCTTCGTCACAAAGTCGAGTAGATTTGCAAGTGTTGAACGTTCCATCCGTGGATTAAGAGGATTTACTACTGCGATTTTTATCTGCATAAAGTTTACTGCAAAAATATAATATGTATATGAAAAATAGATATTGCATTGTTTGAAGCAATTCATTGATAATTATTCGTGCGATATCTTGCGTATCTTTTAATCAGCAGGTACTTTATAGCAGCCTCGATTCGAGCAATCGATTGCCTTTGCTTCTGGAGCGTTTTATTTGATAACTTATCATTCGATTCCTAATCGAATGAGTCTTGTATTTCTGATTTTTTTCGTCGTATTTTATCGTTCAAATAGAACAGGCTGTGTTTTTTTTTATTTCACTGGACTTTGAGATTAAATGAGAACGTTCTTGTTCATACATGTGACTTGTAAAATACGACACTTCTTCACGTCGCAACGGCGGATTTGTTCGCGCTATGGTTTGGTTCGGACGGCAAAGGAACGGAGGAAGTCTGTTTTGCACAGCACGCGCGTGTGACGTCATTGCGCGATTATATTTCTGCACCTACAAGCCGGGCCACACAAACGTACCTGACGTGACGCGTACCTGCCATGCAACGAGCACGCGTTTGTAAACACCACGCCGACCCAACGCGCTCCGTTCAGAACGATTCATCAATTGAATCTACCGAAGCCATTTGGATGGTGCTGCTTAGTAGATATTATTTTTAGAAAAAAACAAAACTGAGGTTGGAGTCAATTTTTAAATAAAAATGCCGAGACTCTTGTAATACACACCCTTCATTCTAATAATTATTCGTTCATCGTCGCAATGTCTTAAATAAATAAAAATATATTTTATTTTATAGAAGAAATTGGTTTCTTTTCTTCCTGCCTTCTTCCGCTGTTCAATATTAAATTCCTAATATTTCGAATTTAATCACCATATGACTCGTTTGTCGCGGATCTGTACTTCATCCGAAAATGGAAAACGTACAGCAACCAGCGAAACACCCTGTATAACGGCGCAATTGCGTTTTGCACCCTACCGTGCTTCTACGAGCGTGGTTCTTCGTCGCTCTTCGTCGCTCCCGGTTGGCCGCTGTCCAATAAGAGAAGCGGAATTGCGCCGCGCCGCCCCCCTCGCAGCTGGTACGGGCCGCGAGGAACACGATAGAGGGGATGAGAGTGGCTGCAGAGCAGGAAGGGAGGGGCGTGGAGCGACCGAGAGAGCGCTGGCGCGTTGGAGAATTATAGGAAAGTCTGGTGTGCGATGCGCGCGCGGGCGCGCACACGGCATACGGATTCTACGCGGTGTATTTTTACTCCGGACATCACGGCGCCGGACAACTCGTAAATAGACACTCTCGTATCGACGCTCTCCGCTGCTCTCTGCTCTCCTTCGCTGGTTCCCGCCGGCTCTCGCAGACTCCTTGCACCTCCCCTCTTCTCTCCCTTTACCGCTAAGATGTCCGCAGGCTCACTCTCTTTACCCTCTCTCGCAGAAAAAACGTCGCACCCAAATCGGTCCAAAGAAGCCAAAGGGCTCTTAACGTTCTAACGATACAATTGCGCTCTCGCAACTCCAGTTTTTACGTGTACGAACCGTCCGACAAAATCAGATGTTTGGGACGCTCTTCGTGTTTAGCAGACGGTCCCTGATACATCTGTTTAAATCCCCCGTAAAATTCACAATCCTCCGAAGAGATTTCAACGATCTTGTAATACAAATGTCCGAGAGGCTAGCTTATTCCAGAGTTTTAAATTATTATAATAGCTGAGTTGCATCATCCGACAATCATTTATAGGAAGGTTTCGATAAATAGTTAATTAAAAGTTGTTCCCGAGCGAGTCTTCGTCGCAATGTCGGAGATTTTGCATTTAGATTTTTGTTTACGCAATGCTAAAAGGAAACGAGTTAAATATAAATACAAGCGGAACTATATGGTCAGAGTTGAAGATACTTCGCAAGATAGATTACTTATATCGAAAATTGTATTGACATTTGTATTGACATAATTAGTTTCGGACAATTTAATCTCTAATAAATTAATCGAGTGTTTATTTTGAAGGCGACATAAGATAAGTCTTGCAAGATACGTTTGTCCAAATGTAATCGATTTGTATCAGTGCAATTTGCGTAAGATCATTTTTATTTTAATTGCTTCTCCTTTTAAATAAACGATTATCATTAAAAAATTATGCATAATTAAGAGAAGTTTTTTAAACATCCAAAAATAAAATAATCCCTTTAACAAATGAGAAATACTTTTTTCTCATTCAAATATATTGTTGAAAAAGTTGACATTTAAAAAAATTGATATTTAAAAACTCTGAAAATAAAAGCTGAAAAAAATCTTCCAGCAGAGGATTTATGAGAAATTGTTTTATACAAATGTAATAAAATAAATATTAATAAAATAAAAGATTTGTGACGTTACGCATTCCGGCTTTGAGTAAATACTTAACAAGACTCATTAAATACTTATCAGACCGACAAATATGCAATGTACATAGTTCACGTGAGCTAGAGATTGTAAATTCAAAAATTATTATATAGGCATCAGCTCGTGAACCGACATTGGCCTTCTCAGCGTTATGTTTAAAACGAGGCGTGGCTTTCGCAATATAAATCTCGTGCATTTAAAATTGCATTTTAATTGCGAGTTACAGGTCAGATTCATCTCACAGGATACATTGCCAAGATTAGGATTAACGGAACACACGCAATGCGATTAAGATGTCACACGCAATATTTACGGTGCTACTCGGAAGCACTAGCGGTATGTAAAATTTAGCGATAAAAGCATCCAGATTTATACTCTGAATAACTATTTCCCGTTTATCTATACGTGAAATCGCTGATGTTGCGGCCTTACGTTCGCGAAAATGAATAACGCGTGTTGAAACTTAACGCTTTTAGTTAATGGGAGCCTTATGGGAGAAAATGATAACAAATGAGCTGCACGTGGAGATCGTCGAGTTAAGTGCTTGCTTGATTAGTATTATAATAAACGCATCTCTCGCAATCACGATTTATCTGCGACAGTCTGCATTAGCCTATTAACAATCGACATTTGATTTTTCAGAAAGATTACGATAAATTTTAGTAAACATATTTTTGAATAACACATACGGATTTTATTATACAGAGTGACGTGTAACGTACAAGTTACAAATAACTAAAAAAATTAATCCTTTAGGAAAATTTTGTGAAGGAAATAAAATGGCATGACGTGTGTTTGTGTGGGCTTATTTTTCAAATTTGAAATTGCAATTCTCACATTACTTGCATGTTCTATTTAATCTTATTACAATGGAAAGATTAAAATTTACATTTATTAGAATAAATTATTACTAAATTAAACTACATTTATTTAGCATATTTTTATGATTCTTAAAATATGTATAAATATAACGTACACATCCTTTTCTATTTCGAATTTATATCTGTAAATGTCGCAAACGCATTTATAAAGATACAGAATGTTAGTACAGCCAAGGAGATAGAATGTTTTTGCCCATTCCACCGTACGCCGAGCAAATTTCACGCAACGCGCGTTGCTCACGTCGCCTTGAACTTTCGATACGTTCGCCCTGTACTCTCGACGATCTGTCTTCGTATCTGGCATTCGCATTTGTCGTCTAAGCTCTCTCGCGTACAGGTGTGTCGGGGTCTTTAGCCTCGGTGCAGCGCGGCGCGGTGCAGCGCGACGAGGTCGTCTCTGCCAACGATGGCGCGTCACGATGCCATAGATTTTGCTCGGTTGTCGTTAAAATACTTTATTGTCGAGGAGGAATCAAATGATCAAAAAGTCGATTCTCACGGACAAGTGGGATGATAATACTGTTTACAATATAACATGCAATTTCCTGTATTTAATTCTCCTTCTTTATTCCGATCCCTATATTTCGTTGTATTTTATATGGCGTTGTTAATACATCTTTTTTCTCGTGTGATTTCATATCGCCGCATCTTCGGAACGTGAGCAAAAGTACGGATACACGGAAGATAACAAAATGTGTCCAGGCAGGCCGACTCGACCTTGCAACAGGTTCGATGTCTCATACAACTTTCACCTAGATAACGTTCGAAAATATCCGGGTAACGGAGCCCCCTCGATTTATGACGTAAACACGGTTAATTGTAAATTTTTGACGAATATTTTATTTTTGTAAGCGTCGATAAATGGCACACAACTAATACTAATATTATTGGAAAGGGATTCTGCTGTTGATGGGGCGGTTTAGACGGTATCAGCTTTTACTTCGCAGTCGTTTGCGCGGCAAGAAAAAAAAATATAACTCTTCTTAATTAGTCCATTATTTTCTGAGCTCTCTTGGACAATCGACCGAACGAGGTATTGCGTATTCCACTCCGATAAGACGTGACTCGGCTGTAACTGCTTCGTAAATCGGCGCGTACGTTGGAAACCTTGAACGAACGAACGAACGAACGAACACTCGCGTCTCCTGCCTGACGAAAGACGAGCATCGCGATAAGAACGCGCGCTCAAGTGCTAACCAAGAGCCATTGTCTCACCTATGCTCGATAAAACGATGCTTGGACAATCGAGAAAAAAAAACTTTTGATTTCACGAGCTTTAAATATCTCATGTAAATCGCGCTCGGGAAATATAAGAGACACGTTTCTGTTCTTTTTTTTTCTCTCTTTTTTCTCTCTCTCTCCCCTCCCCTTTTTTAAAATAAAAAGAGACTTATTCTTAACACTTAAAATTCCTATTCCAATCAAATATCGTATGAGATTATACGAAAAGATGTGCGTTTAATTACGTGTTAAAATTGCTTCGCCAGCAATTGCTATCACCGTATTTAAATTCTCCGATACTTAGGTCATGTTAAAAAGGATACACTCATACATCAACCGGAATTATTTAAGGTCTACTTTCACTAATTAATGTAGCTAAGTAGCGTCCATCATATATAATTTTATCCATTACTTGTCATAAATGTGATTTAAATCTGAACGCTATATTATGCACAAAAGGGAAATAAATTTAGATAATTAGGAACCGTAGAAACAATTTACATTAATGCATTCAGTAAAACTCAGTAATCAATAGATTTCGATTTATTCCGTATAAGAAAGAGGCGTGCTATTTTTCACACACGTACATGAAGCGCTGTACAGCTGCGTTATTATTAATTTTCCATTTAACAAGCACGTCACGAGCGTGCACATTTCACCCAAGAATAATGTTTTCGAATATCCCCGACTGTGTTGACACACGCGTCGAATATTTTCTTTTCTCTGGTATGATACCCGGACGAATTTTTATTCGCTTAATTTATATGTGTTTTCTTTTCGCAGCTACGTAGCTACATTTTTAGAATTTAAGAATAGATGTTTTTCGTAACGACATGCAAGTGGATCAATGGATCGGCAAAAAAGCGATATTCGTGGAGTGTTTGTTCGCGGCAGCGACTAGAAATTGGGAGAATATGTACAAGTCGAATTTTTTGCCCGGATGCGTAAAAAGAAAGCACGAAGGCTGTTTTCTTTGCGCGTTCGAAGCGTAAAAGTGACACTGAAATGGAGCATCGAGTTTTTGCGAAGATAGTCAGACACCTTCGCCTTCTCGTAACTTCAAAAAATGGAGGAAACAAAGGAGTTTAGAATATATTCACTGCATGATGCTTTCTCTAAGGATCCGGAGTGAATGCGCGATATTAACATGCAACGATGGGGGCATGCGATCCGAAATCATTCGGAAAGTGCTCGGCACATTCGCGGCTGAAATCACGTTTCAATTATGCAAATTAGATTCTAATAAGCCTCGACGTGCTGGACAAGATCCAAAAGCTTGGAACGTTCGACGATAATTGGACAAACGTGTATGGAAAGGAAGAACAAAGAAAAGCGACCGAGTCTTCACGGAAAAAAAACCTAGTACAATATTTAGAGGTAAAAAAACTCCAAAGTAAAACTCTCATTAGATGACGTAGAAGTGTCTGTTAAAAGCTAATCATTCACCGGAAACATAAGCTTTTAAAAAGATGCGATTTGGGACTAATTATTTTTATTAATTTATTATTGTATTTTTAAATAAACTAATAACATCATTTCTTAAATAAACGCGACCGAAGGAACACTTGTGTTTTCACAGTGATATCACGATGATGGGAATAGATGCACTTGTTGCAGAAATACGAATATGCACGCGCACATATTTTTATCGAATTTAAGCTTTTATCGTCTACGATGTATCGTTTTTCTGACCGTATCATTTTTCTTTTTTTTTCGATCTACGTGGCGAGGAGCGATTAATTTCCAAGAGCAGAGATTTAGTAATATAATAACGACAATACAAAATGAGTCATAAGTATATTTTGAAATTTCGTGAGCGTGTTTCTGGACAAAAAGAAAAAACAAATATTGATTGTTGAACATTAAACTGAAAATGCTTCGTTATCGAAGTAATGGCCACAAATATATTTGAAATAATAACCGTGTATCAGATCAGATTCTTTATCTGTAAGGTCATTTAAAGACCATCGTCTACGAAACGCCAGTAGACAAAACATTTTCGGTCTAATAGGAATATTTATCCTTTCCTTTTATCTAAGAACACGTTTACGTAATTTTAAAATATATTATGACTCACCATAAAAATAAAATATCACTCATAAAAATAAAATATTACAATTGTAAATATCGCAATAATATTTTAAACCCGATTAGATATCAACGGGAAGATCTAAGCCATAAAACGTCAATTAAAATTAGAGAAAAATGTATGTACCTAAACAAAATTTAAAAAAGAAAGAGAAAGAAAAAAAAGGTAAGACCGAATAAATTCGCAAGAACTTTCCGGACAAGGGTATCCAACGAAATATAATAAAGGCTTGAAGATATTAGTGTTCCATGTTTCATATAATATCCTAATGATATCATCGTTATTTACACGGTAGATATTGCTGTATTGTTGGAGAGAACGAAAAGAGACGGTCTTCCCGCGCGGTGGTCATTACCGCGTAATGCAGCGAGCGTGCAACTCGCTTCGCTGCACCTTGCATCGCTCTTTACCGACGAGCTAGCTGCTCACGCTCGCTGCGCCTCGTATTACGCCTATCGAAAAAAAAAAAACTCGAGTTCTGCGCTCCGCTTCCGCAAAATTCGCCGACGTCCCCAACATAGAGAATGGAGTGCGCGTCTAACTCGAAAGACTAAACCTTGACGAGAGAGAAGAAAAAAGGAAAAAGAGATCACGTTCGCACTCTTGTCAGGTACATCGTTGCGAAGATTACGCAAGAAAGCAACGCGTGTGATCGAGAAAAGAGTGATGTATTTTGGTATATTTCCGAAAAATTCGCCCCAAAATACATAATTTTAATATGACTGTAGCGCGAAAAGTTCCCAACGTTAGCCTCCCGATGAGAGCAAAAGCGGATATGAATACGACGATGAATGTCAATAGCGAAATAAATAATTAATCGTCGGTTATTACAGTGCAATAAGGCGCTTCCTTCTTTTCGTGTGGCTTTGTGTTCTATTTCCTGTATTGGAAACGTGGCAACAGAAGGAGGAGGTGGAGGAGGGTACTTTCAATATGCGCATAAATTCGCGCGTAAATTAGTGCAGGAAAAACTGATGGCGTAATACGCGGTAGAACTCCGACGTAATGCACACCGAAGAACCGTCTAATTTCCTCTATGCAAATTATTTGTTTTCTAATAATCTGTTTTCTAATAATCCATTTTCTAATAATAACTTACGCGTCGAATGTGTTTTTACGAATTCACCGATTTGCAAAAATATATCCTTTCGTTAAACCGAAAATTGTCCGTCGAACTGTTTTATCTTTTCTTGAAATTCAATAGAAAAATATTATACTTTTTTACGTATTGTATTTTAAAATCGTCTTTGTAAAAGTGACTCTCACTACGCATACAGGTAATTTGATAATTTCCCGTTGATCTCCCATGCGATAATATATCAGTAAATTTTGATAAGGAAAGATAAGAAAGCAGCATGTAATTAGAACACAATCAATTAGCTTCGCTTTCCCCTAAATTGCAACATGTCTGAACGATTTTAAATAAACTTTGCGATATCCATGACGATATTCATATCTGAATAACATATCGCTGAGTAATAACACGACATGTCCATTTCAAAATTTCTTTCTGATCCTATCCGCGTGCGAGATTAACGTGGACTTTATTCAAACCAACAGAGCTCGTTAAAGAAAATGAAAAAGTCGAAATTAAAAATATCTTGCAAAAAAAAATCAAAGATACCGCTTTATAAATATCGGATTATATCGGACTAAATTTCTTTTTTCTTTCTTTCTTTGAAAGAAACTACATTCGTTTACGAATACGTTCAAATGTATTCTTCGAAAGGAGCACGTCCTTTTTCAATTTTTCAACATCAGGTAGAAATGATGTGATGTAAATGAAATAGAAATGATCGACCAGGTAAGATTTTTCTGAATGAACAGTTCAGGTAAAGGAAAACTCCTGGTAGTCTTCGACATGTTTCTGCAAGTTTGAAGACGAGAAGAGCAGCGTATAAGAATACTTTCAAAAAGTTTTAAAAACTTTTACGATTTAAAATTAAGTTATACATAAAAATTTAAATTTTGTAACATTGAAAGGTTAATGAAGGCTTTTTCCTAAATGTTAAATCATTGTTTTAAGTAAAATTATCATTTAAACTAACGAATCAATAATGAGCAGATACACATTACGTATACATACAATATATTTTTTGCAATTTTAATTATAATGCTGCATTTATCTGATAAATTCAAATTAATCCAATTTTTCTTATTTTCGAAAGAGTCAAAATGCACAAAGAGAAAAAAATTATCAATAAATTTATAATATAAAATATCAACCACAAAGATTTAAAAATGTTTAAATATACAAAGATTGTGAAATATTTATTTCTTAATACAACTTTCCTGACAAAATATGCTTAAAATAAAACATAATTATAATAACAAATGAAAGAAGAATATGCAAACACGCAATCTATGCAAATCTAAAAATCTAAATGGAAAAAAACAAATAATTTATTATTTAAAATTCTATTTAAACATTTAATAGCCCCGACAGAAAAAAGATATATATCTAGACAATAAAAAAAAATAAAAATATGTTCCGTTGAATTTCGCAGATTTCCGAAGTAAAGGTGATATTTGCGAAGAGATAATCTCAAGGTTTAAAGCAGTGTCGATCACGTTGTCCGGATGGGCAAGGGGGGGATTATTGGCATAGGGAAGGGACGGAGCAAGGTACGACGGAGTTTCCCACGACAGGTGACACGTGAGGACCCGGCAGTCACGGCGGTGCAGGTGGATCAGGTTGGGAAGCAGAGATGCGTGGTGGGAGGCCCAGGCATACCACACCACCGGAGGCATCCGACAGACATGAGAGACTATACCTCAGAGGTGAACCTAAAGGATCCCCTTTCTCGAGGCCCTGTCTTAAGGAAACCGCGATCGCTCTCAAGGATTATCGCATTACGGGAGACGCGATGCAGGCAGTCTTACAATACGCGGTATTACTTTCAACGGCAGATTTTCTGATGAATTTACTTTTTCTTAGGAATAGAATATTGAGAAAATAATTTTCAAGATTTCTTCACTCTTCAGTGAAATCTAATACTTCTGTTTCAGAGTGAAACACTTGCCAAAGGACTGTCCGTGGGATCGGAACAAGTACAGATAAAAGAATTCTTATTTTTCAGTTATCTCAGATTAATTTTACAGTAAAAACTTTCGTTGCAAAATTTTATTTTAAAAGATCTATATAAAAAATTATGAGTAAATAATAAACTTTTGCCAAGAGGAAATTGATTTGAAGTTTTAATTTAAAAAAAAATAGAGAAAAAGAGAGAGCAGGTGCCGTTCCTTATTTTATCACAAGTCACCTTCCTAGAAACTTTTCTCCATTCGTCTGTTCAATAGAAAATGTAGAACAAATTGTAATGTACACTAAGCTGTGTTTGCTCGTACCTATTTCTTCTCCAAAATTCTTAAAATTCCTGCATTAATAGCGACGTCGTTCATTTACCCGAATATGCTAATTACCGTATTCACGTCGGCAATGTGCACCGCATGACCGAGTGCCATGACGTCCCTGCTCCGAGGGCAAGGGACGTTGGCAGCAACGAAGAGGGGCCTGATGGAGAGACCGAGGACGCGTCTTTCTTTTCCCTCTCCCTCTCCGAGTGATGGGAAGCGACGGGGGTCTTCAGGTCTTGGAGGAGCAACGAGCAGAAAGAGAGAGAGAGAGAGAGAGAGAAATAGAGAGTAGAGAAGCCGGCACGACGAGACGATAAAGACGGTTTCGGCATTGAGATACGTGACTGACAAAAGGGATTATCGGCGACAACGAATCGCAAAACAACCATCGTCCAATGGACCGCATCGTGGCGACATTTTCTTAATCTTAAAAGAATTCTACCTGTTCGGTGCATTGTAGGGCAAAGTGCCCTAGCTACCTGACACCCGAGTCGTAAGAAAAAAAAACCTATTGTTGAAGCAACCTACGAATTTGAGATAATTCCTCTCTATACTCTGTACAATAGAGCACCATGAATAATTGTCACAAGTTATCAAGTAGAATGTCCGGCTTTTTTCTTAATAAAAATACGACTTTAAGAGATAAGATAAGAAAGGGGGGGAAACGTGCACCTTTCCGTGGAAAAGCGGCTGGTAGTATACTTATTGTCCTTGGGGGCGGGGAGGGGGGGCAGAAGTAACTTACTTGAGGAAGTAGATCTGGCCCTCGGGGGTGCGCGCCTGCTCCCATCCGTGCGGCAGCGGGCCCAGGTCGTCGACCGTCGGTGCGATGACGTCGTAGCTGCGCTGCTTCTGATGATGATGGTGACGCGCGTGCGGCTGCGGCGCGTGTTGCGGCGCCTGCTGGGCCGACGCGTACGTCTGCTGGAGGGAGGCCGGGCTGCTGTGGGCGCGGGGATGCGAAACGGTGAGGCCGGCCGCGGCGGCCACCGCGGCGGCGACCGCGATCGCGTTCGCGGTGCCGTTCGCGTTGGCACCGCTGCCGGCGCCCGCACCTCCGCCGCCGCCGCCGCCCCCGGTGCCCGTCGCACCGCCACCGCCGCCGCCGCCTCCGCCGCCGCCGTTGCCGCTGCCGCTACTCGCGCCTCCGTTTGGCGCGCTACCGCCGTTCGGTGTCCCGACGGTGACGGCGGCGCCGAACGCGGAATCCGCCGAGTTCTCGCGCGAGTGCGAGATCGAGGGGCTCTTGCTGCCGGTGGACGGCGGATTGAAGAAGGAATCTGGCAGGTTGCGCATGCGCAGCGGCACCTGCAGCGGCCGCTTCGAGTCTGGCTTCAAGACGGTGTCGAAGAGCGCCTGGAGATCGGATTCGGAATTCTGGTCGACCCTGACGACGGGATTACTCTTGGACAACTGGTCCACGTCTTGATTCAGCGCCATTTTGGATCACACGTTCGTTCGCTCGCTCGCTCGCTCGCTCGCTCGCTCGTTCGCTCTCTCGTTCGCCCGCGCTCTCCGCTCCGTTCTCTTCCTCCGCCTGTTGTTGGCTCGCTCACGTCGCCGCTCCTCTCCTCCGCCTCCTCTTCCTCGTCGCCCTTTCCGCGCGTCTATCCGCTTCTACGCTCGCGCACCTATATGTACGCGTATCCGCGTACACACGATGTAGCCAGAGATCACCGCGCGCGTCTCTGTCCTCTCTCCCTCTCTCTCTCACTCCTCTCTCTTTCTTCTTCTCTACGATCGTTTCATTCCCATAGAATCTCACTGTGCTCCGTCTCTTCTTCCACCCGGGCGTTTGGTCACGACGGGAAAAGAAAGGGGAAAAAAACACAACAAACGCCAGACGCCGTCGTCGCCGTTACCACCGTCGCCGCAGCCGCCGCCGCCGCCGCCGCCGCCGCCACCGCCACCGCCGCCGCCGCCACCGCCGCCGTCGTCGTCGTCGTCGTGGTGGTCGTCGTTGTCGGGCACCAGCAGCGTTCCCCGCGATACCGCGGTATCCCTCGCCGCCCTCCGCGTCCCGCCGGACTATCACCACCCTGCGCCGCGCTCCACGATTGCTTCCTCGATCTCCGTGCGCGTGTGTGTTATGTGTGTGTTACCGGTGGCCCACGCCGTTCGAGACTGCGAGACTCGCTCTTCTCATCGATCCCACCTCGCCGACGGCTCGCCCTACCTGAGTGGACTCGTGACGAATGCGAGAGCACAGGAAACGAGACCTGAGAAAAAAAGAGTAAGAGAAACGGAGAAAGAGAGAGAGAGAAGAGAGAGAGTGGGAGGGAAAGAGAAAGAGAGAGAGCGACAGCGCTCTCTCGATCTTCCAGAGATCCCACCTAGTGCGCTCGCTGGCAGCAGCGCGCTCGCCTAACAGTCGAACATGATAACGCGCGACGACGTTGTACGGCGATGTCGTAAAACGTATACGCGAAAAACAAGGACGTGATCGTCCGTCTCCCAGAGGGGTGAGGACGGGCGACGACCCCCTGTGAACGATCCCCCGTGGATCACGCGCGATGCAGATGAACGGGGAACGAACATGGATCACTCCTCGCGTTCTCCACGCCGATTTTCTTCCGACTTTACTACGTCACTGCGGGATACGACACGAAGGCGACGACGACGACGGCAACGGCCGCGGCAGCGACGACTACGACGGCGGGGAACATGATACGCAAAACTGCGAGCCGCGGCACCGCGCGCGCGACGCGATCACGACGACCGCGACGAGAGTCGGAGGATAGGTGCGAGTTCGCCGGACATCGAGAGGGAGAGAGAGAGAGAGAGAGAGAGAGAGAGAGAGAGCACTTGAAGGAAGCCCCGAGAGAGATCACGCGACGCGACCCGACTCGGCAGCGGGGAAGGAGCAGGAGACGCGCGACTCCGTCCGACTCGACCTCACTGTCCCGACGCGGTCTCCGACGCGAGAACTACTGCTGCCTCCGAGCGAGCGACGGCTTCGATACCTCGGCTCGGTCGCTGCGTTACGTTGACTCCGGCTGGCGGCGATCTGGCAACAACCTGCGTCGCACTAATGATGCCGCAGCTTTGGCAACTCCGCGCCCCGCTACGAGCCTCCGGTCGGGAAAAAGCGGTCTCTCTCTCTCTCTCCCCCCTCCCTCCCCCTCTTTCTCTCTCTCTCTCTCTCTCGGTCGCTCGCTCACTCGCTCCCCCTGCGACGCTGCGTGTGGTGTCGGATCTCGCCCCGAAGCACCAAGCCTACCCAAGCCAAGGCGAGTGGCGTCAGCCTGTTGCTCCTTCCCGGCGAGCCACTGACTCCGAAGTAGGCGCCGCTGGTGGGAATGAGGAGTGACGCGCCACTAGCGAGGGAGAGGGGAAATACGCCTAGACGAATACTTAACGCGCGCGCTATCACGTCGACTCTCCGCGTCAACAGTTTCTTCTAGGAGGCAATTTCGATTAACTTTTAACGAAACAATTAATTTGATCGGCAGAATTACTTGCGTAGCAAATTTTCGAAACGTACAATTCATAATTGTTTCTTTAACTAATTTTTCTTTTAGTATTGATAAGCAACAAAACGTTAACTCCATCCAAGCAAAATAGTATGGTTATTATTTGATAAATTAATCATTCATTTAGTCAATTACGTGACCTATACTACACGTCATGCCTGATACTGATTATACAAATATGGCCCTTTAAATCTTCGTTCTTATAGCAAACTGATTTTAAAATATTTTAAGCAAAAATAAGTTTGCTATTCTATCGAAAAGATCAATCTCGTGTCGAGAAGATCATATCACATGTCATTGTAATACACTATGCTTTATTTAATAGAAATATTGATCTGAATTTCTTAGGCACGAATTTAGGATTTTCTAAAACTAGACACTTTTAGAGCCGATTGTTCTAATTCATTGGAAATGTTTATCCAACAAGTACTTATTATCTGTTTTTTTATTTATATAGAAAGAAAAGTAAAGATAGACAAATGTTTACCTAATCAGTAAGCTTACCAAAAAGTTCAAGCAATTGCGATTCTTACACCTTTTTCTAGACTTTTTAAACATTTCTAACTGGACAATAAAGCAATAACATTTTTCTCCATTTTTTCATAAAATACGTTCTTTCTACAAAGCAACAAACGAGAATAAGAATTTAAGTTTTAAAATATGAAAATAAATTACTGATCAAAATACCGATATAATAAGCACTGTTAAAACTCAAATTATTTCCAAAAATATTGTCAATTTTCTAAACAATCCTCATTTCAATTCAAACGAGATTTTAAATTTCACAATTAATTGCGATTATTCGAAACCTATCAAACTGTAATTCTCGAAATATCAAAATATTTAAACTATTTATAGCGATATTATTTAACGTTGAAGTAAAATAAATTCGAAATTTCATCGGATATAGAAATGTCAAGACAATAACTTCAATATAAATTATTTTTGTTCTGTAACAAATTCTACAATATTGTAAAATATCCATTTATATCTTTGTAATTTAAATAGTCATAAACATCGAAAATAATGGAACGGAGTGCTACTATACAAAATAAACCCAGCAACAGGTTACATTGGCGTCGCCCATAGCGGCACACTCTTGACAAAATAGCCAATCGCGTTTTAGAACCATTCTAACCAAAATGGCGTAACCAATCATTCGCAACTTTCCTTTTTGGACTTGTTATTCTCTCTTTCTAACAATATATCTTTCTCTCTTTCAGCTTTGCATGTCGAATCTATCTCTCTACATATATGTGATATAATTGATATGAATTAAATGGCACCTTATCATCCATATCGTCAAATGGCCAATTTGATATACAATCTGATTGGTTCTTCCAATGGGAAAAGCTCTAGTCCCGTTGTAAGTGGCTCTGATCAATGGTGGGAACTTACCAATGTCGGGTACAACCATAGACTTATATTCATGAGTATATCGTGTGCCAAAATCTTAACAAGAAGGAGTGTTAAGTAAGGATCTTTGCACAATACCAGGCAACAAAGAATAGAAACAGAAATAATGAAAGCGAGAAAGAGAGAAAGGATTTTTTTTATTTTTTCTCATTCTAACTTAT
Source organism: Monomorium pharaonis (assembly GCF_013373865.1). Classification (NCBI taxonomy): domain Eukaryota; kingdom Metazoa; phylum Arthropoda; class Insecta; order Hymenoptera; family Formicidae; genus Monomorium; species Monomorium pharaonis. The sequence continues at coordinate 3,208,079 of NC_050471.1, read as the reverse complement.
TGCATTAGTACAGCAGTGCAGCTATCAAGAACAAACCTTATGTTCGTGAAGAGTCACGGTAATTCGCATGCGCCAAATGAACGTCCGACTCCGACCAACTCCGACATGCGAACTGCTACTTGAGAGGGGATTTGTAAATTTAAAATACCCGTCAACTTTGCCGTAACCTGCTGTAACGGCGTAACCTCACTGAACCTCACAAAAATTTAAACTGTCGCTGCACCGTTTACGCGACCAGGATTTGTGAACGGAGATCGATCAAAGAAAAAAAAGGAGTAATATCGTAAAATGTCCGGAACATCGGAATTATACAGTGAGAGTGTGAATGATACGAAGATCGAAGAAGCTCTGGAGAAGAGCTCGAAAAGTAAGGATGATTATAAAAGGCTGAAGCAAGAGAACGAAAACTACCGGCAAGAGTTACACGATCTGCGACGCAAGCTGGAAACTAGCGAGGCCTTCCAAAAAGATCTTCAAGAGTCTTACGAGACTATAGACATAAGTTTCAAGCAGTACATCAAAAAAGTAGACGATGCGCGTGAAAAGAGGGAAGAAATGTAAGAATCATGTATTTCTCAGTAAAAATTAATTAGACACAAAGTAGATATAAACAATAATTTCTGTAGCTTTTAGTTTGTGCTTAGAACATTTTTTATTTACCATTTAATCGTTACTTAAAAACTAATGATACTTTGATATATTAAGAAAGTACATTTTAAATTTGCTTGACACATTCATCCTTTTTATTTTTTCATATAATTTTTTTACATATAACTTTTGTTGTATTGATAATGAGACTGTTTGCTGCTTTATTAGGTTTAAAACTGAGAAAAGGGAATACAAAGATCATATTGAAGCCCTGGAAACAAACCTAATAAAAAGTGAACTAGATATTAAACAGTTACAAGAAGAGCTGAAAGAATATAAAGATCTTGTAAATAAACAACCATCTCATCTGACTGCCATGGAAGATACTTTAACACGATACAAAGAAGAGCATGCAGAATTAATTATACTTCTTGAAGATGAAAAAAAGAAGTTTACTCAAAAAAAAGAGGATGAAATGGAATTAAGGAAACAAATTTTAGCCATGGCGGAGCATATTGACGAGCTTGAAGCTGCTTTGGAAGTAAAATAATAAATTATGATGTGTCTTTATCCATTGTGACAAAGCTAACTGAAAACTTTTTAACAGAGCACAAAACTACAATTAATTAAGAAAACTGGAGAACTTGAAGAGTTACAGGAAACTGTTCAAGATTTAGCCATGAATCTTATGGAATTGAAATCACCAAATACGGTTCCTGCTAGTGAGACGTGTAAAGGTAAAACAATAATTATTATAATAATAAAATGGAATATTTAACTGTTTCTAAATTATTGTTATAATCTTTGATGTTTTAGGAAATTCCTTATTTGCCGAAGTCGAAGATCGTCGACAAATGCTGATGGATAAAATGAAAGTAATGACAAATAAATATAATGAGACAAAGCGAGCATTGAATGTAAAAATAGCCGAACTTAATACACTAAGAGCAGAAAAATTTAAAGTGACCAAGAAATGGGAAGCTGATATGAATGATACATTGCAAGAAAAGGAAGATCTTCTGAATAAATATAAGAGTAGAATTTTCGATCTTGAAAAGAAGTTGAAGGTTGAGATGAAGAAAAATGAACAGGAAGAAATACAACTTACAGAGGACAGCTTTAAGTAAAACGTTTTGGTCTAATATAAATATATATCTAGTATGTAACAGTAAAATATAAATTTAACTTTCAGTTACGCTCAAACGTTGTTAACTGCAAAGACGAAAGAGCTGAAGGAGTTGAAGGAAAAGTGTGAGAAGCAAGCTATGCAATTGCTAGTGCAAGATGAGACAAACCATCGTATCTCGGTAGAGCTTCGTTTTTGGCGAGCTAAAACAGTATCTCTGGAGGCAAGTATTCATCTCTGCAGGAAACATGAAATCATATTTTGCTACTTCAGACTTTTTGATATAAGAACTTCTTTTGCACTTTCTAGGCTCAAATTTTGAACTTACAAGCAAAATTGGAAAAAATTCAACAAACAAATGATAATTTCTTTGACGCTATTGAGGATTGCAATCATTGTGATAATGTAAATGTTAAAAGAACCTGTGATGACACAAAATTTATATCTGACAAGTCTACGCCCGAGAATAATACATGTCAAGAAAATTCAGAGATGTTAAAAAAACCAGTAGTAGATTCCACGAATGAACAGAGGGAATTATCTAAAAAATGTGTAAATTTTACTATGGATACTACAATTATCCAAAATAAATCTTTGAGATTACCTTCATCTGATCTCCAAGAAAGACAAAAGAAAATTGAATATCCTATTATAAGCTTTAAAGATGATACAGAAGAGTTCTCTGTTCACTGATGATTTAATTTTTTTAATTTTTGTAACTTTACTGCGACATTTGTATACTACATTTATCATTTATGGAATAATTTATTTGTTGTATTTGCATGGAAAAAATAGAACTATGTAAGTAAAGGTACTAAACAATTAGTGGATAAAACATGTATTTTCGAAGCATATAATTTTAATAAAGGATATAGGAATTTATATTTTTTTAATTGTTTGCTTTTTATGTAATCTTTTTTTCATTTAAAACAAATTTTAAATGTAATTTAATTTTCCATATATTCCAGGACTGAATTGTTTCTATAATCAATTTTTTTCTTTTTTCTAATATAAAAAGAGTCCAAGTTCAGTTTTAAAGTGAACGAAACTATGGAATGAATTTCGCGAATATCACGTCTCTTCGCCAGAGGACTCACCTGTCGACATTCACCATGGTCTGTTCTTTTCGCGATACTCTGCTGCACTGGTGTGATAAGTTAGAATGAGAAAAAATATATTTGTCTTACTTTAACTTATTGCATCAGTGCAATAGTGCAGCTAAAAAGAACAACCCAACATGTCGACCACGAGTATCATCTGCCATATTCGAATAAACAGACGATGTTTGTAACGGAAAGTATTATGCTTTTTTAAGTTAATTTAACGAAACCACGTATTATATAGGATTGTATTCTGTAAAAAAGGCCACTTGCACTTGATAGCGCTTGAATCTCATATCTTACGTTCTGGAGTACTGTGACAGCACAAACTTTATAATGTCGGTCCGCGGATTTGGCCAATGATTTGGTGTTTGAAACATAATTAATGTGTTGTTTGTGAAACTACTAAATGATGGAGAACTCAAAAAGAGTCTCTGACGAGGAGGCAAAAGTTCTCGAACCAGTTTTAATAAAAATTGACACGAATGAACACATATGTATCGACAAAAACGAAGTAAGCGACATACATGGATCTACATGGTCAATCTACAATAGCGCAAACGTAGTCACGCACCCCAAGTGGTGTAAAGTATTATAAAGACGGAATTGTACGTCCATTTTTACTAATGTAAATTAACTTCGGTCTTTTTAAATTATGAAAAGATAAAAAGGAAGGTTAAATCAAAATTAAAGCTGAACTGCATTGAGTAGAAATAGACTTAAGTTTATGCTATTGTAGGACGGCCTTTAAAAAAATTCAATGCGTAAATAAATGAGGTATCTTCTAAATGTATATTAAAGATATTTCTACAATGTTGCTTAAAAATTTGTCGTCAAGTTTTTTTTTAAGTACAAGATGTAATTTTGTCTTTTTTAACACAGTTTAAAATTGGACGTGCAAGAGACAATGACGAGATTTTAGTGGACCTCAGTATATCTAGAAGGCATTGCATTCTTCAATGTGAAGGCGAGGACAAATGGACGATTAAAGATTTAAGCTCTACTTCAACATTTGTTAACAATAATGCAATTAGTCCTGGCAAAGTACAAAATATCTATCCGGGTGATATCATACAATTTAGTATTAATGAAACGTTTAAATATATATTTACTTTTGCTGAAAGAGACCGTTTCGCAAAAAAGCCACGTATAGATGATAAGATACTCGACACTGTACTTGTCAAGCAGAGAACATTTGCTGAAAACCAAGAATACCAGAGAAAGGAACTCAAGAATAAGCTTGAGACAAACCAAAAGGAGCTAGTCGAATTAAAGCAGCAGCTTGAAGATTTATTGTCACAACAAACTGTAGCTAAAGATGATAAAGAGAATTTGTTAAGGCAAATTAAAGTGCTAGAAGATAAAATAAAGGCGTGTAATACTCAAGAAGAGCATCTGAATAACATGTACTCTCAGTTATTGGAAAAGTTGGAGAACGAGAGGCAACAGTTCGAGGTGAGGCTAAATGAGGAAAAACAGAAGTGGCAAGAAGCATTAAATATGAGTAAGCAGGAGAAAGAGATGCTAGAAGTAAAGATGAAAGATCAAATGGAGAAATGGAGAGAGGAGCAGCAAGTGGAATGGAGAAAGATGATGGAGAACAAGGTAAAGGAGGAGAAGGACATTCAAGCGCAGTTATTGAACGAAAAGAGTATGCTAGAAGAGAAACTGAAAGAAACAGAGAGAGCCTTAAAGGAACAGGAAGCAAAAGCAGAAACTTCGCAGACATTATTGAGCGGTATGTTAGAATATATTTTATACAAGTACAGAATGTTTATCTTGAAACAATTGTTGATTATGTTATAAGCTTACTTGTGATCTCTTTTTTCTAACATTTTTTGTTTACTTTTGATGAGTGTTCTCTGCTTGACATTTATGCACTACTGAATCATTTTCTTTTCAGCAAGTACATCAAATGAGACTGTCGCAAGTACATCGGAATGTATATTCTTGAACCTGAATGCTGGTGAATACAATGAGGTTCCGCAATATGAAATAATTGACACGATAGATCTGACTGAAATAAGTCAAGATATTATAGAGACTAACATTAAGGAGACTGTTCTTGGAAAAGTGAGCGATATTATGGATGAACAGTTAACGTGCACCATATGCTCGGAATTATTTGTGAAAGCAACGACATTAAATTGTACGCATACGTTCTGTCATCACTGCATAAGGTTGTGGAATAGAAGACGTAGAGACTGTCCTGTCTGCAGAAAGCCAGTAACATCGATGATTAGATCGTTAGTTTTAGATAATTTTATTGAGCGTATGATTGACAATTTGCCTCCTGAACATCAAAACACGAGAAAGAAAATAATACAAGAAAGAGAAGGTAAAGGATTCTTACAATTATATAATTATAGGTCTGTTTTTTTTTTTCAGCTGAACTTGTATATTCGTCTTTTTTTCTTTTCTTTCCCTGTTTGAGAAAAACAGAAAAGATTCAACTAAACTGTGCAAGAAGTTGAAAGAAACAGACCTTACACGCTTCATACAATGTTGGCTAAATTTTTTAAAAAGTGTTCTTGTTTTTTATTAACAAATCTTAAAGGCATAAAGTTTATGGAATTTTTTCATTTTTCTTTTTTACTTAAAAAATTCTGTAAATTTTTACATACTTAAGAATTCTTGATAAAAAGCAAAAAAAATCTTAACTTTAAGAAAAAATGTTTATACATTAATATACATATATGACACTCCCTATTGACTTTTTAATTTGTCTGATTTATATATACTTTTGTTTTAGTATCAGAAATGAAGAAACGGTGTAAAATGTGAATCAAATAAAACAAGAACTGCAGGAATATGGATACTAATATTTTACTTTTTACGTTAATTATATCTTGAAAGAAATTTGTTATCGCCTAAATAGTTAAGTAAAGATATGTACAAATGTTGGTAAAGGCTCTCTAACTGCTTCGATACTTTAAAAATATTCAAATCTTTTTTTAAAAAAATTTCTTTGAAACCCCATTTTATATTTTGTAGTTTTATTAATTTGCATTTTCATGATATATAATACATAACTATAAAATATGTCGTTGGTTATATGTGTTTGTTTTATGTATTTTTATAAAATATTTTTTTACTTATTCTGTGTTTTGATATTTTATGTAGATATATGTAAAAATACTCGTCCATACATTTCTTTACCTGATAATCAAAATAAAAAAAAAATATTTGTTTATAAAAAATCTTATCAGAGTCTAAAATCTGTCGAGAGTAGTATGAAATGCATAAAATATCTATAAAAGGTTGCATAATTTGTAGAAAGATCAGTTAATAAAACATTGTAATGTAAAAAAAACAATAATAGAAAAGTTTTAATTCATCGATTGATCAGTCGATGAATAAAAAACTCGCTTAATAGTAATTAATAATTGTTCACATTAGATCTTAGAAATTTTTAGAATCAATTGAATAGAATTTCTGCATAACCCTATTTAAATCTGCGATAATTTGTATTTTCTTACAATATTTTGAAATTCATTACAAAATGTAAAATTTTTTTCTATAAGACTTCGTTTTCAATTCTCAGTGTTGGGAGTGTTGCGTGAACTTTTAGCACGGACGCGAACCACATTCATTTTTCGATCCACCGATTTTATCAACAGTCATAAAATGGATGTGCAATATCACATATATATGATATAAATTCAAATAATTGATTTGATAAAAATTCACTCACCGATTGCTGTCGCTGCTCCTACTGCTGATGCTGCTGCTGCTACTGCTACATTCCTTTTCCCGTTTTGATTCTGAAAATGTGATAAATATTATTTCTAAACTCAAACACAAAAGCAGGTAAAGAAATGTATCACTTGAAAAAATAGTATATTTAATACCGAGTCGCTTGATTCATGGATGCCGCTTTCTGCTGACATCATCCTGCTTTTCTCGAACCGCACATTAATAACGATCGCCCGATATCTTATTCGGCACTCCCGATATTACGGATAATATATCACACACGAGTAAAACGTAAACTACGCACGAGAATTTCACTTGGCGCGACCGTTACATTTGAAAAAGTGAAAAGGACGGCTCGTCTGATTGGCGGCGAAAATCAACCTGGCACGAAAGTGGCGTGACGTCACGTAACTTCATCGAAACGCAGGCCGAGGAAAACCGTTTGAATGAAAATTACGCGCCGAGATACAACGACAAATTCGTTTCGAGAATTTCGTATGCTCGCACGACGACTAATAGTAGCACTTCACTTAATTGGCACTCGCGAATTCTACCGAACGTATCCTTTTCACACTTTAGGCCGAAGGCAGAGAACGAGACGTAGGTGTCGCAATCGTAATCGTAGGAAAAACGTAAGTCGTACATGTATACTATTCTAGACTCTAGAATAGTAGTATATTACGACTTACGTTTTTCTTTGCTTACCCTACGACTACGAATACGACATCTACGTCTCGTTCTCTGCCTTCGGCCTTAAGTTTGAACACACGCGAGACACGCAGAGACACGCACGGAGCCGACGGAGCGTCTGACCGGCGCTGGAGAGGCGTACGTGACGACTGGAGCGCGGAGCAACGGAGCAATATGGCGGCAGCGACGCAGGCGCGGCGAGTGGCGCCGACTAGCGCCGAGTACCGCCGAGTCTGCCGGCCAACGGTCACGTACGTCCCGTACGCTGCTGCCGCCATTGTTCCCTCACGCTCCAGTGCCGGTCGAACGCACTGTCGACTCCGTGCGTGTCTCGCGTTCAGAATTCATTGTGCGCAGGTACGGTGATCTGTTGAGAATGCCGTCGCGCTAACAGACGACCAGCGAGGCATGTGAGATCGTATTCATTTGTAACGCGTGATATGCGTTTGTCTCTTCGGTTTCGAGTAAAATGTTCGTGTGCGTGTTCGAGCAAAGTGTTTCTCAAAGGGGATACGTTCGGTATCGCGAGTGCCAGTTAAGTGAAGTGAAGTGAAGCGCTACTAGTCGTGCGAGCATACGAAATTCTCGAAACGAATTTGTCTCCGCTCGTATCTCGGCGCGTAATTTTCATTCACCCGCTTTCCTCGGCCTGCGTTTCCACGAAGTTACGTGACCGCCACTTTCGTGCTGTGCCATATTGATTTTCGCCGCCAATCAGACAAGCCGTCCTTTTCACGTATTTTTTCAAATGTAACGGTCGTGCCAAGTGAAATTCTCGCGCGCGGTTTACGTTTTACTCGTGTGTGATATATTATCCGTAATATCGGGAGTGCCGAATAAAGTATCGGGCGATCGTTATTAATGTGCGGTTTGAGAATAGCAGGATATGATGTCAGCAGAAAGCGGCATCCATGGAGCGACTCAGTATTCCGGAAAAGGAATGTAGCAGGAGCAGCAGCAGCATCAGCAGCAGGAACAGCGACAGCAATCGGTGAGTGAATTTTTATCAAATCAATTAATTGAATTTATATTCATGTATATGTGGTATTGCACATTTATAGAACACGTACGATTATGTACATTTTCATAAAACAGATTTAAAATATATTAAATATATAAAATATATTAAATGCATATAATTGTAAAATTTACGGATATGGAACTCGATTCTTGAATTCATTCGCAAGAAAACGTATGCACAAATACCCGGTCTAACAGAAAAGTTGCAAGTTTATTGGTTGAAAGCCATACGATAGCCAATAAATTTTCAACTTTTCTGTAAGAACAGAATTTGCGAATACGTTTCTCTTGCGAATGAATTCAAGAATTGGGGCCATGGCATGAAACAGAACTAAATAAACGTGGACATAGCATAGAAGAGACCTAAAAAGTTATGCACATTACCTACGGGATTCATAGATATTTGACTACGTAGTTTAATGTGCACATTTTGTGCACATAGAGGCGCTGATGAATGAAAACACCTTAAAACGACGCGATGACCGCTCTCAGGTTTCTCTCTGGAAGTACTAATGTAATATGAATGTGTATGAATGTATGACTGTTTCCTGGTGGTTGTCTCAAGTCAGCTGTTAAGTGCGAATGTTGATATCGGTTAAACTTAAGTATTGTTTTCGGTTGCACGGCTCTTTGAATATTGCAGTGATGCTCAAAATGCAAAGCGCACGTCCTTTCATTATGTGCATTCAAATATCTAGATGTATTTGTTTGTCTAGCACGTGCTTGAATATTAGTAAACAAGGTAAATTTATGAGAAAAATAATGTATGGAAGTCGTAAGCCGAAAAGGTAAGAGAAACTCTTCATGAGATAAAGAAAACAAATACACACTCCAGAACTTTTTTAAAAACAATTTCCCCTTTTGTTTTTTACATTAAAGAAAGTGGTACGACACAAGTACAGATTTGCGCAATATCGCGAGCGTTAATCCGACCGATAAATCTCCTTCTATGCATACAAAGCGCAGAATGATGATTCGAGATAAACTGTTTATGGAGCACATAACGGACATGGTATCGATGGGAGAAGTGTCTGACATTATAAAAGGAGGCATAGAGATCACTCATGTCAAAATAACTCCAGACTTTAAATGTGTCAATGTATTTTACATACCCAGTAACGACTCATCCGTTGATCAAGAAGCCTTACAGAAGTGCGCTGGAATTATTCGACACGAATTATCACAACTCCGTGTTATAGGCATAGTGCCACCTATCCAGTTTGTTCAAAACAGGCAATACTTTATACAGAAGGAAGTCGATAGGAGATTAGCAATGCTCAAGTTCGAGGAGGATAGTGAAATCTTGTCTGAACAATTGAATATTTCTGAACCTGATAATGTCGATCAGACTTTACATGAAGAATCAAATAATACAGTGCATGACTGTGAGACAGATAGAATTTATATACAATTGCCAGTGATGAGACACGATGTGTTAGGACTGGATCACCACAAAATTATGTCTCGAGTAATCCATCTTATATTCTTATTGCAATAAATGCATTAAATTTAGAATTGTGTTAATTATATTCGATTATTACAGATTTCCATTGCAGTGTCGAAATCGAAGAAAGCTGCACAAAAGCGAATATTAGATACGAATATCGATACTAACGAGAGCACCCACAATCCAAAAGAAGTTGTCGAGAAGTTTCTAACCCGGGAAGAGCAACAAAAGATCTTCTCTGATTTTCTGAATAAAAGACGAATAGAAGAAAAGCGGAAATACAGCTTGAAACGACTTAATAAACAGAAACTGTTAAACAATTTTGAAGAAGAGATATATAATGGAGAGGATTACGAGGATAATGATGATATTAAAGACAATATTGATGAGTACAATTTTGAGGACGAGACTCGAAAATGATTTCAAAACGACTTGTCTCAGAGAACAATTTTTATTCAATATAAATATAATACTAAAGTTCAACTTTCTGTACATGTGTGTACAATAAATAATTTATTAGGAATAAATTGTATTGTACAATAGACATAAAATCTTGCAACAGCTGTGAGATAATACAACTAATAATAACACAACAAGACTGCTTACTCCTCACTAGATGTTACTATGGCTTGTATTAGTAAAGACTGTACATAATGTACAAACTTTCATTATATAGTTACACCTCCTATAACCACTTGATCCCGTTGACAAAAATTTCTTACGACATATATATATTAGATTTTTGATTGATTGTATCTAATCGACGATTAAAAATGATATAAATCTTATCTATGGCAAGATTACACCGCTCCTGTATAGTTTTCGCGCATTTGCAGTAATACATTGTCATAATTCCGAAAACAGAGTATTAATGATTTTACGAGGTCTCAATATCTACAGTCAATTAAAACATGTCCAGTGTCCGTCAGTTCACACTCTTTTACATTATTACATTTATAAATTACATAAAGCTCATGTGTCACAAACATATATTTGTATGCTTGTTGCAGCATCACAATATATTGCTTACTATATGTTTCTTTGTACCAGCAGCTAGAAAATAGGAATGTCCCTTTTCGTAAAAAAAATTTCACTCTAAATTTTGATTAAACTTTTGGTTCTGTGATTGAGTCTGATGAATTCAGGTCTTTTTCCTTTGATCTTTGTTCTTCAATCGTTTCATTCGATAAATTTACATCTGTTTCTTGATTGCTAGATTTAGGATGTAAATTTGATGATGTTAAACGAGGTATCGAGTCAGTTAACGCGCATGCTTCCATTACGTATTTGTTGAAAATATCACTTTTATCTGCGTAAACATGATGACCGGCTCCAGTAATTACCTGTATGACAAATCACTTTGTATAGACAATTATAAATTGATTTGTTTTTATGTAGCACCTCGTGAATTAATTATTTTCTTACCTGAACATTCACATATGACGAAGAGCGATGAAGTTTAATCGTTTCACCAGCGGAATTGTCAACCCATGATCTACTACCGTAAAGTAACGTTATAGGTATATTCTCGTTTAACTTATCCATTCGTTTAACAATTGGATTTTTTGCCCATCCGAAACCATGCATCATTGCATGAAACGCGCTCTCGCCTCTACAAATTAAATGCAGCGTAAAATTGTATAAACGCGATAAATATTTTTAAATTACATCGAGATGTTTTGTTTGCAACTTACGATGGTGTCTGCGCGTTGCATTGGTGTATATATTGTGAAATTACAGCAGTGTCGTCCTTCAGTAAGGGAGAGAACTTCTTCACAATGTCAGGTCTTGTCTTTTCAATGAGCCATTGTCCTACAAATAGACTTTTTTTTTTCTCAATAACGTGAAAAATGCAACGTGTATATTTTTGAATATTTATATTCATAGTAATACTAACCGAACGGTCCAGCAACTCTCACTGCCCACAGAGGATTCAAAGGCTGCACCGCAAACGCAATGGCTTTAACCCATAATGGTAAGTGCGTCTTTGCAACAACTTCGGATGGCTTCTCGGGAAAGCCCCATGGATCGGCCAATATCAGGTGTTTCACTCTCTCAGGGTATCGCATCGCGTAAGATGCCGCGAGAAAGCCACCCATCGAGTGGCCCAACAGTACAAAATTCTCCAGCTGCATTTCTCTTCTCCATTCCTCCACAGATCGCACCAGCTCCTCCTCAGCTTTCAGCGCTTCATTGCTAAAAACAGGTCTGCTGCTCCTGCCAAATCCTATGAATAAAAAACACATTTCAGATCTATGAAAGTTTTATGAAAATTATTAAATATATTTTGCATCTTGTAAAAAACTGGCAGGTCCATCAGTATCATCAAGTATTCGTATATCATATGTTTATACATAACGACAAAGTTCAATCAATTTGTCTAATCATGTAGATGAGTCATGTACTGGTCAAGTAGATAATGATGAAATAATAGCAAAAAAAGAAAAAGACTTCATCATCAGATTACATTAGTGCATTCTAACGTTATTGATGATATTAAAAAAGTCAGACACAAGATCACAGGTAAAATCAAGATATATTTTCATATTTTCAAAGAAATTCCAACATTTAAAAAATGGTTATTTCTTACCTAACAGATCTATAGCATACACTGGTCTCTGGGATGCAAGTGCATCCAAATTTAGACACCACAGTGCTACTCCAGCTCCTAAGCCATGTAGTAGAACAATTGGCACCTTTGATGACTCCTCGTTCAATGAAATAGTCCATATCTTATCCGCAGGCCCCACGACTGGCCCAATATCAACAAACCATCCTCGATATGCAGTTTTCAAGCCTGTGACATTAATGTATAAAAATTGTGTAAACGCAATTATATTGATCGAGTCATGATTGTTGATATTTGATCCAATTATTTATCTCACTTACATGACAAAATTTTCTTCTCCGCGGCGCGTAACATAGTCGAAGATGATCCAGACCAGCTAAACCATCCCCAAAACCAGCTGCTGAAAGCGACAAATTTTCTCAATTATTTTCCTCTTCCGGTGTTGGAAAAAGCTCCCTCTCAAATTATCCAATTTATACATCGACAAAATCGAATCGACGTTAGATAGCGATTTATGTCAAGTCATGTTCCTGCATCAGTCAGACAGGTGTATGACACATATCGCCGCAAACGGATATTAATAGTCATTAGATCACACATCCCAATTATTGCGCTTCGCGACTACGTGAGACTACACGAAACGCAAAAAGTCTAATCGTGCGACAGCCTTGGTCGACGAGGTCTCGCATGAAACCTAAACCTTTCAAAACCCTTTCAAGTCGTTAAAACGATACGCTCGTCATCCACATACACATGCGTTTTATCGGTGTTTAAGCCAATTCCTCCTTCGCGCGACGTCGTCTTCTTTCCGCCGTAAGTGACGTAATGTCGTCGTAACGATACAATCGCGGTTCAAAATCGCGACGTAATTTGCAACGAGTTGGTGACGGATTTTTCTCTCTCTTTCTCGGTTCGTGCGCGCGCGCGAAAGATTGCTCTACAATTCTACATTTTTGCTCACCTCTTCGCCTGGACGACCTCATGATCTGCCATGAGTGCGAGACGACAATAACTACGATGACGACGACGACGATGAGGCTCCTCCTTGGCGCTCCTCGGTCGCCGCGATACCGGCCGGACTTCTTTGTGTTGTCAGCAAATGCGGAAAAACACACGCGTGTGCTGTAACGCGCGCGATACTATTATCTAGCAGAAGCGTCTGAATCTGAATGGACGACGGCGAATGCATGCATTGCACGCACGGTTCCACATACCACATGAGAGACAGAGGCGACGCGAGGTGGGGAGGAATCAGCTGATACCGAAACGCGTGTGCGCGCGCGCGCGCGCGCGCAAGCGAACGCAGGCCGATTTCTGAAGCGTGTGTCCGCAATGCGCCCAAAGCGACGCTAAATCTCATTAATATCTCTCGTTCTCGAGAGATCCTATCGTAATCACTGATGACGATCGGGAAACAGGTCGTTCTGACTTACCTAATTATTTCAGGCACTGTGTTTCTTTCAAGCGAGTCGATCAGATTAATTAAAAGACACGTACCTTTTTATTCCTTTTTTGGCAGCGGGCCTTTGCTGAGTCTTTAAACGTTTACAATGTACTCTTTGCTTTTTTGTTTCCTGCCCGTTGCCTCTTCACGCACTATTTTATTTATCGATAATAGTATTTCTTGCTTCTTTTAAAGGTTGTCAGCTTTTATCTCGTCAATTTCGATAAAACATTACGCGAGAAGACGGCAATATATAATAATAAGCAAAAAGCAATAGACAGGAAGCAATTAAAGAGCACATTGTAGATTAGTCTTTAGAATTTATAAGATAGAAACATCTGGAAACGCGGAAAGTTACCGATTGGTGCTTCAGATAATGATCGAGACTATTGATTGCCAAGTTTATTAATATCCAGCAAGCGAAATGTTAGCTATATAACGATTTTCCATGTGGAGTTCAGGAAAGTATTACGGCACAAAATTTAACGTATCGTTTTGCGTTCACGTTAAGTTCACGTTCCGCCGACGTTCCTGCCGACGTAATCTGACAAAAAAAGTCGAATAAAATATAACACATTTATAACTATATTTAAACATAATGATACATAATTCTATATTTAAATGATGCAGGAATCTAATCTGTTCTGCAATCGTATTCCTAATGGATTCCTAATAGATATCTTGTAATAAATTCCATTGCCAGGTTTTTATTAGCATCAGTAATATGAAACTTATCATGATAATTATCAATTTAATAGGTCACCAGTCTTGGCAGAATAATTGCATTCTAAGATTACATAGCAGCTGACGCTCGTGTGAAGAAAAGCGTAAAAGTAAAAATGTAAACGAAATAAAAATAAAGATTATTAGGCTTAAAATCCCGATTGCGAAAGTGTCAATATTTATTCTGTGTCAGTGACTATTTTGTTGATTTATTAATCATATCTTTGTTGATATGTTGCGCGAACATATGCAACAATTACGGCTCTTACAGAATCTATTTTTGCGAGAGATTCGATTATCTGCTTGTACCTATATATATTTGCGCCTCTGTTAGCGCATTAGTCATCGTGCGTGCAATCTGCACGCCGTTACTCGGCACACGTGCATTTCCGATATATATGCGAAGGACGCGAGACGGCGTTGGCAAAAGGAAGGATTCGAAGTTACCGAGCCGAAACGCTAATCGTTTAGTTTCCTGCCCGCGTTCAATCCGACCATTTGCGTTAAAGCTATTAGATAGAACTTATGATTCCTGGAATAAATGCGCGCGGCGGACAACAGATTAGGCCGATCCTTCTACCTTTTCGCGTTTTAAAAAAACACGTATACGATTAAGAAAAGTCTATAGAGAAGGAAATAGAAGGACGGGAGCGCGCAGCCGAGAAAAAGAAAACGACATGGAGTCTCGGGGCGAGGTCGATAGAATACCGGCCGGAACTCTGCCGTATATATCCAGCATATATGTATATCATTTCTACGCGGTAAATCGAACTGCGCGGATGCGACACACGATTTTCGAGCGAACGACATGACCCGCCGTCGGATTTGCGACGGACGCCGATTAACGAATCGCGTCGCGGTTTCCCGTTTCGATATTTTTCCCCTGTTACTTGCGATTTGGACGACGGTCCCTCACATGTAACAAGACATAATTGTAATCCGAATTCACGCGGGCGAAATCATTTCCCGTTTGGAGGAATTGTCATCGCGGGAGAGAAACTTTAATATACGATGACGCTCGGGGGTTCAAGGGTCGCGTCTCCGATATATCGATGCAGGATAAAAAAGGCAGCGCGCTGATAAGGCGCTTACAACGCTCGCGCGCGCGGCCTTTATCGCGCCGGCAATCGCGAGCGCAGCGTTATTGTTAAGGTCGAAATATAAAAGGCCCACCGTGCGATAGCGCGAGCACGGCGGAATGGACCCCGTTCAAGTGGACGTCGCCTTAGTTATCGCGCTTATTAACTGCGCGTCCGTTGCTCGGCCGCAAATACATATACTGATCAATTTAATTGTTCGCCGCGCGCGCCTCGATGATAAGAGCCCCAACGAAAACTCGAACGTTTATGACGAACTCTAAACTTCCGTATGAATTTCGGAGCCACGTCGGGTTTACTCGTATGAGAAACACGCGCTTATGACATTTGCTAGCACTTGAAAGCTGATAATTTCACGCCAAGATAACAGCTAGAATTGTTAATTATAATCACAATATATACTATCGCAGTTCGACTATAGACATAAAAAAAAAGATATATTTTTTAATCCTCGATATTATCTTATAGCCGCCCTATGGTTTTTATTTAAGAATAATTTAAGGAAGAGAAAGAGAGAGAGAGAAAATTTTTAATAAATTTCATGTTTAAAATAAAAAATGTAAACTAAATTTTCACCCTTCTTTTTTATTTTAAAATGAGCAGCAATGCGAATTATTTGCAGCACGTGACACTTATAACATTACTGCTCATACGTCTAAAATTATTGTCAATAAGGCATCTAACAGACATCCTAAAGGACGTCATATAGAATGCCTGAAGATGTCCTAAAGGATGTTTAAAAGACATGTAAGTTGCCTAAAATCGAGACAAACTGTTTTTTAGACATCTTTCTATGTAATATATATACTTTTATATACTTTTCGGACATCCAAAAATATTTCAGGACGTCTTTTAATTGTCTTTAAGACGTCTCAATGTTCTCTGGGAATACACGAGTAACGTGAAATTCCAAGAAATAAGAATTAACAGGAAGAAGAGGTCAAGACGCGTCTTCTCGTGTTTTTCACACTTTACGCCTTCGGATTCTTTCTCATTGAAATGATTCTCGGGAAAAAAGATCGGAAATACGCAAAATCGCGCGAACCGACGTAAATAATCATTCGCGCGTGATCTTGTTTACCCGATTCGTCACAGAAGGCGGCCCGTCCGCCGCGGAAACAAAATCGTATCGGTATTCTAAGATTAACGAGAGATAAGTGCATCGTTAACGCAAACAAATGTCCGAGCGAGCGAGCTATAGCCGTTGCTCAAGTAGCGACCGCCGCAGCAGCTAATAATGCTAATAGCTTTTCGTATCGGGACATGGGACTTCGAGAGGAGGCGGCGAGGAGGGGAGGGGAGAAAACAAGACGTACGTACGCACGAGATTCGCAGCCTCCGCGCACCTTCTATTCGCATTATTAATAATTGCACGGTATTCCCGATACGGCTTGACAATACGAGGCGGCGCGGCGGCGTGGCACTGTCTCGCGAGACGCGGGCCACACCGCGAGTTCATGCCTTAAGATCAATTAACGCCGATGACTCCGTATACGCTACCTCCCTTCCTCCCCTACCGCCGCCTCCCGCACTTCTTCACGCCAATTTTGCGAAAATTATAGGAGCCGTCCGACACACAGCCGGCGGCGAATTGCGTAGGACATATGGTGAACCAGCGACGGGGCGTATAACTACGTTGCGTTCGGCGAAGAGATGAGCTTCACGAAGCGACGATAAAAATAATAATAATATTATGTCAATTATGAAATGATATTTTAGTAATCTTTTTAAGGTGTCATACATTAGTCTTTTTTTATTTCTTGGATCTTGATTCAAGATATCAAGAGATAATTTTCGATGTCAAAATAACATGCTCAACTTATACGTATATACATACATACGTTATGCATATCGAATACATGTCCCTAAATCATGTTTTTTTTTTTTTAATAAAATTTTCTCGGTTCCGGAAGGAATATATAGTAATTTATATTTGATCTTCAAAATTTGCTGTGTATGAGCGGTTTGATTAAACAGTTACCCTTTTAATTATTTTGAATCAAATTTCAGAAAAACAAAATAGGTCGACGTGCAACGCTTGGAAGAGGAAGTAAAATCATTTTTTAAGATCGTTTAACTTTTGGAAGGCGACAATGTGAGCCACTACCGCGATTGACATCTGCAGGGAAATAATACGTGTAGCCGTATCAGAAAGCGGTTTCTGCGCGTATCGCGCGTCGTGCCCGGAGACCTCGGCAGAAAAGCTCTCGGGCACTCTTTTTGCCCTCCCGACAATGTGAGCCATTCATCCCAATCAGCACATCCTCTCATCGCACTCGCGCATGATTCTCATTACCCAGTCCAATTGTTTCGCGAATTCAAACCGCGCTCGGTTGAATTCGCCGCCCGCAGATCGCGACGTTCATTGTCGCGCGATAAACACGCGCGATGACTGTAACACCCGGACGCACGTTTGTTTACCGCGTCGAATGGTCATAATGACGATAATCATTACATCGCGCGTCAATTATTATAATTACGGAAGCGGCATAGAAATGCGTGTGACCGTGAAAACGTTGCGGCTGCGGCAGACGCAGCAGCAAACGTTGTCTCCGTTTCGTTGACACGATTCTATTACGCGCTTTCGCGAGTATCCCGAAGATCGTGACAACAAAAGCTCGCGATAATTTGCCATCGTCGTCGAATTGCGTCACGCTGTCGTGGACGACGCGTCCACACAACGTTGCCAGACCGCAACGACAAACGGGGAACGACTTCGATTCGTTCGCTCCTCGTTCGGGTTTCTCTCATTTGCGGGCGACGCAAGGAACGATCGTCACGCGAGAAACGCAGTCGTTTCTCGGCGAGAGCGATGCCGACGATCGAAAGGGAGAAGGACGAGGAGGAGAGACGTGTGATAGAACTTTGCATTTGGCGAGGTGTATTTCTCGCTGAATCAAGGAATAAACGGACAGACGGACGCAGGATGCGCGCGCGCACGTTTGGTGGACGTGCGTGCGTGAGAGGCCCACGCACACTGTGCGTGGCGTAGGGATACACGTGCGTTTCGGGCGTCGTCTGCTGGGCACTACTTTCCGGTGATTGCCTACTACCACTCCGTACTATAGTAAACGCACGACGCCGAAGGATGAGCACAAGTTTTCAGGGCCGAGAGACCGGCGAATGAACAGACGGACAAACGGACGGAGGACGGACGGACGATTAGGCTTCGCGTATATACGTATATAAGCGGTCGTGACAAATGGATTTAATGGACGATTCGTCGGTCGGTTTTGTCGCACGAAATGAATCTTCTACGACACAGGAATCCCGTTTCTCCGTCTCGCCGGCGACTCTTCTTTCGTCGTAGCGCTGTTCGGCGTTTTGTTTATTTGATGCAGGATGCGATCGTTTGTTTTGTCACGGCCAGTTGGAACCTGTCTTGCAGAGACTGCAATCGCTATCGACGCTTTTTATCGACGATTACCGATGATGATTAATCGCAAATGCTAATTGACGGATATTAATTGGCGGAATCAATTAACGCACGGTTATGCAATATATCGAAGTCACATCTGATAATTGCTCGATATAAGCTTAATGTTATTATTTTCTTTATTATAACACACAAGATCGCTGATAATAAAATAGTCAGGTATAATACGCGAGGGATGGGAATGTAAGATTGCCAGAATGAGTTTGCATATTAACATAATCCATACGCAGAAGACAAAATTAATGTCTGGTCTGCATGACTGCAGTTTACTTAATAGAAAAACAAATGACTTGCTTTTAACATTAAAGTAACGGAGTATACAAAACATTATTGAGACATGATATTTATATGTCATGATTATATTTTTATTAGGTTTGCTTTCTATCCCTGCACCAAAACTTTTCTTATGCTAAATTGGTAACATATTCTTAGTTCGTTTCAAGTACCGCAAGCGTACGCCGATTCAGCTATAAGAAACAGATTTATCGTTTCTTATTCGCGTCTACGTACCGCCAATGACACACGAAATTTATCGGCAAGTAGGAAAACTCTTCTTGACGCATCCGAGACAATGATTCATACGATAAAGGCGTGTTTCCCCAAGACTCTGGATGCCGCTATTGTTTTATCGCCGGCTTTCAACCCCACCAGAAATTCCCGATAAGATCGTACGATGAAAACGGATCGTCCCTATTATTTCCACGATAGCGGGGACGCGCTAAATTCACTTATCGCATCCGATCGTTTATTTCAGTTCGGAGCGATACTTCTCGAAAAGTCCCCCTAAACACTTCCAACGAGAGCTAGAACGAGAGGGACCGCGCGTTCCTAACCGCCTACTGCGTCACACCCAAAAAGTGCACTATGGATCCTGACCCGAGTCTGTGTTTAAAAAAAAAAGAATGTCGAGGAAAAACATTTCAGCGCACGCAACGAGACGCGCGTTTGACGACTCAGGATCTTCTCGACGGGATGACCCATATAAATAAATAAGTATATAAATATATATGCCTCGCGTTCTCTTCTTTCCCCTCGATTATTCATAGGAATAATTACACGGTCGCGTCGTGAAGTTCGAACGACGCCTCGCGCTATCGCTCGACGCAATTTGTATAATAATTAGAGAAGCGCGTATGTACATTCGTTGCGTCGGCCGATCGATCGAAGGAGTCGGAGCATTTCCAAATTTTTAGGTTATAGGTTATAGCACGCGGCGATCGGTGAGGCGACGGCGGGGGGGGGGAGAGGAGGGGGAATTGCGGGAGACGGGACTACTTCGCTGCGGCGAGAGGCAGGAAAGAGAGACGTGCTCCGGCACGACGCGACGCGACACGACGCGGCACCTGCCGGCCTGTGCGCGCGTCGAAGATGGCGCAAACGAACGTGGCAAATGACAGCGAGGGACCGCGCGGCCGGCGACGCGTGATTGGCCGTCCGGCAGGGGCGCGCGGTTGCTAAGCAACGGCAACACCGCGCGCGCGTTACCGGCCGGCGGCGTAGCCGGCACAACGAACGAACGAACGAACGAACGAAGAGAGAGAAAGAGAGAGAGAGAGACAGAGAGGAGGGGAAGAGAAAGAGAGCGGCCGCTTTCTCGCACAGTGGCGCAGAATTTCGCGCAGAACGACGACGGCTTTCATGGAGCGCGTACGCGGCGGATTGTAAACGATATATCCGTGCCGAAGTCGAGCGGACAGCGGACCACTCACACGAACGGGCGCGCGCTTTCTCTCCCTCCTTTCTCTCCTCTCTCTCCCTCTTTCTCTGTCTATCCCTCTTTCTCTCTTCTTCTCTGTCTGTCCTTCGGTCCGTCCGTCTCTCCGTCTCCTCCGTCTGTGTCGCTTCGCGAGCGCGGACGGTACGACGCACGCTCCCTTTCTTGACGTATCCCCGCCGCGGCCGCCGGAGATCCTCTCAGTCAGTCTCGCGGTAAAGGACGTCGCGCGAGCTTCAGAGGTTCAGAGTCACAGGGCGTCTCAGGAGAAGAGAGGACGGTAAAGATGGCAGAGGACAAGAACGAGACGAGCCCGAGCGCCGAGGGCGAGAAGCCGCCGCAGGAGTCGGCGGCGGCGTCCCCGCCGGCCAAGGAGGAGCCGACGAAGAAGGTCGAGGAGAATGGCGAGGGCGAGAAGCCGAAGGAGAACGGCGAGGAGAAGGCCACGCCGGAGCCGAAGGACATGCGGGCGATCGTGCTCAACGGTTTCGGCGGCCTGAAGAGTGTTAAGGCCCTCAAGAAGCCGGAGCCCACCCTCGCCGAGGGAGAGGTCCTCATACGCGTCAAAGCCTGGTGAGTTCGCCTCGCTTCTCTTTCTCTCTTTCTCTTTCTTTCTTTCTGTCTCCCCTCCCCGCCCCTCTCTCCCTCTTTCTTTCTCTCGCCCTTCCGCCCTTTCTTCGCTCCGAAGAACGCGTCGGGCCGAGGCTCTCTCTGGTCTGGTCCATATTCCCTACGCACGGTTCGCCGCTGCGTCGGGCCGTTAGATGGAACGCCGATAGAGGCCATATTTTCCCCATTAAACCACTCGAGCGTCCCGTACTCGCGCACAGTTTGACCGGCCTGCGAATACCTGGCTCATGGGAAGCCATTGTCTATATGTATATACGCGTGCACTTTCGACGTCTGAAATCTCTCTGAGAGAGAGAGAGATTTTGCCGATCGATATAATCTCGCGCGTGTGAATCGGAATCGCGCTTGTGTTGATGAATACCATCGATACACGTCGCGGCTGGCAGATTTTCATCTGTTCCCCCGTGTTTTCGTGTTTGATATCGTCACGTTCGTGGCGAACGTAGAAGGGACTTTGGTATCGGAAGGTCACGCTTTAGAGCGGGATGCGCGGCGGCGCGCCCATATGGACTCGCGTTCTCGGGACCTTTGTCACAAAAATACGCGGCAGGGTGCGGCACGACGACTTTGGACGTGCGGTGCACATTTCGCCGCAAGGACGACGCGACGAATCAAGGATCGGCGTCGGAAAAAAGAGAGAAAGAGAGAGAGAGAGAACTTTGGTTTTTCTTTTGTCACCAAGTGTCACCGAAATGTAAATCTTCCAACTCGCTCGCTTTCCCACGATAAATTACGGAAACTCTGGCGCGATATGCGGGTCGGCTTATAGATAATTACGATCCTAATCGTCTAAACGAGTGGAAACGAGAAACATAAATGCCAGGGGAGGCCATTTACGCCTCATTAGGCCCCGACATTGTTGTGGCGCGAGAAATTTTTATTGACGAGTCAACGCCGGAGAGAGAGAGAGAGAGAGAGAGAGACTCCCGTCTCTCTTTCGTCTCTCTCTCCGTCCCGAGGTGCAACGTCGTCCAACGTTGATCGCATTGATCGCATTGAGAGACGCGCTAAATAGTCGAAAAATACGCTTGATAGTGCGACCGCTTGACCGTCACGCTCGTTTAACGACGGTACAAAGCGCAGAGGGGCGTGATGAAAAAAAAAGCACGCCCGGATAACGATTCGTTAGCGACCGAGGGTTCGACCCCGCGTTCTCTCTCTCTCTCTCTCTTTCTCTTTCTCTCTCGCATTCTCGCTCGCGTTTAGAACTCACATATCGATACCTCCGATCATCGACCGATCGATTGATCGATTTCCGAAACGCGGGCGTTGCCGCGCGCGCCTCGATTCGTGGATCACCGCGCCCTTCGGAGACACTTGATTTTACAATTATATCAAGAAGCGCGAGAAGGACATGCGTACATATACGTCCGACTCATGGTGTGTATGTGTCATATCCTGAAAGAGAGCCGGCTTTATCTTGCGCGGTCAGGGACAGTGGGTGCACGGGGGAGGAGAGATGCGGCGAAATCGCGCGCCCGTCGCCGGATTCGCCAAAGGCCTGGCGCGCGGACCTTTTCACGCGACGTGAGTCACGTTTTATAAAACGCTATTGGGATTGATGAGAAAATAGCCCCCCATAGAAAGATATATAACGTTGCAGCCAATGCCGGCGAATAAATTTGTCTGCCCCGTCTGCAGACGCGTTCGTTAAAGCCTGCGACGAGCACCCCCGCGCGCGCGCGCACGCACACACGACGATGGACAGCTAAATAAAGCGTCGTTTGCAGTTATCGTTTCCGATAAAATGCCGCTACGGACTGATAACTCGTCTCTCGTATCTTCTCTTTTTTTTTCGTTCCGATGTCACGCGACGGTCGACTTTGTCTCGAGAAACTCTAATAATCCTCTCGCGAAGACGCAGGTTCGCTTCAGCGAGCATAAATTTGTGTAACACGGAGAGAGGGGAGGAATTTATGGGCGCTTTTGTTGCGTGATTTAATTACGCGAACAATGTTTACGGCGTGCGGAGTGCGAGTCGTTCCGTCGCTTTTTTTTTCCTTGTTTTTCATTTATCTCTTTGCCGTGCCGGCCCCGAGGCATTCTTCCATTTTAGTCGAGCATGCGTTCGCGCGCCTCTCGCATGTGAGAGCTCCATACACACTCCATTTGGGCGTACACACGCGCCCTTTGTAGCGAAAGGGTTATTCGTCGCAGGAAATGTCAAATTTAGGATCGTCGCGTTCGAAAGTGAAGGCGATGTTAAAAGCCGCGTATCGTCACCGTGACGTTTGAATCTTTTCTTTCGGTAACTGTACTGTTTTACGAACGATTGTTTTTTTTTTATTTGTCTTATCGTAAATCTTCCATGATAAATATCAGCTCGGCGGACAAACAAGTTTCCGAGAAATTTGAATAGAGTTTGATTGGATCTTAAAATAATTATTAATGACATAATTAAGGCTGGAAATTAAATTTTCTTTGAGCACGATTGACGTCGTATTCTTTCCTCGGCATAAAATCTTTATTACAAGCGATCGCGCGCTTGCGGGTTTTGTTTCCCGTATTCCACGTATACATCTCGTTCTTGATTACTCATGCTGAATCTACTTTGCCGAAGGAAATGGGCGATTACTCGTGGATAAAACAGTTCTTCCGCTCGTGTCTACAGTGAGACAGCACAAAGTCCAATGAACCACCTTATTTCATGTATAATAGATATCCTCGACGGCGAAAGAAAGCGAGCTCGCGAACTGACATTGTCCGGATGCGCCACAAGTTTAAACTCAAGCGGTCCCGAGAACCCCACAATGCGTTCTCGTTTGCACGGCCGTTTCTTTTTCTAACGGAGGAAGACGTGAGGACGTATATATAAACATTTGTGTCATTTCGGAGCGGAGTTTACCCGCTCTTCTGTAATCTCTTTTTACATTCCACAAGTATACCTCTTTCTTTCTCCCTTCGAGACGTAAGAAATTGGAAGCAACGGGAGAAAAAAAAGACGTGCGCGCGCGATGAAAGACGAGTGTTGGAAACGCCTTAAAGCGCGGGAGGAAAGGAGAGAAAGAGAGAGAGAGAGAGAGAGAGAAGCACGCACCGCGCGGATCGCGGTAACATATCACCGTCCGCTGAATGGTATCCGTTCAAAGTTTCCCATAACGCGATATTAAGACCTCATTAGCATGATAAACTCGACGGGAGACAGATACAATGGCGCCTTTCATCGGGCAGCGCTTCCACGAAAATGCGAGCCTCCGCTCCCCCGCGCGAGCTTTCGCCCGTACATATAAATTCCAAATATCCCTCCCCCGAGAATTACGTACATATGCGTACGCGAGGGTCTACCCTCCGCACGCGACGTCGTCGGTTATTCACGCACTATTTGCGCATAGATTGTATTATGCGGACCTATTACCCCGCGTAAATCGACCGCGCTCCGAGGGAGAGTTACCCCTTGATTTTTAATTGCCACGAGGATTTCGGAAATCCAGACACCGGAATCCTCAAACTAAATCTGGATTACCGAGACCCCGAACTTTTTTCGATGTCGCGGTCGTTGGAATCTCGAGCTGTTACCTAGATTTCCAGATTTTCGGGAGCTTCGGTTCCCACGTTTCAATGTGATGAGACATTGTAACTCCTAAAAATGTCTCCGGCGACTTATTTCCGGCTCGATCTCAGAAGCGGTTACGATGTAATGTCACTCGCGGAATAATCGCAAAGTGCATAAGTGCCCCGCCGCAGCTGTCGACGTTGTCAAGTCCAAGTTCTAAAGTGGCTGCGCTTTTACGAGCGATCCGCGACGATCGTGACGGTGACGGTCGAGAAATCACGGGGATTATTATCCCGAGTTAATAAATGTCTCACGTGTCCCGCCTCCGTTTCTCCTGATTTTTTTTCCCCTCTCTTTCGCGTGCTCTCGGATTTACTGGGGCATGATTAAATTGAGGGTAAATCAATGCGTGACTTTCGGCTGTACGAACGATTACGTCGACTTCTGGTGCGCACGCATTTACGTTGACATCCGCGTGCGTGCCGGGGCGGCGGGGGTGGGACGGAAGGGGAAGAGGGGTGGAAACGGTAGGTAGAGGGTGTAGGAAACACGGGTGTGGTTCGATCAATACGGACATCCCATAGATCTATCGGTGCGTAGGTACACGTATACCGTCGGGTGAATCACGCAGAAAATTATTACTTTGCCCCGCGCAACGTACAGGTCATCGTTTATCATACGCGGATCGAGAAACTGTTTTGCACCGAAACCTGCTGGAAATAAACCGCGCGCGCTTATACATATGTGTGTATGCGGGTCTGTTTGTGTGTATCGTTTTTATCTTGGCGCGGCACAGCACAACACGATTAATCGGCTTCTGTTTTCGAATTCCTTGCGCGCGTTGAAACGCCGCGCCGCGGCGTGATATCAATTCAGCGAATAAAAAGACGTATCCATATATTTTGCATCGGGGGGGGGGGAGATGGAGGGATTAAAAGGAATCGTCGCGACGTTTTCTCCCGGTGTAAATTCTTCTCCCGCGGATTTCGTATCGCTCGCGTACGATTTGCAACGCGGACGACAGAGTCCGTCAGCCCCGGGGGTGCGTACACGCACTCGACTCAAGGGGCGCGAATCTTAAAATATGTAAAAGGCCTGCAGTTTGCTCGACAGAATTTTTCATCGCGCGCGCGCGTGTATGATTCACGTGACACACGTATCGCCGTGGCGTGGCAGAGAGAGAGAGAGAGAGAGAGAGAGAGAGAGAGAGAGAGAGAGAGAGAGAGCGTGCGGGCGGCGCGGGTGAAGCCGCCGATCGGCTAATCGCCGGCGGTGCCGGGTTATCGTCTAGATTACTAAGTATTTTCCGTTCCTTACCAAGTCAATAAGCGTTTAATCAACACGATGCGTCATCCCCGGTGTCTCTGAATAACGTATATACGAATCGCCTCGATAGAAGATTCGCCGATCGCTGCATCACCGCGCCGACGGCGAATCGGGATTCGACATTTTCCTTTGTATCGCGTACAAAGACGATTATTTTTAAGCTGCGCCCTGACGTGCCGCGACTTAATATATTGAATCTCGGGAAGATCGAGGAGTCGATTAACGACGACGGATGGAAATTACACGCTTATCGAGTCGCGAATGTGCGCGAGGCCTCATGCACGTGACTCGAGATGTCGGGAGAGGGGAGGGGAGGGATTGATGGTCGATAGGAATTATTTACACCGCGTGGAGTAAAGTGCGAAGTGTTACACGTGGCAACTCGCGCGCGGTCGCCCGACACTTATGTCAACGTCATCGCTGCGCGTTCGTGACTCACAAAAAAAGAAAAAAAAAGAAACGATATACAACGCTACGCGTTTGGGGTCCGCAGCTGTTGTCTTATACCGTTCCGATTCTGTTGTTCGTGTCCGGCTGCCAGGGAAAGCTTTAGTACGTGTACGTTTCTGTAATCTGATTCGCGCGTCACAACTATATATCGACGATGTTACCGATTTGCCGATATACGCCTCGCGTCGATCGATCTGGCTCGTTATATTTTCGTCCCGAAGCGTTATTAAGAACGTAGCTGGATGAGAGATTAGATCTTTCGCGTAGCGGATCACACTTTATCCTCGCATGCGTAACTAATCCGTTCTTCAGCCTCTCCGACACACGTACATACGTCGGCTCCGCGTTACTTACTTCTCTCACCGTTACATCCGCCTGATTGCGATCCGTTTCGCGCGAGTCACCGTCTGCACAGAGTAGCTAGCTCTGTCGTGCTTGCTTGCCTGCATCGATAGACCGTCGCCCGTCCTCGTAAAAGTGCAACAGCCTCTTTTCCTCTCTCTTTCTCTCGTTGGGGACGATATAAAAAAAAGCAACAAAGCGAAACTTCTATATCGGTATATCCCCTCATCCAGTCTTCCCTCTTTCCCCCGTTTGATAACTCCGGGGTCATCTGTCGCGCGCAAGTGTGTATGTAATACGGTAATTGGTACCACGCATTTTTCTTTGAGTGCACGCTCGCACTCTCCCGTATTTTTCCGCTCCCTTAAAGTCGGCGCGGGGGAGCGAAGGGAGAGGGAGGAAGGACTTAACCCTCGCCCGCGTCTGCTCTTGAAAGAAACGACCGTCGCTGCAATTATGCGCGGCCGTTGCCGTCGCTGAAATGTCGGCAACGAAAATTCCGACGGCCGATTCTCCTCTCCCTTTCTCTCCCTCCGTTCGTTCGGCCACGCTTGCCGGTGATGCAACGATAAATAATTCCCCGAGCGTGTGGCCACGTATCCGTGTTGTATTAACTCTCGCTGGTATCTCGCCGACTTCATCCGTGCGTCGACTTCGCATTCCGCTTGGCGATGATCGCCACGCGTCCACGGGAAAGATCGTCTTATTTCTCTTATCCTCGATTGTTTACGACGCTCCGCCACCGTCCCTCTTCTTATTTTGCCGTTCGCCTCTCTCGCACGCATGTATACGTTCTCGCACGCACACTCGGGAGATTTAGGTTAATGAAATCAGAGCCCGGCTTATCTCGAATAATGAAGTACCCGGGCGGCGCAGGAGAGATATCGACGTCGTCGTCGTCGTCGTCATCCTGCTCCCCGGCCATCCGGTCGCTTATCCCGCGACATTGCAAAGTAAATCGCGAGGCGACCAAGTGTGTGTGTGTGGTGCGTGCGCGCGCGCTCGTAATATTCCGTCTGCTATTTATAGCCCTTCGTTCCCTGCATAATTCATATATGCGCGTTCGTGTCAATTCGCGCGTGCCGGCCCTTCGTAGCACGGATCGAGTTTACTTCGTTCCCTTTTTTTCCCCCCCTTTCCTCTCCCTCTTTGCAAAGCGTCTTTCGCGTCTTCTTTTTCCGCGAGGTGCAACTTGAAACGAAAAGTTTGTCCGCACCTATTCTCGAGATAAGGTAACGACGACGTCACCTTACGACCGCCGATATCGGCGTAATGACCGCGGCACGCGCGAACCGTATCGTCACATATCGCGCGCAAATTGCGTTGCGCCTCTCGAATCGTGATACCACGTATACCTAACATACGCCGTGTACGCGGCAGCCCGGGTGCACTTTCACTCGCCGATCCGAACGTCCGGGCTCCGCCGAGTCACGCGAGATTCGTGCAATTTGATTTCGCCGTACGATTGTGTACCGTAGGCGCCTCGGTGTCTTCCACGGCGGCGATCGATCGACGTGTATGTCCGCGCGGAAAACGCGCGTTCCATACCAGTGAAAGGGCGACGGTCTCTCTCTCTCTCTCTCTCTGTCTGTCTTTTCTATACTTAAAACCGCCTACTCGTAGACGACAGGCTATTTCCGATAAACGGCTTCTGTATATCAGCGATGTTCCTCGCGCCATACGGATTTGGGATTATGTCTGGAAATAATTAGCTAGTCAGCTGTTAAGACCGCTCCGGGAGCGACCTTTGTAGGCGACCGCACGAAATTGGAAATTCCGTTATCTTGAACTTGTTCCTTCTTCTCGATCGGAGACACCCTGTATACCCTGTGTCTCTGCGTGTCTCCGCGCCGCCGCCGCCGCCGCCGCCGGCGGCTTTGTGCGGCTTTGTGTGCGACCCTGGGGTGCGTTGCGTGTCGCTGTCCGGTCCGGTTCGTTCAATTGCCTCTCGCCAAGAATGGAGAAAATTATTCCCCTCAATTCGACGCAATTTAGAGGAATTAAGCGATCGCGAGCCGCGAGAGCCGCACTTCTTCTTCGGGCTCGCTCGTAACATGACTCCCGAATCGTTTTCTCGTTCTCTCTCCTTGTCCTTGTACCCGCGCCCCTACCGCCCGTTTTTGAGGGACCTCTCGAAAAGAGGCGAATCGCCGAATCATGGTTACTCTCTGGTTTCCCACGGCGAGATCTCCTCAGGTAAAAGTCGTTGGCCACCGGAGGGAACGGAGAGCCCGCATTTGCTCGGCGGACACATATATTTCTTTTTCAATTCAGTTCCGTTACAAAACTAACCCGGTTTATCATCGTATCACTTCGTAACAGTAATATTTGACCGCGGGTTCCTGTACACGACGACCGAATAAAAACTCTGAGTCGATATATATATCTCGTAGAATGAAATTAGTAAATTCCGATCGATTAATGGCTCGTTCCTGTTGCTCGCTTTATTACATATAATCGATCGCTTTCCTTAATTACCGTTCATCGCACCCCACATTAATTCATTAATTATCAGCCGCGGCGGATATCATTAGCGCGACGGATACCTCGAAAAGGGTTAATGACGGTAGGCAGAAATTCTGCCGGCGCGGCGCGGCCGGAACGGACCGTTTTTCTCTCTTTCTCTCTCTCTCTCTGTCTCTCTCGGGGCTCCGGCGCGCCGGAAGGAGCGGAAACGACCCTAAGTACGACAAATTGTGAAAGTAATGGACGGTAATATACTGTCTTACAAGGTGAATGAAAGCGTCTAGCGTTGGCGTTGGCGCGATCGGCTCTAAATCACGCGCGTTATCTACAGTTAACCGCGACGACAGCTCGACGCGTCGCGACCAGAATTTCATTACGCCACATCAGGCTCCGCAACTGCCGCCGCCGTCGCCGCTGCTGTTGTTTTATCTTTGTGGAACGGAATTTGTTTTCGTCCGCAGTTGCGTCCGCGCGCTTTATTACGTTTAACTGTCGCATTTGCGCTCAACGAGTTTGTATTAGCGACTGATAGAACGATGGGTGGTCGCTCGTCGTTCGCGCGGCGAATGATTGAAAGCTCGAATCGAACGTACGACGAGCTTATTATGCCGCGGCTCGAAATATCGGCCTTGCCGCGCATGGAAATTCTGCTTAGAAGCTTCGTACAAAAACGTCGATGCACGCACACAAACACACACGACAGCAGACTGTCACATGTTTTATGTACACTGGGTGTCTCGAAAATCGCTAATCGAAATTGTGTAAACACGTTGGTTTGCGATATTGGCCAACTTTAGATCTTTGTACTTAAAAAACTAAGTACAGTGTCAGAAATAGTAATTTACAAGTAACTATTTTATCTAAACATTAATGAAATATAAAATCAATAATAAAATCACATGAGAAATAACACAAAGATTCGGCTATGATCGAATAAAGCTCGCTTTATATTAGTTACATTTAATTTTGCGAGAATTTTTTCGTTAAATTTCTACTCGCAAATTTCGACGAACTTTAGATAATTCTCCGATTCCGCCTCATCATTCTTTCCCCTTAAAATTCCAGGTTCCTGGACGATTATACGCGCGATTGTCGCGATCTGCATACTGCAATTGTACACATTGGACCGCGTGGACCGGAACCATATGTTGAAACGCGAGAGCGGTCGAGTGAGGAAGGTGCGCGTAACTTTATATCGCCGCGTTTTACTGCAAAGACTCGGTACATTAATCGCGACGACGCGACCCCTCGTTGCGCGAGGTGCATCGCGCGATTATTCCCCCCGGGTAGTTTTTACGGCCACTTAAAATTGCTAATTTTAGAAACGCGGCGAGTTTTTCCCGCCACGCCCTGCGACACCGCGCGCGCAACGCGGGGGACAAGTAGTCCGCCGCGACAACGACGCGCGAACACTCCGCGTCGCGCGGAGAACGGGGAGGTAGGGGGGAGGGGAGGAAATTTAATAGAGTCGGCTTAATCCGTTTCGGATTGGCGGGGACAGCTATACTTGTCAATAAGAGTCGCGGAATGGAATCATATTTGTGCTCCGGCTATACTTCGACCCGCTTCGTCTCGCTTCGATTCGTCCTGACGACGGCGCGGCGCGGAACCGCGGCTGTCCGACGCACAGCCCTCCCCGAGCAAATGACGCGCAAGTCACGCGTGTTCCCACGTATTACGTCTTCCCCCTGCCCTTCCTCCCGCTGCCCGTCACGTTGTTGGACAGCGCGGATAAATGCGCGCTTTTCGATCCACGCGATTTATTGCGTGTCGATACGTTTAGGGGTAATCCCCGTGTAAACTCGTTACGCTTGCGTGCGTTTAGCGACGCGCGACGTCTGCTGACGATTTCGCTCGACTTTTTCGCCTCGATTCGCCCTCGGGTCCGTAATGTCACGGCGAAGCGATTTGATCTCTGCACCAGCGGTGGTGTCAGCGCGAGCTGCTGTTACCCCTCGTGAAGTTCGGAAAGAGAGGGAGGACACGGTCGCGCGCGGTACACAGTCATTCTTTTGAGTTACGTGAGACGGAATTCCGCCTTCCGCGGCAAGCGCGGTATCGTTTCGCAACCCGACCGCAAACTTCCTTCGTTATATTATCGATAAAACGCGCGCTATCGTACGGCACAGGCACCAGCTGCAACGCATCTATAGTGCAGCCAACCCGGGAGAGAAAGAAACTATACCCTCTCCTCTCGCATACGGTTGCGAATATGATTCATTCGTCCGTCAACAGAAATATCGCCGTCTCCTTTTGTTCTTCCCCTCTCCTCTTTTTTTTCTTATTTTAGCTGAACGCGTTGCATGTGTAACGCGGGCTGCACGTGCATCGAAAGAAGGAAGGAACGTTTAGCGAGATAGAAAACAAAATTGATACGCGATAAGCGTGCGTCCACGTGTGGGCATTTCTGATACGTTCGCCAACCTTGAGCGAGATTTCATGGAGAGAGAGAGAAAAGAGAGCGCGCGCGATGAATCATCGCGCGCGGTGCTCGCGGTGCTCCGGGAAATTACGTGGTATATATCGCGTAAATTGATAACAATTCACGACATATCTCGCGAGAGGCGCCATCGGTGCAATCGCCGGTGCAACCTATTGAAGACGGAGAGTGCTCTCGTACTCTCAAGCCGATCGCGTACGGACAGACAGCAGCCACTTTGCTCGGATTAACACTAGAAGTACCGAGCGGACCGGTTATTAAACTTTCTTTTTTTTTTTAGATTAACAATGTAATTACAGAAAGGACACGATTCCGACATTCTTTGACTTTTCAATGGTTGTCCTTTATATCGATGAAATATTTTTAATTACATTCTTTATTTTTGTAGTAAGTTTTATTCGCTTGGTCTTTTAATGAGTAAAGAGACTTCCGATATGATGCTTCCGATGTTAAATAAAACGAATGGAATAAATACCTAAATGTATAAAATTGCTGTCAAATTCCTTTGATGTATTTAAAACTTATCAGATTTTTTTTACTACGTTAGATATTGCTTCTATTTCATAGTTTTATTAGATAACATTGATAATATTTTTCTTTACCATTTAGCCAAGCGATTTAGATTTTTTGGTCTCGTACTTTGCGCCGACACGTGCATTATCGTTTACCCGACAATTTCAGCTGAAATGCCGTCGAACTTTTCGTCGGAAGCGTCGATGGTAAATATTTCCCGATGAGTAATGTCGCCGCGACGTCCGCCGTGGCCGCGTTGCGTGCGACGCCAGGCATCGGTCTAGGCGTCGCGGCGCCTTCGTCTTTACATTACATACCCTCCCTGTCAGTCGGGCCTGCCGTTAGGCACCGGCAAAGTATAACTACACGTGCGTTTTACGCGAGGAGCCGCGGACATGAGTTTCTGCCACGCGAAGCGGTTTCTGCATGCTTCAGCTCTTTTCGGTGCTTCAAGCGCAAGCCGTGCGCGCGTGCCGACGTTTTCTTTCGCGCGGTCTAGGATTTTATTACGATCGAATCCTCCCGGGGACTCTGTCCGGGCTTCCGTTGAAAACGAGCACGCCCGCACGTCCCGCGGGACCGAGATCGCCAGATCCTAGACTACGACAGCGACGTCGGAGTAGTAATTTTCGAAAAACAGCGTCGTTTGCTGCGTGACGTTAATCACGTTGACAAGGGCTGTTACACTAATGGTAGCAAAATGATAATATGGGTAAGATATAATATGGATGAGAGAAAATTTTGTAATAAAAATTACTTTAGTCGATAGTAAGCACGGGCCGAAAAAGAAGACTAGAAAAATTTTTACTATACATTTCATCAAATCGTAGTATATTTAAAATACCTACAGTGTAATTCTTTGAAATTTCTTTTTATGGTTCGTGGCTACCATCATACATTTTAGAACACATTAAATACTGATTGAATCTTGATTACATGATTTTTTCTAATATATTTCATGACTCAAAATAAAATTTTTTTGATCGGAAAAACTGCACGTGAATTGCGCTACTTAACGGAAAAAATTTTCTTTCGTTTTGTTGCAGCGGACTGAACTTCCAGGATTTGATGGCCAGGCAGGGCGCGATCGACTCGCCCCCGAAGACCCCGTTCATCATGGGCTCGGAGTGCGCGGGCGACATCGAGCAGGTCGGCGAGGGGGTCGAGAATTTTAAAGTGAGCACAAGCACGAAACTTTTAATGAATATCTGATTACGAGCGCGCGAAACTTAAATTGTAATAAAACAAGTTCGGGCTTTGTGTGGCACGTGTGTGTTCTGAATTTCATTGGCGTGGCAAAAATAAAACGCGTAAGAGGGACTGTGCCGAATCGCTCTCGCTTTCTCTGTTCCCTTTGAATCCAGGGAGAGATTAATGGCCGCGTCGCAAATAGCATCGAATGTTATTGGCAATATTGAAACGCGCGCGAGCGGAAATACAGATTTGCTTGCATCGAGAATTACTTGGCCCGCCTACGGAAGTACGTTTTCTAACTCGATTTACAAAGCGTAACCTCTCCTCTTTACATCAGCGGGGCGGTAAAATTGCTTTCGTGGATTCGCGATTAGAGGCTCGATCCGCGAATGCCTCCTACCTGGCAACGCCGCGCTAATTCGATTCGGTCGAGGCCGCGGGGTTTTGGCTATCGAAATAGTAGTATATCCTGTATCGATTTTCAGCATTGACGTCACGTTCGGCTCAACGTTGAATTATTTTGAAAGCACTCGAAACACACGTTCCCCCGGACCTACGAGCGCCGTAAATAAAACGACAGGCCACTTTCCCCTCGTGGTCGTTTCGCTTATTAAACGTCTTTACGTCAGGGGGTGGGGTAGGGAGAGGGAAAAAAAAGAAGGCAGAAATATCCCGTATCCCTGACGTGATAAGCCGCCAGGAGGCTGCGCTAATGGTCGCTTCGTAAATAACGCCGAGTATCATCTCGCTATCAGGCCTAACGTAGTCGTAAGCGTTACGGGGAGAATCGAGCTGACCTCAAGGAATTCCTTTGCGGCGTGCTTTTCACTCCGGCTGGCGCCCGCCGCATGTTGCTGTGACTTACGTGCGCTCAGGGTGGTCTATTTTCGCGACTCGCCAAAGTCTTTTCGGGATCCAGAAGCTGGAAGGCTTCTCGAAGCGTCCAGATTCAGACCATCCAGCACGTATAGAATTGCGGGCTGCCTTGTCAGAGAAGAGGGAGAGAAAGAGAGAGAGAGAGAGAGAGAGCTCGTTGCTTTCAGGGTCGGAAGCAATGTCAGCTCGTTCCTGCCTCGTCCCCTGCCTCGCCAAGATGCCTTACAGCGGAAAGCTTAATTCGATAAGGCGGGCTCGCCCCCGTTCTCGAGGAGGGCGCAAAGTGTAAAATCGTTGAACCTTCCTCATCCGATGACGATCCGGTAAATACGCGGGGAATTTTACGCGCGGTATAATCCCGAAAAGATCGCGTACCTCGCGGAAATAATACGGGTACCTCGATGAAATTATCTTCGAGGGACTTCATTGTTTTTATCTTCAGCGTATTCGCGTCTCGAATAGAAACTTATACATAGATATAAAACACTCTCTGTCCTGATATCCATGTAATAATATTTTTTTTCTTCCGTTCTTTTAACAGGTGGGCGACAGGGTAGTCGCCCTTCCCGATCACAAAGCGTGGGCGGAGCTGGTCGCCGTGCCGGCGACGTCCGTTTTTGCGCTACCGTCCGGGATGAGCTACCTCGACGCGGCCGCCATCACCATGAATTACACCGTGGCTTACATTCTGCTCTTCGAGCTGGCCCATCTTACGCCCGGCAAGAGCCTCCTGCTGCACAGCGCCGGCGGCGGTGTGGTAAGTCGACGGGAAAAATAAACCTCCTTTTATATTTGTATTTCTACGTCTTTAACCTTGCCCCTCCGTCTCTACTACGGAGAGCGCGCCGGAGTATCGCCTCCCTCCGACCCGTTCGTGAAAACTACGGGGAGAAAGAGAATTGACGAATTGAACTTTTTATAATTGCACCCCTTTTCTTTGCCTCGTGTATATCCTTTATCGTGACTTGAAGGACCCGACATGTCGCGATACGCGGATGTATCGTAACTGTTACGTTCGATATTGTGTTATACGCGGTGTCTGTTTTCCTCTCTCCTTTTTCATTAATTTCTCTTCCTTCTGTAAATGCATATCAATATTAAAGATAGTGTCATTACGTTCGATTGCGCGCAATGCATTGGAATTTAAATATCCATTCGTCTCTCCCCCGCGGCCCCGTAATCATTATCATAAATGATTCCGCTTGTCTCGAATATACCGAGGGATATTTTATAATTATCATATTTGCAATTGCATGATGGCTCGGGCGTTTTAGCAACATGCGATATGTAAAAGTTATTTATCCTTTATCTGCACCGAGTGCACGACGTTATTGTCTTGAATGTGTGTGTGTGAATCGACGTTCTATTGTGCGCGTGATTGTATTAAGTTTCATGGCACAACGCTCGGCACGATAATTTTGAATTTTACAGCGGCGTTCGTCGTTAAAGTCGCGACAGAATGTAAACGGGTGAGAGCGCCTTTGGCGTGCAAAAATGCTCAGTCGACAATAAACGCCCCGGGCGAAGGGGGTGCCTTCCACCCGAATTTAGACAGCTTTATCGTGGTACCGCGTGTGTGAGCGAGTTAATGTCTCCCGCGAAGATGTTCCCGCTCGTAAACGCGCGGGCGCGACGCGTCTTCCATGGCCGTGTTACACGTTTTACGTGGAACGCAGTACAAATCCGAGTAAATAGCGGCGTTACGACGCCGCGGGCATCTAAACAGCGAAGAATAGGCGAACGTTCATTAACATTATCGCTTATACGTCGCCGGAATTGGTTTTACGAGGAGCAGTTCGCGTGTCCCCGCGCGCGAGGGATGCGGCCGGCGCACTGGCGATGTCTTTTTTTTCTTCCCCGAAATTCATTACGCTGTGTTTTAGCGGCGAGAAAATAATGGAGATTCGACGGGTGGACGCGATCAATTTACCGCGAGGGATTGCCGAGGAGCAGTACCTAAACAAGATTTTATACGATAAATATTTGCGCGCTTCTGTCGGGGGTACAGAAATAAAGTCGCCTCCCCCGCGGAAGGTTACCGAAATAAAATTTGCCGAGCTTCGTTTACTCATCCGTGAAGATTAAAGATCTCGGTTTAAATTCTTACGCCCACGATCGTGAAGACCTTGGATGAAGTTAAACACCTCGCGGGGGTGCGAACGAAATGCAAAATTTCATGAGAGCGACGGTAGTTGAACCGTAGTCGCTCGCACTAGCTGACGATGGATGGCAGGATAGCGACGGAGGGGCAAGGTTAAAGTACCGGGGGTATTTCCGGGTTCTTTGGCCACGCGGGGTGCTCTCTCTCCGTCTCAACGAGAAGGAGGAGCAGAAGAAGGAGATAAGAAGAAGAAGAAGGTAGAGCCGTCGGGATCAATACGGCTCAACAGGTTACACCCGAAGCTAGCGGCAACCCCCCGCGCGAACCGCCACCCGCGGCATCCCCCACGATCCCCGACGGTTGAGACGCGAAAGGCGAAATCTACCGGGGGGGATGCCGGTGCGCGAATCGCACGGGGTGTGAGGGTTGCCAGGCAACCTTTCGCTCTCTCATCGACCACCGTCATGGACCGCACCCGTCTGAGACCATACCACCGCTACTACCACCACCACTACCACCACCACCACCATCACCACCGCCACTGCCACCGCCGCTACCATATCACCGTCGACGGCACGTTACTACCACGTGGCGCGGCCTTAAGCTGCTTTCACACCACATCGGCGCGGGGTGCCACGTGTACACCCGGCGACCTGATCGCTACAACGGGTTCTCTTTTCCCTTTTCTCCCTTTGGTATTTTGCGGTTTAACGATGTTTTATAGAAGGGTTTAATTACAGCCGACTTCCGCAGCGACCGATACCCTGTATCGCGTGTGCTTCATGAAAAACATTCTTTGAAATCGAACGAACGAGAAATGCGCTTAAAGAGAGATATATTTCTCGCGACGCTTTAACACGCGAATTGTGTTCTTTAGATTGTTACAATTTGCATTAGCAAGTTAAATAATTATCAACGGGTATATTTAGTTAATTGAATTAATTGCTGCATTTATTTCTGTTTGTTTTGTGTGTAACGAGTCGAGAATGTTTTATGTTTCGAAGTGAGAGTCAGATTTTAACCGCGACGAGTTTCGCTCCACTTTTTTTTTTTATATTGCA
This sequence comes from Monomorium pharaonis, assembly GCF_013373865.1. NCBI lineage: Eukaryota > Metazoa > Arthropoda > Insecta > Hymenoptera > Formicidae > Monomorium > Monomorium pharaonis. The sequence goes on along the minus strand of NC_050471.1, from coordinate 3,170,537 downwards.
CTTTACCGCACTGTTCGCAAATTGGATAAGGTGTGTTCGCAAAAAGATGAAATGTGGAAGAGAAAACCAGGCCTCATGTTGCTCAAGCTCAACTACGATTTTTGTTATACCGGACGAAAGGGACGAGATCGATAGACTTTTTCTCGTCTCTCCAGTTCCAACGGCCGAAGAGGAAGAAATCAATTGAAAATCAATTAAACGACAATTAAGGTCGTACCTGAAATCGATCCGATACCGTTCTCTTGTGCTATAAATAGCCACCGAGTGGCGATCATCATCGGCCGTTCTCCTTAAACGAGCGCACGGCAAACACGATACAGGCAAGCTGCTGATACTCGCGCGGCGTGTGCCTGTCGACCGTGCCTGTCTCGACAGCTACATGAAAGCCCTTTCGAATACCTACTCGCGGGGATAGTACTTGTACGCATTGTTCACAGAAGAAAGACGAGCAAGCGTCGGAAGAGATATAACGCGATCCATCTGAGAGAGGGAAAGTCCTCCGACGTGATCAGAAAGCGCGGTGTATTTTTCACGAGCCGAGTGCGTGCGTGCGTGTGTGCGTGCGTGTTTGGAGGGCCTCTCTCGGAGCTTTTTCATCGTACGTGACTAGCTTCTCTCGCGGCTAATACGCGAGAAATCGCGACGCGAAAGTGCCCCGTTGTTCATGCGGCGATCCCGCGTTTTCCTATTGTCGTCGTTGAGCATGAATTATCGCTCCTCACGTACACGCGGTTCTCATCCTCCGCCGATGAACGCGAGGGAACGCGAGAAGAGGAGGGCACGAACGAGGAGCGATGGGCGACATTGTTCTTCAAGTCCGCGGATCGGTTAATATTAATTAAGTCATTGTCTCTACGCGCGACAAGAAAGCTTCCGCTCTTTGCGGCTAGTGAAGCGTCGCCGATGAAGACGTAACGTCGTTATAAACGATTTCACGGAGATGTTGCGCGATAACGTCACATATATGTTTTATCGTATAATAATATAATATAATAGTGCTTAAATTAGTAAATGTGACGGCGACGAAACGACGGAGACTTCGCGAGAGAAGACGGAAAAACCGAAATATAGTTTTTGTGATTATTTAAGAATTTTAAATAGTCTTTGTCTCTTTCGCTCTTCTCTTTCTCTCTCTTTCTCCCCCTTTTTGCCCGTTCCTTTTTTTCCTCTCATTTATACTCTTCTTCGAGCCTGGAGCGCTCTGACTCGGGCATCGGCTTGGTCGCCGGGTATCGAATTCTCGACGAGGGGCGGAGAGAAATGGAAAGCAGCGAGCGCGATTCTCGGAAATAATGTATGCCGCTTCTGTTGAAAATCTCGAGCGGCCGTGTGCACGCGGCCCCGTTCTTTTTTCTCCTCACTTAATCCCGTCTCATCCTTTCTCAAGGCGTAGCATTGGCGAGAAGTAGCGGCTCCGGGTATGATGCCGCCCGTTCAATTCGGCACGTAACTGGATTTTCTCGGCAAAAAGTAGCGTGCGTTGCGAAAAGGGAGTCTGTGGCGAAGAAAGTGGCGATGAAATATGTTCTCGCGTATTTTTCAGCGCGTATTGTGAAAAGAGAAAAAAAAGTGTAAACGCCCGTACTTAAATTGATTTTGATCTCATCGATAAAAAAAATTATTTTATTCGTTCGATTTAGGGTCAAGCGGTGGTGCAGCTTGCAAAAACCGTGAAGGACGTAACCATCTTCGGCGTGAGCAGCAAATCTAAGTGCGAGGCTCTTAAAAATGCTGGAACTATCGACCATCTGCTGGAACGCGGCGCAGATTATAGCAACGAAGTCAGAAAGTATGTAGACGATGTCGCAAGTAATTAACATTGATTACTTTCTTCCCATCGAAAATGCATTTAATATTAAGATGGAGATATTCAATATATCTTTTACCCTTTACGTACCTCTAACTTGTTTAGAATTTCCCCGGAAGGCGTGGACATCGTCTTAGATTGTCTATGCGGCGAAGAATGTAACAAGGGCTACGCCCTCTTGAAGCCAATGGGCAAATACATTCTTTATGGATCCAGCAACGTCGTCACCGGGGAAACTAAGAGCTTCTTTTCCGCAGCGCGATCAGTACGTACAATTCGGCATTTTCAGATTAATTTAATTTTTAATTGAACAAAAAAATATTTTGTATTCCAATACAGTTTTTTGCTTTACTAAAGTAATGTCTCACTATAAAATATTGTAAGTTTTGATATTCTTTTTCGATATTACGTGCTATTCTCTGAATAGTTTCTTTAGAATAATTCCTTTTTCTCAAGATTATATTTCTGTTTTTACATATGTTTATTATTTGTTGTTTAGTGGTGGCAAGTCGACAAAGTATCGCCCATAAAGCTGTTCGACGAGAATAAGACACTGTCCGGATTGAACCTACGCCACTTGTTGTACCAGCAAGGTAGTCACGCGTTCGTTCGACGAGCGGTGAATCAAGTGTTTACGCTGTGGAGCGAGGGCAAAATCAAGCCAGTGGTGGATTCAACATGGGCGCTGGAGGACGTGCCTGAGGCCATGCAAAAAATGCACGATCGCAAGAACATCGGTAAGATCGTGCTGGATCCGAGTCTAGAACCGAAACCTAAACCAGCTACGCCAGCTAAGGGCAAAGCGAAAGACAAGAAGGCCGCGAATCAGGAGGAGAAAAAGGCATCTAGCGTAGAATCGGAGGAAGGAGAGAAGAAGAAAGAGCAAGAGTTGACAAACGGTACCTCAGAAGACAAATCTGATAGTGGTAAGAAAGCAGACTATGGAAAATTTACATATATAAATATAATCGCAATAATGTAACATTATTTTGTACGGACTCTCGAATGTTTAAAGGTTCGCTCGTTTTTTCTGTTTCAGATTCGAAAGAGAAGGAATCTAGCTGAATTAGCAGTAGTAACTAATCCTATAAGAACAAAGAAACGATACCCTTAAACATCAAGGAAATTCCAGGAAAGTACTATTGCTGAGAAATCCATCGCTGTTATCCAAGAGAACGATCAATTTGAGCAAACCAGGAATGGTATCACCTAGAATTTACATGCAGATGATCCATAATTAAAGAACTGTAATTTATATTGTATGACTTAAATGGGGAAAGATAATCTCTCTCGTCGAGATGTTACCTGTGGAACATGGAATTCAAAGTTTTAATTTATAGCGAATAATTGATCGCTTGCACTGTAAGCTATACACTATTTTCTTTTAATGTTGAAAAAACTGTCCCTTTGTCATCTGCATGTATTTGTTCTACTCACATTTGCGCCGAGATTAAAAGTTGATACATAGGAAGGAGAATCAATCAGCATATTGCATAAGAACGAGAGAATCAACCAAATAGAAATAACAATCTTGATGCGGTCCACAGTAGTTTACAGAATATAAAAACGTTATGTTTATTTTTTCACACCGACCAAGTGATTAATTTTGCGAGGAGTTAAATAAACAACTGTTGGATACCAGATAGTTATTAGGCAGCTTGGTTTTTTTTAATTATTAATATTGTAGTCATTTCAGGAAATGGTAACAATCTTTCCGTACTTATCAAACAATTATGAAAACGATGCAAAGAAATATAAGCTGTTTAACAATTTTGTGTTGTCCAACAGCTATTTACTTGACTCTATCTATTTGTATCGAATACTATCGCTGCTATTATGATATATACTAACAATCTCTTACATTAATATAATATTACCTCTATTTGTAATTTAATGGGATAAAATAACATATTGCGCTAGAGTTTCCGTGGAGAAAAGCTAAACGCGGGGCTGCATTACTTTCGTATGTAAATTTTATGTATTAAAGATGTTTTTACGCCACCTTATTATTCATCGTGATGCTTTTGTCACGATGAAACATCCTTTTAAATTTTAACGATATAGTCATGAAAGTCAAGAGTAATATTTAGCATTACATATTATGGGGCATTTCGCTGGAATTTAGACACTCTTTTTTTCATACTCTTTCATACTTTATACTTATGTAAAATTAATTGTAGACTTTTTACGCAAAAATGGAAAAGCAAAAAAAAGTTGTCTAAAGTGTCTAAATGTAACTGCCTGAAAACTTATTGCAATCGGTATTTTTCTATAATCGGGGTTCTACCTCTTTCTTCAAATCACTGATATATACTGATCTTTGCAACGATATATCAACGAGATGCTTTCAAGATGTTTCGAATTAAATTTTTTGGAAATCTGACGCAATGCTAAAAACTATTTAAGGATAAATGCATTCGTTGATCTTTATCATGCGCTAAAACGTTTGGATAACGATCAGAATTTAGTATCCATTCTGAATATAAGAACTAACTGATGTATAACATGAATTAATTAAGCGAAAATGTAATTAGACTGATTAATTATGGCTTGAAATTGTAAAAGCCTAATAGAGAGAGACATTACTCGGCACGGAAGTGCTTTGAGAATCATCTTGGCGAAATGTTGGCGTATTATCATTTCTACGTGAAAGAGAGAAATTTTTTAATCGGTTTCAACGATAGAAACACTGAGCGTATGTGCTTGTACAATACACATGTCTCATCGTTTTTATTCAGATATACGGATTGATAATGTATTTTAAAGACTCCGAGTCTTTTTATCGTTTAAATGAAATTTTATAAACATTTTAATGACGTTGCATCAACATATGTACATGAAGAGTAATTTAAAGAATTAGCATTTTAGAAGTATATCGCTTTTCTTTTTTCTACGAGAAGGAACGACAGTCTAAAGTACGCAAAGGCCTCATTTTTTTATTATTGCATATTCGCACGAATGCAGTTGTGTCGCTTGGACGCCGAATGCGTGACTGCAGTTCCGACAAGTTACGTAAAAATCCGCATTGCGGATTTTTCCTCAACTTTCGAATCTTCGAGTTATAGTTTTCCGACCGGCCGCGATATATTATGCGATGTATTGTCGGCCGTTCTGCGCGAGTAAACAGTGAAGGATGCGTTACTAATGGTGATCTGTTGAACGAGGTTTCGTAGTAATATAAACGAAAGATTGAGGATCCTCGTGAGTTTCGAGGAGATAGAACGAAGGGAAGAAAGAAAGGAAGAAAAAAGAAAAAAAAAGAGATCTCGAGGGCGTGTCCTCGATGGAACGCGGCTCGGTGGAGGAGCGGTGGCCGATGCAGAACAAAGTGTGCATATCTCTCCGGAACGTTGGAACAATTTTGATGTAGCCGATTTCGTTAGGATTTGATACTAGCTCTGTATACCGATATCTATATTATACAAATCACTATGCGAGATGAAAAAAGAGTTACGCGGACGAGGGGCAAGGTATGTGTCGACGATATCCCGCGCGCTAGTCTCGAGCTCGTCTCTCGGGACGGGCGCGCGTATAAGCGCCAAGAATTAACTGCCGTATCGAATCTCTCGGTCCAAAGGTACATAATACTAATCCTTACTCGTCGAGAAAACGTATCAATCTGAAAAAGAAAAAGACAAAAAAAAGTATGGGAAAAACTGCGAAAAACAATGGTAAATGTGGCTGCATATTTTGAGACATCTTTTAAACACGTAATGATAACACATGATAAATTCCACATGAGGCGAACACGAGTACACACGAGTACACGCTCACACACGGAAATACGACGACACCACACATCATATTGTATATTTTATTGTAAGGCTTTAAATGTTCCATCAAATAACTCTATTATATTATAATATATCTATATATTTGTATCGATCGTTTCCTCTCCTGTCCTGATTACTTTTTTACTTAGGTCCGAAACGTCAGGATAAGAATTCGGGATCTGTGCAGAGGTGTTACACGTCGGGATTGAATGCGAGGGTTTTGAATTTTTAGATCGATTAGCGCGAGGGAATGTGATGTCGAGATTTTTCAGGAATTAGTAACATTAATCAAACAGCCAAACCTTACATACAACTGCCGTAAAAATTGTGTTTTCAGAGACGTTTTTGCGTTCTCTTAGTTGAAAGACGATCTCATAAATATATTGCATTTAATATTTTCTGTACAGCTAGTAGTACAGTCCTTGTGTTATTCTCAGTTAATTCTCCCTCGACGAAAGAGACGAGACATTTCAGATATACTTTGCGTGATTAATTGCCTTTGACGAGAAGCCGCGAATAAGGCCGAGCTCATTACGTTGATTTATATTGATTATTAGCATATTTAATTACCGTATACTCTGGAAACATTTACCTAAAGCGAATCTAAAAGCAGATTTAAAAATGTGCGCTATCTTCCTTTTGATATCTTCTTAACGCGTCTTATAACTGCGAAACGTTATTATTGTAATTTTTGATAAATATTTTAATTACAAGCATAAAAACTCACTTTACGTTGCGGGAGTGTTTTTACTAACCGAATTTCTAGATTTTTATAAAATTAAATATTTAATGTGTCTCTCGCACACATATTTCTGTGTGATACACGTTCACACTTAGATTGTTCGACTGAACTACTTTTATAGCAAATTTTATTCGAGCCGAGTGAATTTGAAGTTTTTAAACCATTGGATAATCTGTACAAATTGCTGCTTCGAAATGCATTTAATAGTTTTAAGAAAATCATGATTTGTGCCATCGTCGCAAGAATCAAGTGATATAATTCATCATTCGCTCGTTTATGCTACAATGAATCTTTAAAGCCAATTGTGTATACATTATAAATCATTGTTGGGAATGATGAAGAGAAATTATTCGCAGTTGCCACAATAAAGTGAGTACGCGGTGGGAATCAGTTTCCAAGCTTCAGTGACAATTTTCAGCCGTTGGAAGAAGGGTTTCATTCTCGTCTCAAGGCTACGATTATTCCGTTTGGCGCGATAGAGAGAAAGAGAGAGAGAGAGAGAGAGAAAGAAAGGAAGTTAAGAATGTTGTGCGTCTTTATTAGTTATGCGAAACCGCATCGTTAGAGAGCAGGACCTACAATATTTCGCGAACGTGATACATGATTATGATTGTGTAAAATTGTAAAATTTGTCGAGGGGTCCGGGCGAAAGCGACGCGCTTTTTCTAATTGTGAGACTCTTAGGTCGCAGACCACAGCTTCACCGAAGACACTCACAAAAGAAGGAAAGGATACCTTCGCCCGCTCCCCGTCAAGCTTGATATATAGATTGTATTTTTGGCTTATTACTGTAAGACTGACTATGTTGCTATATTAAAGATTGCTTCAAAAACAGGCCGATGGAACTTGACTGCCTTCCTTCTTCCTATACTCTTTGATATGACTGCAATTTTTTTCAAGTCTAATTCAATTTCATTGTTCTCGAAACGAGTTACAATTTCTTTAACTTATAAAAAAATCTCTAACTCTTCAAATTACATTTACGTGGGATATGGGATCAAACCCGGAATCTATTAACTACGTTACAAAGACAAACATCCATCCATCCATGTCTTTCTTAAGTGAGACTAGTTAATTACAATATTACTAACTGAGAAGGAAAAACTTATTAGGAAAAATTAAATTAATAATGCATTAATACTACATATATATTTTTTATTGTTTCTTCGTATAAAGGTTATAAAACTTAAAAATATATATGTCCAACGTATGTTAAATGTTGATTCCGTATATAATATCTAAAAAAAGCGTTTATCGCGCGATATATCGTGCAAACATTTTTCACGATTTGGACGAATCATTATTGAAGTACTTTATGTATGTATATATATATATATATATATATATATATATATATATATATATATATATAGTTTTTTCACTTGATTATGCAGCAGACTTTTTTATGGACGGTATCTCGAAATGTTACGCGCACACAGATGCGTTTTAAGGATTCGCTGTTAGTGCCAAGTATATTACGTTGTGTGTAATAAATAATTTCTAAATGAATAAAAATTCACTGTGCAAATTTTGCGATAGATGAAGTCCTAAGTGGACCCTTAAAGCACCGGTGTGACGTGTAACTATAATTATACTAGCTAAAACCTAAACTTTAATATATATATAAATCTTGTAATATACATATCAATTGTGTGTTATTAAAATATATCTTTGATGTTCGTCTGAAAACAGATACGTATTTATACACATAATTGTATAACTCTCGAGGCACTAATTATCAAAAGGACGGCATAAAAATCTCTTTATCCACGCAAATATGTATATATAAACAGGACGGTATCATTGTCATTTACTCGATCTTGCGAATCGAGCTGGAATACACCTGTCTGTCCTACTCTACTATTTACATATTTTGCCGATCACATTAACATTTTGTATATCTCTTTGATTTTTTTTTCATATTCGACGATTGAAACAATATAAAACAAAAGATTATCTCTAAAATTGGGAATATTAATGTGTACTACGAAGGCATGATCTGCGAATGATATAATTCACGAAACGGAATAAGAAATATTAAGGAATAAACTTCAAGTTGTGTAAACTATATTGGGAAAACAAGCAATTTTTAGCTATAATAAATTAGCGTTGTCCAGGATTTATATTTTTGAATTTGAAATTGAAGTCGATGTTCATACCTATTGCTGTTAATTTCTCTTCCCTGCATTTCATATTTATTTCCTTGTAACATGCCTGATACTCACTTTCAGAAATGAGATTATTTTAAAATTGTTAACAATTTTTGATGTATATATCACAATCACTGTTAAAAATTGTCATTTTGTTATTAATATTAATTATAAAATACTATTATACTTAATACATATAATTAAAATATAAAAAATACCTAATTATATGTAGTAGTAAAAGTAATTTTATACAATATTTAAAGTATAGATATATAATTAGTATTTATATATAAATTTACTGTAATTATAATACAACAAAACAGAATATGTACAATTAATAATATCCAATCTGTCAACAGTTTACTGCATCATCTCACATGAAAGATTATGAATGACAGACCTGAAAAATTCTTTGATCTTACATTAATCTCGTTCCTAAGACTATCGCGTATTATAAAAAAACAGTTTGCAATGAAAAGTAGGAACAACAATAGGCATATTGGCATATTTCAAATTTAAACCCAAAATCGAAAACAAATCCTGAACAGTACTATAATAACTTATAAAAAATCTGGAATTATTTTCTTTTCGGTATATTCATTTAATCACTTTTGCCGCAAATCTTTTGGTAATTTATAGTTAGTAGCGTAGCTGATAAAAATCGCTAGCTGCGATATTACACTTGATTTGTACTTCAAATACTTTGCCTCCAAAAGTACGATGCCCTAACACGTAAAAGATAAAATTCTTGCATTTCAAGATTTAAAAAAGACAAGACGGATTTTAATATTTACAACAATAATTTCGTTAAATAATACAAAAAATATTGATGTATGAAATGTGAAAATTTGTGTTAATACTTTTAGAAACAATTGCTTTCGATTATTCGATCTTATGACATAATCAGTTTGTGCGTTTTGCATAATTCAAAAGTATAAATAATAATATACTTTCTCTATAATTATAAACTTTCTAATTGTAAACCTTCGAGCCTAAAATTTTAATTGTTTTTATGTCACTCTTGATAAAATATGATCTTCTAAAGTATCGTTTATACATGATCGCGAAAATGTGAAAGTAAATATGTGAAAGTTATGAGATTTTCTTTATAATTATGAAATGTATCTTGTGCTACACAGATTGTGTAACAAAAATTTTTAACAGAAATATTGTATATAAAAACAATCAGAATTATTAAAAGTGATTATCTTCACTAGAAAAAAAATTTACACTGAAAACTCATCATTCTACATTGATCATTGCACACACGTATCATGTTCGTATTTGTAAAATTATATAAAAAATTCTTTAAATTTAGAAATTAGAATCGTGGACATGTACAATGTTTTGATTTGTCATATTGTTCCATATTTGTGCTCCATTAGCAGAGGCAAATTATGGCAATAGAAATGAATAAGGATCGAATGCTTTCACCTTTGTATTATGTATGCTAGCCGTCGCCGAACTGCTGCGTTCGGAAATACCTTGTTAACGTGACGACGAGCGACACGACAAGCAGGAAACCTGTTGGTGTAGTTAAAAGTATAGCAGCATTGTAAATTGGGCAGTAAGGGCACTGGGAGCTGCCGCAAACCTCGCATATATTTAATGTGTACGTAGGCAGTGCATCGAATATAGATTCGTTGAAGCGTTCTGAAATAGAAATAGTAAACATGTATCAATATATGTGACAAACGTGATAAAGCAAGTAAAATTTAGTACTATATTTATAAATACCTGGCGAATAGTAATCATAAACGCGAATGGAAAGGTATCGTGACATATTTGCGACCGGATACCAACGTTCCACCGTGAAGTTTACGCAGGTCTCTTCGCTGTCCAGATAATCGAAATAAAAGAGTACTTTCTTTTCTTGGAAACGTGCTCTCTGGAGATTCCTCACTTGCTTCGATAGGATGTACCTGTCCAGATTTTGCTGTTGAATTATGTAGCCAGTTGGTACTTCTACATCCAGCACAGCCATGCCGGAACGGACAGATTCGTTGAGATTCGTCCATCTATATAGAAACGTAACGCATTTTTATGAATGTATAAAATAATAGTGAGATTATTATTTGACTATATGCAATTTCACCTTTGACAGCAAAAATATGAGATATGAGACTGATTTCTGCCGTGGAAATTTGCTCTGGTGACTAGATCAAAGGCTTTCATCGGCGGCTCTGTTTGGAATCTCTTTATATCCACATTATACTGCACGTGCATCTGCAGAATAGCGTAGCCTGCGCCCTTCGCCTGCACTTTTACGGTTCCCCACGCTTCCGGGATCTGAAAAATAATAATAATATGATATTAAAGCATTATTTTAATACAATTCGCGCAAAATATATCTCAAGACGTTAAATACCTCGATAGTTTGAAGCCTCGCTAGATTTTTGTCGTTCACCGTTAACATTTTAGTCTTCCCCGGTAAAGCGGTAGCCTCTACCGTTACCGTGAGCGCACTGACATCTCTAATTCTCGACCTCACGGTATATTCCATTAGCGCTTTCATCGCCCAAACGGTATCTTGAGTGGAAGCCCATCCACCATCCGTCAATCTCTGTGCATTTAGCCACTTCACTATCGGCTCTATCATTACTTCTTGCCGGGCGACATGAACGAGTAGTGCATACGCAGTTGTTTCTATGTTCTCCGAGTCGTACTTATAAGGTAAACGCGGCAGTAAGAAGGGCTTCTGATTTTCCATCTTGTACGGAGGAAGCGGTACTTGTTCTCTACCCCAATACGTTAAACCGCCTTCTCTCCGTGCATGTCTCGCCAGGATGTTAAAGGCTTGTTCGGCAGTCGAAGCTTTCGCCACCAGAAGTGCATAAGCCACTATTGCTATTTCATAAGGCTTGCCGCGATCCTCTAACAGCTTTAGATTCCTCTCTAACCATTTGATAGCGTTAGCCGCACTGAGAGCCACTTGAGAACCTAGACCGCCTGTAAGATCCTTGACGCTCTCTAGTGTGATGAGCACATGAGCGGTAAGACTAATGTTTCGATGGGCGATTATGTCGTTTCTGTAATTCAAAGAGCTGTTCATTTTTCGGTCTGGCAGCCAGGTCACCTCGTAGAACGCGCCTTCTGGCGTCTGATGCTTCAATATCCAAGAAACTGCCTGAGCAATCACTTCGGGATCGATGTATAGATAATTCTCCCATTCGTAGAAGCTGGCCTCCTGGAAGATCCGAGCGCAGAACGCCGTCAGCCAAACACTCGGCATCGATTGGTTCCAATCGGTGCGGAAAAAGCTGAAAGACCCGTCGGGATTCATGAACGACAGCTGTCGCTGATAACCGATATTCATGTAGTAGAAGCTCTCCTTCTCCTGCGTGCGATTGCGCTGATTGATCAGGCGCATATACAATGTAGTGTACATATTGGCGGCAAAACTGAACATGGTCTGCTCGGCGCAGTCCATCGGCATGTTCATAAGACTCGTCGCGTTTACAGGCATTGTTGGGAAAATCGGCCCCACCACGTCACCAACCAGGCTGATAGTCGCTTTGTTAGACCCAAATACGTAGTAACGGTTTTCGTCATACGGTATGATCGGCGTCTCAGTGATATTCACGTGCATGTACTGGAACACGTAAGCGCGATTACTGAGATCTAGCAGAATCGATTGATGCCGATACTGCGGCACTCCGTCAGCCTCGACGTGAAGGTTGCGAACTACTGAATCCCTGCCGATTAGAGTGGTTGCGTAGACGTGAACCTTGATGTCGCCGAGTCTGACCGGTACGATGGGCAAATAAACGATACTGGCATCCTGAGCGGGGATCCAGATAAAGAATTGATGCTCGCCGAAGGAGGTGCGCGGCTTGTACGACTGCACAATACCGTTGTCTTCGACGTGGACAAACTTATAATCTTTGGAGCCTGCCAGAATTACCGTCGCCTCGATATTGTAGCGCATATAATTGAAGACGGACACGCGAATACCAATTTGTTCGCCCTGTCTGCTGTGACTCGGCATCTCCACGTTTATATAGAACGGCAGAACTCCGGTGTATTCCAGCGCCTTCGGCAACATACCGAACCCGATGCTCGGCGACATGCTAAAGACGGTGACCATCCAGTGTACCGGTCTTCGTGGAACATCTATATTAAAGATCTGTCGACCATGTGGACCGATGTTGATATCCTTCCACAACCAAACATTCTCGTAATGTCTCTGGATCCGGTTGAATCGCCATTTGCGGAACTGCGCCAGATCAGTCGCGTTTCGTTCGATGCATCGCGCCTCGTCTGTGCCGTCCTCGCAATCAAATATGCCGTCGCATTTCTTCTCCAGTCTGTAGCAACGACCGGTCAAACACTCGCCATATCCCTGCGTGCGATTGCAGAGTTCGGGTCGTCGGTGTAACATGGCGTCCGTGAAGACGATCAGGCCAATATAGTCGAACGTGCGATTGACGTCGATGCCGAAGGTGGAAGCCGGGTAGTACACCAATTCGTCCGGATCACCGTCGTGATACTGCCAGGTATGTGTGTTCGTGCCATTAGTTTCCTCGTCGAAGTGAGCCATTTTTGTGATCACATTCGCGTACGACAGTTCATTGCCCGCTTGCATGGTGTAGAACGAGCGGTCGATGCCCGACAGGGCAACGTAGGCGCCGGGCTCGCCATAGATAGCCACCTCAACGCGCTCACCAGTCCTCGCCTTCTTGTTGTTGATGAACACAGTAAAGTTGTTGCGTGAGATACCGTTCACTGGGAAGGTCAGTGAATCTGCGACAACTTCGCCATAGCGACCCACGTAGTACACCACCGCCGTCGCGACGGGAGCCATCTCGGGGCTCAAAGGAATTGCGAAAGTCTTTACATTGTGCTGCATGTTATCCTCGCCAGCTAGAAGTATTATGCCTTTTGACATAATGAGGTAGTTAAAGGCGTCGATGTAAAAGTTGGTCTGCACGTGGAACACCATATATTGGCCGACCTTAGGTTTTTCGGTAGACGTTGATATTTTAATGTGTTTATTATTTGGAGACTCATGAGCGAGCAGGAGCAATTCGGTCTGCGCCCTGTAACCTTCGCCGTCGGTGATGTGCGCAAAGACCCTCATAGAGGAGACGTCATTTAATATCTGATCGGCGCGATCGGCATCGTGCTCCAATCCGAGCTGTTTCCTCAGATCCATCTTCACGGACCACACGTCTGCATGTTCCGGTGACGCTCTCGGGTACAGGGTGTCGATGCTGCGACGTCCGCCGGTTCGCATTTCGACATCCGCGCGAATCTCCATCATGGCGTCTCTGAGCTGCGTGGGCCGTAACGGCGAATTGTCGTGGAAGGACGCGACCAGCTGCAAGGTAAACGGCATCCCTGGCTTGAAGACCTGCGGACTGCCGCCGAGGAAACGGACCTTCGTGGTGGAATTGAAGATTCTCGCCGTGGAATAGCCAACGATCACCTCGTCCAGAAATCTCTCGCCTACTGTTGCGACCACAGTGACCTCCATTCCTTCGACCGAAGCCGACGGAACAAAACCTAGCAATTCCTGCATAGGGTATCGGAAATGGTACGTTCCGTTAAAAAATCTCAACACTGGTATTCTTTGCTCTTCCCATCTCAGTATCCTAAACCACGATGGATAGTACTCGTTAAAATTGAAGTATCTCTCGACCGGTTCGATTGGCAATTGAGAAGCAATGTGTGGTCTCTCCAGTGGTTTGAAACTAGCCTTCAAAGTCAGATTACCTTTCACCGGCGCGCCTGAGGTATAATTCGCCTGAACAATACCATAAATGTAGGGGTCGTTGTCAAAGAAGAACGCTGGCATTGTGACGTTCACCTCGAAACGCGTTTGATAATACTCCTCTACGAGGAACGTCTTCTCTTCTACTTGATTTTGCGCTATCACTTGTACGATCCATTCTCCAAAGACCGGTTGATCGGAGAGCTGATAAGACAGCGACACTGTACCCAGGTTGCTCTGTCTGCTCAACCACCTTCTCATGATTCTTCTATTCGGATCCAACATATACACGTCCACGGGATTGTCATAGGCCTTCAATTCCGTATTGATCGGAATCGTGCGGAATCGCACTGTTTCGCCCTGCATGTACATGGGCTTGTCCAACTGTATAAAAATAGTCATGGATCGTTGTGAAAATATCAGTTTGGTTTCATTCAGGAAGGCCTGGCCACCCTCCAGATGATTGTACATCCCTTCCACACGCAGCTTGTAGTCACCACCCACGGAGGTAGGTGGCATGCGCATCATCAAAGTCTCTGGTATGCCCTCCTTCACTTCCTGATGATCTGCCGCAATTTCCACACCATTTCGCTGAATGGATGTACGCACCGTTATGGGCAGTGGGCTGTGAAGAATGTTTACAGCGACTCTGTACACCTGGCCTGGTCGGACCATGCGAGACGCAACCACAAAGTATGTGCTGCAAACAGGCAACAAATATTTGTATTACATTAAATTCAGTCCTGATTTATGTAACTCTTTTTCATTTGTCCAATTTGACATGGCAATACTTACGATTGTCTAATTATAACATTTTCATTTTGATTCGAAGGATTTCGGAATCCAAAACCTCCTGCATTCTGATCCCAATCTTCAAAACGATTCCATGGAAGCCTAGGGGTGGATTCTGTAGATTCCTGAGTGAACTGAGGCGGTGGCCATTCCTGGCCATTTCCAGGAGCCAGGAACAACAAGAGAATCCAGACCAACATCTTCTCTGAAATGTATGACTTGTTATTCATTTATGCTCTGCGAAAACGTTTGAAAATTTCCTTCAAGTGATCTCTCTTAAGTCAGACTGTAATGGGTAAAAACTGAAGCAATCTAAGTATCAATTCATAATACACGCGAGAGCAGCGACGTGGTGTCAATTACAGGTAATTGCTCCTCATATTAAAAATCCATGATGTCGTAAATAAATGTAACTTTTGACATACACCCATCAGCGTCTTTAATTGACTCTTTACTGGTGGCCAGTGACTCGTTGGGCGCGGTCGGATTTACCGCGTAGATCAACGAGACGGCACCATAAATTCCAATGCGTCGGAAATTACGCGGCGAGATGCGGATCGGAAGCGGAATCGCGCGCTCTCGCTCGCTCGGGGTTAGACGGCGCGCGGCGGTCAACGCCCAAAACGTCGCATTCCTCGAGTCGCGTGTCATCGGCGCGCGCGGGGACTCACCTCGCGAGGGATCGTGATTTCCTGATCGGAGTCGAGAGTCAGCTGCCGCTGTGTCAGCGAGCGCCGCACGCGATCAGCATCACCGCGTGCCGCACACCTTACGAACGAGGATCACTCTCAACAGAATAGGGCGTCGATTACACGCATCGCGCGGATGATTCGAACGCGAGAGGAGTGGCCCGTTACGAACGTTGTATTTTGTGTCGCTGGTGACGCGCGCGGGGAATCGGGAAACCGTGTCGCGCGTCGCGCTTCCACCGCGTAAAACTACTCGCGCCCTCGGCCGCGAACAATGGCAACCAGAGACGTGCGATTGTTCGCGCCGAACCGACTGTTGTTCATGTTGTTGACTGTTCTTTTTAGAGGTACTATTGCACTGGATATAATAAATTAAAGTGAGACAGATACATATATTCTTTCTCATTCTAACTTATTGCACGAGTGCAGCGGTGCAGTAAAAAAGAACAGATCGGTTGTTAACTGTTGTTTCGACTTTGTTGATTGCCCCTTTGGTAGTTGCACCATATCTCGTTTTCTTGCATGTAAAATGAAATAGGTATTACCAGGTGTACGGACAGACATTATTTGAAAAAAGGAGGACAAAGTTGAGGAGTACGGAGACTACGGAGAGTTCAGTTTCAAGGACTGCAACCAACTGCAACGCGAGATGTTGAACGTGGCTGGTATACCACGGTATACAGAGTGACGCGAATCGACTTTGATCTCGTCGTGAAACCCGGCGCGATTATTCACACCGGGGATTATTCCGGGGAACACTGTATATGATTTTAAATAACATTAATAAAAATTTCAATATGCGTATCTCGAATTACATTTCATGCGTTCCGCAGCGCTGTCTCCCATAGTAGATATCTGTTTATCGTGATGGATGAACTCCCTGAAAGATTGCCGTGCAATACGTTAACGTGAGTCTGCAATTACTGACTGCTTATGATATACACATTTTCATAACAGTTGTAAGAATAATTGGTTAATTGGGATCATGTTCAAATGCAAAGTCACTTTATATTTTAATTTTAATAAAATGTTTTTGAAATGTTAGAAGAAAAATTTATTTTTGTAGATTGATGTTAAATTATGTCATTATAATTTATTGAAAATTTATTTAATAATAAACAGGGGCAAAGAATTGTTGTCCAACAAGGGTATCAGTAATTGCATCCTTGAAGAATGGGAGAGATCCTTGAAGGCTTTGCCGAGAACCGGACAGAAGCACTTTGAGCCAGACAACTCATGGCTCCAAAATGTTCAGATCGAAAAAGGACTTAAAAATCGTAGGGACCTGTTGAATATTGAGAGGGTCGAACGTGTCTCAGAATTAGCCTGTGCTGAGTGGCTACCATCCCAAAAGAGAGCTCTTGTTACCAAAAGATCTGGTCAAGACTGGAGCAACTTTGGTGTGGAGAAGAATGGTTCTTTGTACTTATTGCCAGAGGAAGCATTATTTCTCATGGAAACGGTACTATAATCTACAATATCATTTTTTTAACAATTCAATCCCTATTTCAGATTTATTTAACATCTCTTGTATATGTTGCAGAATTGTCTTGAACTCATTTGGAATGGATTGTCATGTTCAATTCAGCAAGCATATGAAATCTTGATTGATGACTTGGCATGTACCCTGGAAGAATATAGGGTTTATAGTCAATTAACTCGTTATGGCTATCGTATACAGCGCTACTTCTATGAAGAATCAGATAAGTGCAATAGAGCAGATGAATTGGCTCCTGCTAAACGAAAAATTATTGTTGATCCTGAGAATGGATTGAGACTGTCTGACAATCAATCGCAGAATAAACAAAGCGCATCAAAATCAACTTTGATGAAGGATGTACCACAGACATCAGATCAGTCTGTTAGTATAAAGGATGATAAAAAGATTACTGTACAAGAATCTGTAAAACAAACAGTACATAATCTAGTAGACCAAATTATATGTAACATAGAAGGTGAAAATGGAAATAAATCAGTCACTTCCCAAGGAGTAACAAATGATACAGCGGAAAATGATGTAAATAGCGAAGAAAAAAATCGACATTCTAAACCAGAAATAATTTCCGACGAGACCTTATTGGGCAATATCAAAATTCTCAGAGACAAGTCGAGTAAAGTATCAAAGTGGCCGGGTGCTCGCATTCAGCGTAATGTTAAGCAGTTGCCTAAGAGGAACGATAAAGTATCACAGCCAGAAATTTCTATAATCGATTCTGGCATCACAGATGAAAATCAAAGACATTCAGAGAAGCGGAAGATATTCACACAAAATAACGAATTACATGCGAAAAAATCAAAACATGAGGTAAGATACACACATATCAAATACACATTGTAAGATATTTGCCAAAAATAATTTGTTTTCCTCTTTGATCAGGTGATTGAGCTGTTGTCTGACGATGAAATTCAGGAATTACCTCGTTGTATGACAAGGATGGAAATGTTGAATCTATTACCAAATATCGCCTTACAATCGGAAGTTAACGAGAAAATTTCCAGACGATATATACCATATAATATAAGGCCTCAAAAGAGCATATATCAATACAATCGGACGATGATTTTAAATATGCAGGAAAACGATAAACGAGCACGACAGGATTGTCAAAATAGTAGAACTAATGCAAGACAAAACGCGTCTCTCTCTAGGAGCTCACTTGCTGTTAATAACAGAAGCACTCTCTTTCAAAATCAACGTCCACTCTTGCGTAGTCCATCACGACCGTTTTATGCCGTAAGCCAAATTCACGGATCGAACATTAATTTGCCTTACGCGTACAGATTTCCGTACAATTACCTACCAGACGTTTATCTGCAGAATAGGGTCACGCAGAATATTTTTCAAAACTTATTTGTTGCCTTTGGGAATGGAAACGCCGTTCAAAGAAGTCTTACCATACAGATGAATAATTTCATGATGCCAAGCATAGAGGGGTATCGAACGAGAAATTTTTTTATAGAAAATTCACTACGACATGGTTTCTATCAGAATGTTTCGTGGCAGCAAAGATTTTGTCAGCGGAGAATGATAGAGAACGCGCCGATACATGGCAATACGCAATCTGTCTCAAGACGACGATACGATGATGCCAATAGTCATGAGATCATTAATCGTCCTTCCTTCACGACACGCCTAGGAACTAGCTCATGGATGGAATTGAAGAGAAGGTGGTCTGAAGAAAAAACCATCACTATCGACGATGAAGATAAAAATATGAATGAGGAAGATTGTACCGAAGTACAAGTCGTAAAGCTCTTCAATCCTTTGATTGGTCCGAGAAATGCATCTTCGTTGCCTGAAATCTTTAGTAAGCTCGCTATAATAAAATCAGCGCCGGAAAGAATCGTTAGAAAGAAAAAGAGCAAATATAAGATATCATATAATGTGTATTCTTGTACACATCATTATAGAAAGGCAAATCCTGGTCAGCCATTGTATAGTCTAGTAGTGATAAGGTATTATCTCTGTTAACAAGAAAAATATATTTCTGTCCACGTCAACATTTAGTAATTATCTCAATTAAATTGCAGGAAAGAAGACTCACTTCTTCAACCTGTTGAATTGAATCGCTTGCGACAGGATGCGAAAGGCTCTCAGATAGTATTAGCACATGTGTCAATGTCAATATCGTATATTCAGCCAGGTATTATAACGATTCCAAATGTATAATTTAATTTTTTCAGATACATATATTTGGTTGAAATTATTTTGGAGCCAGCGATATAATGTGTCTGTATTAAAGAATATGTAAGAGCCATAAATTTCTTTTATTATATCTCAATAAATTTTTATATGCTTATATAAAAAATAAGTGTGTGATACTTCCTACAATTTTAATAAAAAAGAATTTTATAAGAATGCAAAATATATACTGTTAGTGGATTTAGATAGATTTGATTCATTGTTAGGTTGAGACTTGCACACATTGATACGATACAAACAATATTACATCTATATATATATATATATATATAATATATCATAGTGTATCATATTCATTTCCTAAATGATAAAATCTAAGTTTATATTTTCATTGGATATATATTGAATATTGATATCAAATTATAAAATATTATCTCAATATTTCATTTAAAAAAATGGTAATTTTAATGATTCAAAATATATTTAAATTGAAAAAATTTTATAACAACATGCACCGCACCGCACATACATACACGTGCACACGTACCACATACACACACACCTATGAATCTCTGTTTACGGCTTGCGTTGCGTGTGTGCATAGCGCCACATTTGGCCACATTGCGCTTTGCTACTTTGGCGGTCATCTTGTAGTGTGTTATGATATTGTGATAAGTGACTGATTTAAATCGAATTAAAAAAGACAGATGGGATCCGTGCTAAAGCAAGTTCGGATAGAAATGCCTAGTACGTCCGAAAATGATAATGCGACGGAAAGCGGTGAAAAAACATTAGATCCAAATATCTATCTAACCTACGACATTCTGAGAATTGTCTTTCAATATTTACGTGCAAGGGACTTGGCGAATGCCGCGATGGTTTGCAGGTACAACTTGTATATTAATAATCCACATTTGATTTAATTCTAAACATTTTATTTGATGCAAGCAGAAGTGATTATAGTTTCTGTATCATGTGTAGGTAAATGAATACAAGGTTTCATTTATGAAGAATCTTTTTTTATGTCATTTAAAAGTTTACAGTTATGATAAAACTATTAATGATAATATTTAATGTCACTATATGTAACGAATAAAAAATATGTGACATTGTAAGTTGAACAGTATAAATTTAACTATGAAATTATTTTTTTCAGGACCTGGTTAGAAGCTGCAAATAAAGAGAAATGGACAAGAGGTCCTTATTGTTTTATGTTAGATTGCAAAACAAAACATGATTTTGGACATCATCTCCTTAATGTAAGAGTTAGACCATCGATAGCCTTGTTTTTTTTGGCTGGTTCTTTCCCATATCATGTAGAAGGTACATATTTTATAAGTACTTGTTTTATATTCTTGTTGATAATTATAAATATAAATTTTGTAAAAAATAAATTTTAATTTAGTGGCATATAAAAATATATAATAAATAATAAACAATATATTACAAATGAGTAACTTTTATGGATTTACTGTTTAACAACAGTAAATGCTTTATTTCAATTTATAACAAATTATTTTAAGAAATGTTTTTTTTAATACTATTTCAATACTATAATTATTTTATTTTATTTTAGTTATAAAATTATATATATATATATATATATATATATATACACATGATGAAATTAATTGTGTTTTTTTAGAACATTGTATGACTTTGCTACCTAAAAATTGTGAGGTTGTAATGTTATATACAACAGGTATGGTTATGGATAATAAAGAACTGGAAAGTGGTAAATGTTCTAGGACTGATGCGATATGTGCATTTTTACCACAAATCCCAAATGTGAGTGTAAAATTGTTTAAACTGACAGAATATTATGCCATACAGAAAACAACAGAATATAAAGAGATAATTAGCATAATTGATAATCATGGAACATCTGTGTCAAATAATGAGATGTCTACTTGCTTTATGTTATTTTGTAATGGCATGGGTCATTCTGTAGCAAAACGTTGGGCTTCAATCATACAAAAAAGGTATATTTATACTAATTCAAAACACTACATAGTTTTTCAAAACACTATATACAAGTTTATTATTCAAATATGTCTAGCTGTACAATTATAAATAATACTTACCTATTTTTTTTTGTGCATGTTGAACAGAAAAAATAAAGTAACTTCTGTATGGGGTGGTGTATTAGATTTTATTCACTTCATTCATTCATGCCCTGAAAATCTGAACAAAAGGCCAGACATGGAACGTCCAACGCAGGCCCCAGTTTGTATCGGTGTTCTAATTGCTGGCCCTGTGCAGACGTGGTCCATGATTTTGGAAAGAAAATGCAATACAAAAGAACGGGTCGAAGAAAGATTAAAGTTATTTAAAAACAAAGTGAAATTAAAGAAACATTCCATAGGATTTATGTTTGTATGCAGAGCTCGCGGAAGTGAAATGTATAATGAAACTAACGTGGAATCAACAATATTCAAAAGATTATTTCCCAAAGTACCCTTAGCAGGTTGCTTTGGTAATGGTGAATTTGGAAAAAATTCCATTGATGAGGCAAACAAAGAAAGTGAGTAATCCTTTCTTAGTGAGAATATTATTTTTCGATAAGTTTAATACATAGTTTTTTGTTTTTGTTTTAGAAAACAGTGAACAGGAACATAAATCTAAGAGATCTTGGTATAATGAATTCTCTACTGTATTTTTGATACTTACATATGGTTGACGTTTTTAAAGAAGCTACGCGTGAGTGCTATGTGCTACGAACATTATTATTATTGTTTAATCTTCTTGTGCATTGATAGTTTTAACTATTATACTTGTCGTTTCTTTTTTGTTAACGAGATTTGAAATAATTGTGTCCTGACGTTTACAGGACAAAAATATACATTATGATAAATTTCATAATAATTAATCTGAGTACTATATTTTTAGATGTAATCTGTGAAAGCGCGTTTTGTATCTTAAAATAATGTTATCGAAAATTGAGGAAAATTAAGAAGTAATAACTTATGATAATATATTATACGTTTATACTACATACGTATATGCCTTTTTATTTTTGATTCCTTCGCGTTAATTATTTTTCTGGAGCGCTTGTTATGATAATAATGCGAAGTAATTCGCATCATCGTTTAATGTAATCCGCATTGTTTAAAACACGTATATCAGTGAAGTTAATGCAAATAATCCACGATACTGTGTTGGCTTACAACGCTTGTAAAATTATCGGTTAATTAGTCGGTTTTAACGTTGATTTAGTTGGTCGTGCGCGATACGCGCACGAGGTCACACACTCTGTTCAATACAAACCTGCACCCTTCTGAATATAATTATAATCCCCCGCTTGACAGTACTTCCGCGTCCGCGATACAACATGCGAGATAAAACAGGAAAAACTAGGTCAAGCGAAAGGATACCACCGTCTTATCATGATACCACCAGGATTTAAAAAGGAGTTTCCACCCTGCGACAGTGATTTAATTGCTGCGTCCGTCGTTCGTAGTTTTAATGCGAGTTCCGCACGTGGCGATTGATTTCTTTTGTTCGTAACGATATTAAATATTAGTAAGATGTTTCAGAATATAGTGTCAAAACAAATCTTTGTTCTTGTTATATTGTGGCATTCTGCGTATTCGCAACAATGGGAAAGTGGTTTGCGTCAAAGATACGATGGCTATGGAGAGGATTGGATATTCATGCCTGACGGCAACGGGCAACCTCAAGTAGCAGTGTTAAGGATTCCAGAAACGAGAGGCGTATTGGACAATTCGGAAATAGCCTACATCATTTACACTCGGTATCTAATATCCATTGCAAGTCCCAATGTACATATTACCTACACAATGTTCTTTCGTTATTCACTAGCTATAATATTAATATTTTTTAAGATCTAATCCGGAAAAAGGTGTACGAATGACTCTAAATAACGTTACGAATCTCGCTAACTCCGGCTTCAAACCCTCGCGGAAAACGAAATTTATAACTCACGGATGGAAATCGAGCGCCATGAGTACCGGACTTTTAAACATGAAAGAAGGTGCAGCCGCTTGTTTTCTTTTTTTCCAATTGATTTACAAGTTGATTTTTTGTAAGACGCACTTGCGGATAATTTGCTTTCTTTTGAGCAGCTTTTCTCACTCACGGCGACTACAATGTCATCCTTGTGGATTGGGAACCCTTGGCCGCAAGCACATTTTATTTGGGACCGATGCAAAACACCGTAAGAGTCGGAAATGACGCTGCAAACTTTATAGATTTCTTAGTGAAAGAAACTGGACTGAAGA
Organism: Monomorium pharaonis; assembly: GCF_013373865.1. Lineage (NCBI taxonomy): Eukaryota > Metazoa > Arthropoda > Insecta > Hymenoptera > Formicidae > Monomorium > Monomorium pharaonis. The sequence goes on along the minus strand of NC_050471.1, from coordinate 3,146,987 downwards.
CGGAAGACGTTCATTTTATTGGTACATATTGCCTTTACCTGTAATACAATACTATTACTTGTAATCGCAATTTTATTGCCGTTAAACTTATAAGGTCATTCCCTTGGGGCACATGTGGCTGGGAATGCGGGCGGTTCGACGACTTCCGGGAAGTTGAGCAGAGTGACAGGTCTGGATCCAGCGTTGCCAGGATTTCACATGCTCGCCTCCGAAAAGACTAGATTAGATCCCACAGACGCGAAATTCGTCGACGTCATACACTCCTGCGGGGGTGTGTTAGGCTTTCTTCAGCCGCTGGGAAAAGCAGACTTTTATCCGAATGCTGGTACGGCGATTCAGCCCGGATGTTGCTGCGTCCCTGAGATAATGGGTAAATTATCGCCGTCATTAGCGCGAATTCTTGTATGGAAAACAAAACATTTTATCCTTTCCATTCTAGAGGCTTGCAGTCATGGACGATCATATGTATACTTCACGGAAAGTATAAATTCGAAAACAGGACTGCCTGCTAGGAAATGCGACAGCTGGGATTCGTACATGACCGGGAAATGCGCCAATTCGCAGGTAGTGCTCATGGGAGAGCATGTTGATCAGACCGCTAAGGGCCTATTCTTTCTTAGAACGAGATCGGATCCGCCTTACGCGTACATACCGGAAGTAACTAACAATAATGTGTCTACGTGAAAATGACACACAGATGATCACACACATCCTTTTAAAATGCGTATTTCGAAATTATTCTTATTATCTTGGATCCCAAAATTTACTGACAAAAGCAAGAACAGCAAATATAAAATATCTGGCTTTAATAAATAGTAATTACATTCTTATACACATGACTGAGATATAATAAACGTAGCGACGAACCAATTGTCTGAATTATTATAATCTACCTTACCACGAAGAAAAGCTCGTAAAAATTTTATGCACCAATGTCGCGTCACTCGGGCATTTGTTATGTTATTCACGCGATGGTTAAAAAATGTACAGCACCAACGAACACGGGAATGGCTTGACATTTAAATTGGTTTGTAAAGCAAAGTTGTGACATATTTTTTGCGGTAACGATGCGTAGCTGATAGGACCATTACACTGTCCTTAATGCTCAAGGCGTATAGATGGTTCAACATAACGTGATTTGGTTCAGGTAGAAGAGTAGGCTCGCACTGAAAAAGGTAAGACAGTCTCGTTGAATTTGCGTCAAAATATATTCTTTTTTTAAAAGAATATATTACGCCGATTCAACTTACGGATAATGGTGTGTCTTTGTTAAGGATAACTTGCAGCAGGTGCGGCGGTAGGATGGGTGGGCCGGTTATCTTCTCCCAAGGTTTATGCGGTGGTATCTCCTGACCATACTCTGTTTGCGTACTACTAGTAACGCCCTCGCTATCCTTTGCGAGAGCTTGAAATACTTCAAAGTCGGACTTTCTTACAGAAACTAAATTGTTCTTTGAGCCCATACCATTGTCAACAATTTTCTGTAATGTTAAACCAACAATTTCTGTGTCATACATAATGTGGAATACGAATGTGATATAAATAATATAGAGTTCTTAAATTCAAAGATGCAACACTTACCAGTCCAGGATCGTGCCTCCATTCACCGTCGACAAAAAATTTATACTGGTGTTCTCCTTCTGGCAAATCGATTATTGTGACAAAATCCCCGTGACTTTTCACCATTGGTAATGTCTTCCATCCAGTGAATGTTCCACTGATGTATACCTGCTTTCCACCTCCTTCCCACTTGAAGACTGTCGGTAGCACTTTGCTGTCTGCAACCTTTGTTCCCTCGGACACTGTGTTAGATCTTGGTCGCTGTGATCCAAAATCGTCCCCATCCTGCTGGCCACTCTATTTGTATTTATATAAAATTACAGTGTAGCATTTTCACATGTATGTATGGGACTTCAATATCGTTGGATGTTACCTTTGCAAAGTATGGCTCTTCTTCCTCATGGGAGGACTGAAATACCAGCTTCTGACTTTCTGGCTTTTTGTCAAAGATGAATGCCTGGCCTTCCTTTCCTGGAGAGGATGGAGGATGATCCTTGCTATGCCGGTGCTCTCTGCTCACTGTAGAGCCATGATGATGACCAACAGGCTGGTTACTGCCCGCATTACCCATTACTGCATCTAAGTTCTTAACAATTGCAAAAAGATCCAATTTTACTTTCTTGTCAAACAATTTTCTAGCAAGTAAGTTAAAATAAGATGGATATTTCGTAGGTTACCCTGAGGTAATTTAATAGTAATATTATCTCTTCTAAGAAATTAAAAAAAAGTGATAAAAAAAAGTTTAAACATCCCAGATATGGTTTAACGTGATCGATGTAAAACTCATTACGTCCAACAAGTGTAACGTTATCCACTTGTTTGCAACAATCTCACCTGGTGCTCCGATGACGCGTCAACGACGAATCGGGAATGTAAACATTTACTGACGACGTTAAAGCTAGGTTGGTCCGATCTCGGAAAAAATATACGATGCGATTCTATACTTACAAGTGTTTAGATCGTTCCGAAGTCCGCTCGCGAAACAAAGATTACAACATTTTTGATCGCGGTTGTACACAACGCAACTATCGTGTCACAAGACACTTTATCACTTAAAATAGTTACCTAATATCGACATGTAGACAATAAGATACTGTAGACATCCGTATTATCAAAAGTAACATATTGCGAGTCGATAAAGTCGGTAACTTTGGCCTCTTTTACCTCTCGATACTGCAACGCCGATAATGCAGTGGAATTAGTGACAGAGTTAGTCACAAGGTAAATTATCAAATTGCTGTTTGTTTAAGGGGACACAACGTGCTCGAAATTTATTTGTATGCGATGTATAAAAAATTCCACAGTAATAATGGTACGTTTAGTCGAGAACGGCGGAACAGTATTCAGTATTCAGTATTCATGATTTAGCGTATTTTGATTTCGCGCGCAAGCGCAGTCGCCATGACAGTTTCGCGCCGTGCCGAGACGATTACGCGGTCGCCCCGCGCTCCTCCGTGATTTTTCGTGATTTTCGCGTAGCCGGACGTGAGTTTCGTGCTCGTACGTGTGCCGTGAGTGTCGGGTAGACTGCCACGCGACCGATGCTTCACGTCGATTCGTCGATTCCGTCGAGATGGGCGAATTTTCTCGTTAATCAGAATTCTCCGAATCGCCCGAACCTCCGCGAACGCGTACCGTGAATCGCGCAGGCGCGGCCGCCGCGACGGTCTCGCAATCTCGACGCTTCCGTGTCTTTTCGTATTCGAAAAGTGCTGGCGACCGTCGGTGTCGTGTCGTTTCGCGCAGTGCCGATTCCTGGACTCGGATGAGTGTGGATTCTGGAAGGATGCGGACCCTGGAAGGAAGGTTCGACATGGCCGAGTGGCGCGGGGAACGAGGGACGAGGGGGCAATCGACACGCCAGCCTGGCCGGTGAGTACGAATTTATTTTGCGTACAATTAATTGTGTAATTATAATTGTTCATTTACTGGCGTGCGCGTGCACGCGCGTACGATGCGTCGAGCATTTTAGTACGACGCAACGCCCTTGTGCCCGGTTTTTCGTACATGAAATATCAACATGTAAAATTCTCTCTCGCGCGGGCATTCTCCGTGTCGCCCGTGCATTCGCAAGTGTGTCGCCGCTGCGCCGCTAGATCGCAGCACCGATCAGTATTTCCGTGCGCCGCGTGCGCGCCGCGCCGTTGTAAAAATTAGCGACAACCGACAAATTGTTTACGCGCTCGCTCGAGTTTCGAAAAAATTATCACCGCGCGTGCGTACGTCTTGCACGCGCGAAAAATGCGATTATTAAGCCCGAATAGAATCTCGTATTTTTTCCCCCCGGAACGAGATTTTCCCGTAAGGTTATCGAAACGCGCTCCGCAGCGTGAGGAATGTTGTTTATGGTAAAGTTACCGGTGAATATACCGGCTGTCGTGCCCTTCTTGATCGCACATTTTTATTATCTCCCTTCGCCGCGCTTATCTACCTCCCATCCGTTCAATTTCATCTCTTCCCCTCTCGCTCCTTTCCCCCTTTCTCTCTCTCTCTCTCTCTCGTCAACTTTTTCGCTTGTTTCCTACGCGAATTTATTATTTATAAAGGCGAAAGCATACCTCGGGCGTGTTTCGTTCCTCGCAGCCGGCGGCTACGCGAGCGAGCGTTTATATCTCTCGTGGCTCGTGTTACCCGCTTCCTCGCGGCGCGCCGCGACGTTGGTCCGGAGGGTAAAAAACGCGCGCCCCCCCCCTCTCCCTTCGTGTATTAAATATCCTGCAATAACAGTAATTACGGTTACGGTGCTCTGCGAAATTGCGCGGCTACCTGGCATCGCGCGGCCTGCCGGGCCCGCGCCCGGAGAGCCGCGAACGCGATCCTACGGGCGGCGGATATCACGTGGTTGGACAGCGTATATTGCCGAAGTTCCGGAGCGAATCGAGCCACCCCGAACCTCCAGTATAAAACCGCAACCTGCTCATTTATCCTTTCCCCTTTGAATCGCGAGGGGAATAGACGCAACGCGCGAAAGTATTTCCCTCTCTCCCCCGCCACCTTCCCCCCCTCTCCATGCGATCTCTCCCGCCTCCGATGTAATTACATTTAAATGCACGGTGTTACGGTTTTAAATGAGGAGATACGTACGTTGCAAGTTACAGAGCTGCAGCTCTACGTGTGCATTAAGGAGAACGCGCGTATACACCGGAATCGCAATTAGGTGGCGCGCGATTGTAAATCACGATTGTAGATCAAACGTCGAACCGAGTTCGCTCGCGTACGATGACGTAAGAGCGTCATATTATCGCGTCGGTGCTACTTTTTTTTTCCCTCCCCCGAGATTATTTGAGATGTAAAAAGCGTTCGATTCCATCGACAAAGCGCGACAGACACTCTTTGCTTCGATAGCGATAAGTTTCGCTCTCACCGAGATAGCATGGATTTCATTTAGCGCGGCGTATATTGATTGTTAAATGTATTCCTTATTTAATGATACTGATTAGATTAGTGTAAAAGGCCGGGATTTAATCTAAAGTGGGAACATCTGTTCGTGGCCCCTGGCAGTCGCGCGTTCGTTATGTTCCTGTGCGCTTTTGCGCGATTAATTCTTATCTCGGTTCTCAATGGACTTATTTACTTAGAGAACTCGGGAACTATACTCGCGTATACACACACGCATACGCGGAGAAAGATTTCTTTAGATTTAGTAAACAGTTTTGTTCGATTGTTTCAAAGCATATACATTAACAGCATAACACAATACGTTATATACATTGGTAAAATTTATTGAAAATAAGGAAATATTTACTACGTCGAACAGAACTGTTTATTAAATCTAAAGAAATCTTCCTCTCTTAAACGATCCTTTTCTCTATGTATTAAATGCAGTATAATTGCATTTAAAGTGTATTAATTCTTTATATTGTGCGCTATTTTGTCAGCTGGCATTATGTCGAGAATCATTCGCAGAGTTTAAATTTAGAAAATATTAGAAAATAATTTGACGATATATACGTTTGCGCGCACGTAAGCGTGTGCTGTATTCCAAAATAGGTAGCCTCGACATTATTGCTTCGCCTTTCGCGCGTATCTTTTCTTTTTTGCATCAAAAGCATCGCTAATATCTTTATACTATTATTCATCCATTGGTTGTGCATTAAAAAGTTATTATCGTGGCACGGTGGGCCGCAAGACATTCTTCAAAATTAAATTGACCTCTATTCACTTTCGACGTATTTTAATTGCGTATTATGTTATAAAATCGATCGACTCCGCCGGGTATCGACTGACGGAAGGAGCGTGAATTCGTGACGGGCACCGAGAGTCGCCTAGGCCAGATGTCGAGCGTCCAAGATAAAAAATACCAAAGCGTATTCGAAGGAGGAGGAAAAAAAGGAGGCTCAAGACGGGAGGGTGGCGACTCCGAGGGAGGGTGAGGAGGGGGGAAAGGATCGGCGAGAGAGGCGGTGTGTGCATGCGCTTAATCGATAATCACCGGCAAGTGGTTTCGTCCAAAAAGGGTGCGGTGGATACATCTGCGAGGTATCATCAGCGCCGCGTACAAAAGGCCGATCCATCATCGGGCCGACAGTCCAAATTCAAAATTGGCCGGCCAGTTCCCAGCGACCGGCGCGTGCAATTACAATGGAGATTAAGAACAATCCAAACAGCTTCCAGCACAGCCACGTCGAAGACACGTCGCGCGGCAACCGAGGAGCCGGCAAACTCCTCGTCTTTGTTCCCCGCGGTTGTAACGGTCCCTCCGTTTACATTTTATTTTTATTTATTTATCTCGCGACGTTACGGGGGGGGGGGAGAGGGGAGAGGACATTGTGTAACACGTGCGGCCGTGGCGTGCGGCGGGAATGCGTCGTCGTGTTGTAATCTCGCGTTACCGCTGTACACACAGTGGCGCACGCGATTTTCTGCTTATGCGGCCGGTTACTCTGAAATATATCAACGTGTGCGGCTGTTCATTGAGCGCGCGGTATGTCAGATTGTCCCCTCCCGATAGAGGAGTAGCCTTTGCGGTTTTGATTATGGTAATAATAGGTGTAACGTCAACGCCGCGTTTCAACATCTCCTTAAGCTTTCGGATTAACGGAAGGGTTCGCCTCCGCGGACCTAATTAAACCAGTAGGCGCCTTTCTTCTCCCGTCCGCATTTTATGTAATTTGCGGGGCGATTTGGAAATTTTATCGCGCTTTAATGATTCAATCGCGAGCCGCGGCGGCGCTTGCAGAGCGTTGTACTTACGTTAAAAACTTTTGGATACAGCCGGTTTCTTAAACGTCCGCATTATTACGTAATAGCGCGTGAAATATGCAACGGAAGCTACTGTCGGAGTCTTGTTCTCGGAAAGGCGAGGCAGAGATCGCGGTGGATAATCGCGAACAGAAGTAATCTAAAATTGGAAATACATTTTCTTTTCACTGTTATCCTTTTCGGTGCTAAATTTCGCATAACGAAGCTCGAGAGTTTCGTTCTTAGTGCGCACTTTTCGCCGAGTTACGTTCGAATAGCGTAAAGAAGACGAGAGGATCGTTTCTTTTTTTATTGTGCAACGAGAAAACGCAAGATCCGTGAAGATGCAGGGTGAACGCTGAGAGAGAGAGAGAGAGAGAGAGAGAGAGAGAGAGAGAGAGAGAAGAAAAAGAGAGGTGGGAAAGGATTACGGTGCGTCAACGGCGATGACTGAACGGGCCGTAATCGCTGTGCCGATCTAATATTTCGAATAGTTCGCATTTACAATGGGCTTTATTGGCGGGAAAACTGAGGGGGTATTTTGAGCAGGCGGGACATCCATCACGGGGTGTCAACGCGATTGTCTTCCGCGGCGTTTGCCACGGGAAAGTATTGACGTCGGGGGCTCTCGCGCGTCGAACCCGCCGCGCGCGCCGAAATGTCGCGCTCGCAGGCGCGCGCTCGTCGTCGCGCGCTCGGAAATGAATAAATGTCGTTAAAGTAATTAAAATCGGGTGCCGGCTGTGTGTCCTGCGATCTCGGATAACGACCAAGTTCCCCTCCCCCCCCCCTCCCTCCCGCCCCGCGATGCGGCGGCGATATCGATTCGCGCGCGACGCCCCGTCCCGTCCCGTCCCGAGGATGACGCGTCAGGAAACGCGATGGACAGTATTACTTCGGCCAACGAATTTATCCGGACGACACGGCGCCCGGCTTCGCCATTGTGTCGTATTTAAATGAGCTTTCTAATGTATTTAGCTTGAATACCGCGTGTGGCGAAAACTACTACTACCTCTCTCTCTCTCTCTCTCTCTATGTGTATGTGTATGCGTGTGTCGTAGAGGCGCATTTTGCCGCCACGCTGCTGTCAATATCAGCAAGAAGATCGTTTTTGGCGTGATTCCACTTTGCATTAATAAAGGAAAAAAAAAAGAAAGAAAAAACGCAGATTCACTTTGTTTTTCTAATCCAAAGTAGAAAGTAAAAGTCTGGTAAAATTCGAGGATTTAATATATATTTGCGATATCGTCGTTGATACAGCGTTTTTCCCCCGTATTGATGATTTTTCTCTTGTTATTAGTAGATTTATCGAAGAATCGAATTTTTGGCAGGCATTTTCATTTCGTTTGGCCGCCCGCCGATACTATGTCTTATGCAGGAGATAATGCGTGCGCGGGCATGCGCGCCGCAATTTGTGTATCTATCGCAATGTGTATCTATCGCGTCTGAATGTGCTAAAATAATAACGAGAAATTGCGAGCCGCGAGTGTAGCTGCGTTTGCAGGGGATGCCGACGTATAATCGAGGCGCAACCCTCTCTCCCGGCTATCTGTTTTATTTATCCGATAACACGCCATTATGGGCGAATCGTGAATGCGGCTGTGCCGGTAACGATTGGCTATTTATAATAACACGTGGCATACGGGTAATTAGTTGCGCGCAAGCCACAGTGAAAAACCGAACGCGCCGCGCGGGTATCGGTATCGAGAAAAATTACCGTCGTTTTTCATCGCGCCTTTGTCTACTTTATTTGGACTTTCATCACCTTTTTTTCCCCCCCTCCTCCTCCTCCTCCTCCTCCCGCCTCATCTCTCGCCGACTACTTGTCTGATCGGGAAACACTTTCGATCGTTCGGGTACGTGCATATTTTATCGTGCCGGTGCAATTAAATTTCGCATTGCACTCCTGACGATTTTACCCACGATTGATTTTTTAATCTTATAACTACACGAGGGGGTTTGTGTGCAAATAGGCCACTACTTATATAGCACGTCAGATGAAGCGATCATAAAAAGATAGAGCTCTTCGCGTTTAATCTCGTCACGTTCCTATTCGATACTTTTAATGTGGAAAAATATCGTAAAAGCGTTTTTCTTTTTAACCGTAAAGTTACACCGATTAAAATTTACGTTTACCTTTATCGAACGAAGAGATAGATATAGTACTTATGATTTTATGGTATCGCGTTTCGAGAGCAGCGCGCCGCGTTTCGATACACGGAAATTAGAAAGCGACTTTGCGAAAAGCCGGCGCTGAAAAAGAAATTATACGAGATCGCCTCTCTGTTTAATTCGGACGGCTATTCGATCGGAGAAGATTATACCAGGGATTTCATAGGCTAGGGAGGCAGAGATACGGCGGCTCGCTCGGATAAAGGAGGGCAGGGGAGGCGGCTGGAAAGTCTTGTCCATTGTGCCGGACCTGTACAATGCTTATCGACGGTGATTGCTTCATTGCGGACTAGAACGGGGATGCTGGATGTAAGGGCGTGATGCATACACCGACGCAGCTCGGCGTTATCGGGTTATCGGCCGTAATGCACACGCACGCCGACCACCTTTCTACTGAGTTAACATTTCAATCTGGAAAATGTAAACCATCCCACCCTCCGCTTCGCTCGCTCGATCTCTTCCTTTCTCTCTCGCCCTCGCCCTCGCCACCCGCATTCTGTCTCTCTTCGCCGACACTCGCTCGTTTACATATCGCCCGCTTGTTGTTCTCGCCCGGCGAACGGACAAATTTGACTACGGCGACTACCGATTGATTCTGCGATTGTGATTCCAATAGCCGCGTATGCCGATGCAAAATTAAAACGGTAGAATTGGCATTCGCACGATATATTGGCGTGAGAGCTTCGTGACGATCGATATTCGTCCGCCGCGGGAGTTATCCAACGATGAAACGCGTATTGTTAAGAGAGAGAGAGAGAGAGAGAAAGGAAATACAGTGAACGCGCACGGCGTGAACATGGAAAAGAGCAATCGGGCCTGTTCTCGATGCAGCAGCAGCAGTCCTCCCGACGCAGCGAGTCTGCTCAGCTGCGTCCAGAGATGCGCTCGTGTACTCTCCACTCGCGGGAGATGAGTAAAAATCTGTCCGCGCGCGCTTCTCCTCCTTTTTTTTTCCCCCCATCCGCCTTTCGCCTCGTAACGGCGCGGCGAAACCACCCTCTCTACCCTCCCTTTCTCCATATAGGCGTGTAACGACGATGCGCAAACAATGACGAGGGTTACGTAACAGCTATGCACGATGCAAACACACCGTGTTGCGCTAAGCGCGTATCTGTAGCGGGGTGGGCAACGAGCGGTAACAGGGACTACGGTGGCGACGGCGGCGACGTCCAGGACGAACAATGCGTATCACACGGTGGCCTGTCTGAAAATACCCGGCGCTCGTTTCCCTGCCAAACCTCGCGCTCGCCAAACGTGAGCAAGAGGCGCGATATCGGTGTGCTTTCGAAAAATAGACAGGGGGGAGAGGAGAGGAGGAGAGAATGAGAGGCGCGGCGAGGGAGGCGGGGAGCAAAGGAGCGGAGATATGCGTGCTATCGAGCGTAATATCCGAAATAAATTTCCGATAATCGAGAGCCTGAAACTACTCTCTAAAGAATAGATTAGGAGAATTATTAAATTTCACTCGCGCGTCGATTATTTTAGCTTCATGTTTCGTTTATTTTAATCAGCCCACCGGTGACGTTTTTCGAAATATTACAAACTAATGAGATGCATGCAGAGTATATTGATTAATACTTCGTCTATTATTATTCTAGTTAGTTAATGTGAATATGTTTACGTTGGATCCGTATTTGAAATTTAATACTTCGGTATAACGTCCAGGTTGTTTTTTTTTTTTTTTTTTTTTTTCCAAAGCGCATAACGACTGCGCGAATCTTTCCGGTGGTAGTCGAGCGAAATTAGCCAGCCAAGTTTCTTAACGATTCAGTGGAGCACCGCCGCACATAGTCTGTAGACTTACGGAATTTCATCGGTGACCGCAGAACAAGAGGAGGCTGAGTGATCGCGCTTCCACGAGCGAATGCATCGAGGTATAGGTACGATGACGGGATTGTCCTTCATTACGCACGAAGGAAAGTGCAGTCATCGGCGCGCATACCCGTAGGTATGCACACACAGAGGCATTAGCTCCCCCAAAGCCCAGCCGGTATTAATTCCACTAATTGGACGTGGTTTGGGTCGCGGCAAACATCGGTCCCCTACCTCCTCCCCCCCCTCCCCTCCCTCGACTTGTCCGGACCACGCGCATCGATCTCATGATCGATCGTCCTCTCGCAAGACAAAGAACGATACTTATTCCGTTCTGAACGTGTTGCTCGCGAGAGCCTGGTTTTATCTCTCAATGTATGGAGTTCACGCACAAAATTTCCAGCGTATCCGCAACGGTTTCGAAATTATAAGAATATTAGTTTGCAAACTCGTCTGACATAAATCTTGTTCGGATTATTATCCGTAGCCAGCGAATCGTCACTAATCTATTTGATTGTTATTAGGTCGTTGTACGCAGCTATGCGAACGAAACAATTATGACAAATTGATCGTAATGTACATAATATCTGAAAATCTTGCGAGATAGTTAATACTCTGCTCGGACTTCACACAATGAAATGTAAGTTTCATAAATGTTTAATATCAATTATATATGAGGTGACACGTAACTGACGAGGACGAGGAGTTTACACAAGCTAGATTTGCAAATCGAATAGCGAGTGGGCTTTTCGTTTGCGCGCCCGCGCTCAATGAAAGACAAGCCCAGAGGGGTTGCTTCGTTTAGGGATCTTATAAGGTGATGGAATCAGCTGTTTGGAGTAAACGTATCTATGGACCGTGGAATCTATACATGAGCACGAATACGATCGCGTGTGCGAGTGCGTACGGTCGCACGGACGTGTCGGTATAGACATACACGACGATACTTGCATCGCGAAGGGTCTCCCTAGCGAATCTGGGTCACCGGGCCGATGAGGGACGATGAGGGGTTGACCGGCCAAAAGAGAGAAGAGAACACTAGACTCTTTTCCCCTCCAGTCGCTATCAGCCACGAAGCGTCTATGACGAGATAATCGGAGACTGGCTTCGGATCTACCCTGCCATATGATATTTTTCGCACTTCACTTGAGCGAAGCCAAGAAATGCGTCTAAAAATACGAGATTAAAGTTTGTTCAAAGGGAAAAGTTAACTAGATTTTTTGCTCTCATCCGAGACGAGACTCATCGCGTATAATATTTTGTTATTTAACATGTGAATACGAATACTTCATTTTCCTTTTCGCCAAACTCCTTTTAATTGAAAGTGTATCTGCTCTCTCGAGATTAAGCGTCTTGTTTGTTACATTCACTCGTGTAATTATTCGTATCCGTGTACACGGCTACGGTTTTCATCTCTCTCTCGCGAATCGAGGCACTCGATCGCGGTAAAGTTCACCTCCAGGAACTGTCGGCGGATACGGGCGCCTTGGGTATGGCACAAAGATATTAAGCACCCATACCCTAACCGTGTCGAGCTACGGAGAGCGTAGACTATCCTATGTGCTGGACTGGTGGGGATGGAGAGGCGGAGGAAACGCGGAGGCGCGCGCGGTAGAGAGAGGGCAGGTGGACTAAGGGTGGGCGAAGGCGTAAAGGGGTGGCAGAGCAGGAGAGAGATCGCAAGGAAAGCGGAGTTACCTACAGAAGAAATAAGTGCGCGCATGTAATGCTGATGGCGAATATGGTAGAGGAGATCTGAGGGAAGAGTAGAGAGGGTGGTGGAGAAGGTTGAGAAGGAGGAGGAGGAGGAGGAGGAGGAGGAGGGGAGTGAAGGAGGAAGTAGAGAAGGGAGAGGAGCAGGGGCAGATAGGGAGGAGTGGGCTCGCGGACGGCAGAAGGGTGAAGAAGGGAGGCAGCGCGCGCGAAAGCGAGCGATCGATTCGAACGTTGGCGACATTCTTCGTCGTAGGGACAGGGAACAGTGGGAGAAAGAGGGAGATAGAGACACGGGCAGTACATGTGTGCGCACGTGATGCAGAGGGGGATGACGAAAGAAGGAGATAAAGCGAGAACGCGGACAGAGAGGGCTGGCTGGTCGCGCAAGAGAGCGCGAACTCGGAGAACGTGGCGGGAGAGGCGAGGAGGGGCGGGAGATACGAGAATAGCATCAGAAAGATAGGAAAGATACGAGAAAAAAGTGAGAATGTTATACGAGTGGTAATCGAGAACATGAGAGAGAGAGAGAGAGAGAGAGAGAGAGAGAGAGAGAGAGAGCGAGTAATATATGCGAAATAAATTAAAAGTAAAACGAAGAATTGTTAAACGGAGAAGAAATCGGAGGTGAAAGAACCCGCGGCGATCGAAACGCGACGACGAAAATGATGTAGACACTGTAGACAGCCGAAGAAAGAAGCGAGAGCGAGCCGAGACTTGAGAGACCGGCTAACAATCAAGACGCCCGAGAGAGGAACAGCACGCGAAATAAGAGACAAGAGTGAAAGATATAAAAGCGGAGAGTGGGGGGAGGAGAGATACGCGCGCGCGCGCGAGCGAGACAGGAAAGAGAACGCGCAAGAGCTGCAACGAAAGAAGACAAACTCGGTAAGGTAAAAGAAGAAATCCCCACTCGCGTCGCCGGTACGTTCCAGTCGTACTGTCCTCAGGCTCTCTGCGCGTCTGCGTCTGGTTGTCCCTCTGTGTTGGTAGCCCCCGGAACCGTCCTCACCGGCGTAGTCGTCGTCGTCTACCACGTCGGTGGCAGAGGTTGGCAAATAGTGGGGGATGCGGGGGGCGGGTGGCCGAGCCGCCGCTACTCGGGGGAAGGTTCGAAAGGCGTAGACAGTGCGAGCCTGCCGTCCAATAGCGAGAACAGCCGCCCTGGTGGCTCCGCCAACCGGATAGTCGGTTGCGCGCACAGAACGCCCATCCTCCCCGTTTGTCGAGCTCCCACTGATGTTTTTATTTATTACATCTGTGACTGGGTAGGGAAATACTCCGGACTCGACCGAGAGAGCGTTTGCTACTTTGAGAACGAGCGACGCGCGTCCCTGCGAGTTACCGCGGCAGCCGCCTCCGTCGTCATCGTCGCCGTCGCCGTCGCCGTCGCCGCCGCCACCGTCGTCGTCATCGTCGTCGTAGTTGCCGCCGCTGTCGCTGTCGCCGTCGCCGCCGTCTTCCTCGCTGTCATCTTGTCATTGACATCGTCACAGTCGTATACACGTTACGGTTTCCCTCGTGCTCACGCGTTTTTGTCGTCTAGAATCCGGTGTGGTCGTCGCGATTCGCTTTCCATTTTTTTTTTTTTTTGGTGAAATGAAGACATCGTCGTGAGCTAGTGAACAAGTTGCCGAAGAATTCGGCGCGACAACTGTCATCGTCGTCGTCGTCGTCGTCGTCGTCGTCGATAACTTTTGTCACGCGCGTGTTATCAGCCACGTTGTCATTGTGTCGTCGTTGAATTCAACATCTCCGCGATGGATCGGTGAAAATAAAGTACACTCTGATAGTGGACTAGAAGTGGACTGTAAGTTTGTTATGGACACAGAGGTTCACGTGTGTATGAAGACCGAAAGAATCGTGTGGTCTTCTGACGTGCGTCAAGACGCACGAGCCTTGTTTGCAGTGATAAGCGGCACATTCGAAGGACGTTAGTCATTTAAAAAAGAAAAAAATTGTTTTATGATACACTCATCGGAGCGTCTACAAAAGCTTGCAAGGAGGATCGTGGCGGAAACGGCTTTAACATGCATTGAAACAATTCATTCTCGATCATTCGAGTCGTACCGATATTCGCCAGCGGGCGAACGCAGTGATACGACAACGTGAACGTCAGACACGGAGCGTATCGCTGGCGATAAAAACGCGCCGGTGCGTCCTGTCGTCTCCACGAGTCGCAGGAAGAATAGGAGCGCGCGTTTCCGACCCTCCATGGACCACGGAGCGATGGACAGCTCTTCCGATCACAGCAGCCGTGCCAGTCCCGTAACCGGCAGTCCGAAACATCCTCACAGCCCGTCGACGCAGCAGAGCCAGCAGCAGCAGCAGCAGCAGCAGCAGCAGCAGCAGCAGCAGCAGCAGCAGCTTCACGGCAACCAGCATCAACCGCCGCCGTCTCATCAGCAGTCGCACGGGCGCGATCATCAGCAACAGCATCGCGGTGTACCGACACCGGGATCGCCCACGAGAGGTTCGCCACCCCAGGGCCTTCCTTTGAGCCCGCCGCCGTTGTCGGCCGGGGGTGGCCACGGGGCACCGCCGGGTATGGTGCCTCGTATGCCGGGACTGCCGCCGCCGGGACTTGGACTATTGGGCCAGCTCGGTGGTATGCTGAGCGGGCACCATGGTTCGCCGCTGGAACTGATGGCAGCCCATCACGCCGTCCTGCCACCAAGATCATACAACAGCCCGCCGCCGATCAGCACGAGCGATCCCACCGCCAACGAGTGCAAGTTGGTGGATTATCGTGGCCAGAAAGTCGCCGCGTTCATCATCGCCGGCGACACGATGCTCTGTCTGCCGCAGGCCTTCGAGCTGTTTCTCAAACACCTCGTGGGCGGCCTTCACACAGTCTACACGAAGCTCAAGCGACTGGATATCGTGCCGTTGGTGTGTAACGTCGAGCAGGTTAGGATTCTACGCGGCCTCGGAGCCATCCAACCCGGCGTCAATCGGTGCAAGCTGCTCAGCTGCAAGGACTTCGACGTTCTTTACAGGGACTGCACTACGGCCAGGTAGGTTGGTGATGCTTGAAAACACGCGATGGCAGGATTTCCTTCTTATTTATCCGTTCAATTCGTCGTTTAAATCATTCTTATTCGTCAGTTAGATGCGATTCGCGAGTAGGCGTTTTTAAATGGAAAAAAAAAACTCGAGTTTATTTAAATTCGCGATAGTAGGCTGATAACTAATGATTAACATGCGGTATATTCAGGGCAAAACAGAAAACAGAGAACTTTTAAGACCGTGACTTGGCAGTCTGGATGAAACTAATTTTTTTGACGTTGCCTCATGGCAATTATTGCCCCGTTGCCCATGATATTTCGAACCTTTCTGAAAAGCAATCCAAACCCATAATAGCGACGAGTAGCAGCTGTTTGTTGACTGTTACCTATAATTAACGCCAGTCTGTTTCGATAATGAGATAAGGAGAAGATTCCGGAAATAACACTCACGTACTGGGCGCCTCACAACGCGCATTCTTGAGCGCCGTTACTACGAACGGAAGCTACGATCCTCGCATACATTAATAACGCACGGTGTCGCCGCTGGGCAGCACTTTATCTTCGCCCCGTACCTTGGCTTGGCTTTCACGCTACCAGTCCGCCAAAAAGTACTTTAATTGTGCACCACCTACCGCTCCTTAAGACTTGATCAACGTCGAAAACAGCTCCCGGTGACCCTCGGGCCTTTTCGTATAGGCAGTTCATGAGCGTGTGATCCTCGTGGCGTCGTGAAATTGCTTCGCGAAATTGCAATTTGCGGTTTGAAAGGATTCCCATTTCAAGAATAACTTTATTTGCATTTGAGGATGGATTGCGGTTTAAACGAAAGACATATCGCATCTGCTCGTAAAATAATATTCACGAAATGGAGCAATCGTTCGGTGCACCGTACAATAGAAAATTAAGATATCCCAGTCGTGTGGCAGCGGCACGTGCTCCTCGTTTCTAGGATTGTCACCGAGTTCCCGCGCCAACAGGTGTCCCTTTCACGGCAGTTTCTCTGAATGAATCGTCCCCGAAGGGAGAGAAAGAGAGGCTGCCGGGCGAGAGGAAGAGAGTCTGGTTGTACAAGCTCTCCCGTACCCCACCCACGAGGTAGACGACAGACGAAACGGAATGGTAAACGGAACGAGGGGATTTAAGGTCGTCGGAGAAAATGTTGTCCTCTCGACCGTCGTCTATCAATTCAGATTCGTCCTATTGATCAACGTTCCGTTGCATCCAATAGATTCGACAATCTCGCCCGTTGTAGTCTCGATAAGTTAATCATTCGCTGTGTTTAATTGTCACGATACGACCGAGATCTCTCGACGTTCGCGGCGGGCCGCGGATCACGCGGCAAATGGGCAATACTTGTTCAGCGTGCGATGCGCAGCGGCAGTCACAACGGAAACGGATTCAACGCGACACGGAGAGAGGGACCGAGCGAGAGGGAACCGAGGGATATCCCGAGGGACCGAATGAAAGAGCTAGAGAGATAGTTAGAGAGCGAGTGCGAGAGGTAGAAGGAGGAAGCTCGTAGGGATCGCAGGGATCCAAATAATCCAGAGTCACAGAATACACAGAGTTCCACGAGCCGTCGGCTCGTGAGGGTCTCGTTATTCTCGAGCACGTTTCGTCGTTTCTCGCTACGTTGCTCTTCCTCGAATCGCTGCGACGAGTCTGTGAGTTGTTTCGATTTAAAAAAAAATCTTCGATATTCCGTTATCTCTGTCCTGTCAAATAGTTTCATGTTTCTATCTTTCGTTATACAAATACTATCGCGATCTAGAAAGCAAAAGATTGCTGCTGTTATCTCTCGAATAATTTTATTCAATGGTTTGGAACTCTATCTTTCAATTCTCTTTGCGTAATATTAAGAACAGTTTACGAATCGTTTAATAGTGTTGACGATTATATGCTCGGAATTATTCATCGTTTATCGCAATGATCTCGAAGATGAAACGGATCTCTGGTTCTTATAACTTTCGTTACTTTTGCTAGCTCTTCAGTTTATCCAAATCGTCGGATACCGTTCTCACCGGTACCCTCGAACGACTCCGATTGCGGAGAAGCGAGATCGTAGGAAAGCGAATTCGCGATTACGAAAAACAAGGATGATCGAGGGGCTGCGACACGACCGTTCTGTGCGGTCCGATCGTGTGTAACGTTGACGTCGTTACATTCTGATAATACACGGCAACGGTAGCGGCAGCAACGGATACACACGGCCGTGGCACATCTACCACATACACACACACATACACACACACATACGTCCGCACGCGGACGATGCAATACGTGCGCGCATGCACTTGCACACCTACGTGCGGAGCGGCGGCTGCACGTCGACCCCGCGCCGCTTCTATCGGACCGATGCAACAGCATGCGCCCAGAACCGCACCAATAATTCAGGGGGATTTTTCTTGCGGTTTACAGCGCGGCGCCGGGTGCGTTGTTCCGTCCGGATGGCCCGTAGATACAGAACCGATTGCGCCGGACGCGCCGTATTTCGTGCTTCACGGGCGGTAATAGTGTGTTAAAAAGCGAGGTATGCAGGCGACAACGACGAATGTGAAGTTATAATCCCGTGAGAGAAGAGACTGGCCGCGCGGGAGACGACGATGACGACGACGCGCGTGTGTGTGTGTGTAACAAACGTACAATGCGTGAATCGTTACCGCGGCGCGGTGTATTTTTAAATGCCGCGTTTATCTCCTATGGTGCGAGACTTCCTTTTCGTTTCGTAGACACCGTAGATGCCGTTCGTTCGAGCACGTCCTTAAGAACACGCGAAGACCCGAGGAGACGGGGAGGTCGCGTCGAGCTATCTGATCGAGAACGCCGACAGATATTCCTGTTACAGGCTGAAAAGTAATCGACTGCAATAATTGCGCGCGTCGTATATCATGCATATAAGTCGATGCGGGCCCTACGATAATCGGCGAGGAAATAATAACGCGGCCGCGTTGCGCACAGCTAACGAGACGAGTCAATTATATTAATTAATTTGCCTAACTCGGCCGGACGAACGATCGCCTCGCCTCGCCTCGCAAACTGCCTGTTTGGAATCGAGTCTCTAATTGGGAATTCGCGAAAAGAGGTCGCGCCGAGGAGACAAAGAGGAAAGAGGGGAAAAAAAAAACAGGCTGAGGAGACATACGAAGGGGAAAGGCGCGTGGTTTTTCTTCATTCTTCCTTCTTTCTATCAAGCGCGGCGCTCTCGGTATAACAACTGATATAACAACAGCCAATACGTGGGAGTGCGCGCGGCCCTGTACTATAATTCTATGCGCTATTAGCCGTTTAATTATAAAATTGTGCATAGATTAATTGGCTCCCGTAATGGCCCTAACAATGTACAGACATATTGTGAGAGAGCGAGAGACACAGAGGAAAGGGGTGGGAAGGGGAGAGAGAGAGAGAGAGAGAGAGAGAGAGAGAGAGAGAGAGAGAGAGAGAGAGAGAGAGAGAGAGAGAGAGAGAGAGAGAGAGAGAGAGAGAGAGAGAGAGAGAGAGAAAGGAGGGGTATACAGAGAATAGAACCAATGAAGAGAGGGATGAGGAGAGGGACAGCAAGAGAGCCTGACAGAGAGAGAGAGAGAGAGAGAGAGAGAGAGAGAGAGAGAGAGAGAGAGAGAGAGAGAGAGAGAGAGAGAGAGAGAGAGAGAGCAGAAAGCCGTTATTAATATTTATTTCCTCTGCTCGCTCCTCCCAGCTCCTGGTTGTTGCCGTGCGCCGATGCGTGGTTATAGGCTACGTAAGCTTTTAATATCTATGCGCTCGTGTTAACTGCACGAATACACAAATAGGGCTCGGTAAAGTCCTCGTATGAAACGCGACTGTGCTCTCTCTCTTTCTCTCCGCGGCTATGCACTCTCGGGAAACGTCGCGATATTATTTGACGGACGGACATCTCGAAAAGGGATCGCTCGATTCTTTTGCAGCACAGCTACGTCGAGTGGAGAACGATCATCTTCTCTTCCTCCCCTCTACTCTCTCTTTCTCTCTCTCTTACTCTATGCCTTGTTTCCTCTTTCTTTCTCCCTGTATACGAACACGTATCTATCTGGTAATTGTATCGTTTACAGCAGCTGGCAGGCCTCGGCCTTTTTTCCCCGTTACGTATCCTGCACAGGGAATTGGGCCGCCAGCGTGATATTATAAAGGCTCGCATGACCCCATTGTTAGCATTACTTTTCATCGAGATATATACGCGCATGTTGTTGCCGCCGTATGTACACGCCGCTCGCTCGTAGAATCACCCACGACGCGTGAGCGAATGCGCGCGCGTGCGTGCGTGCGTGCGTGTGTGTCTCTCCATTAAATCTGCTTGTCGATTAATCCCATAACCGAAAACGAAGTCCGCGCGCGCTCGCCGCTACTGTGCGTCAGTATCGTGAGAATAATTCAAGCAACTCCAATCGATGAAAACCGCGAGGCGGATAAGCCTTGAACTTTATAATGTACGGTAACGAAATACGGCCGCGCACACCGGTTTTTTATTGATAAAAAAAAAAAAAAAAAAACGGGAACTGTGTCCCGCCTCGATTGGAAAATCCGAGTGCATCGTAACGTATGCTGATCCCGGTCGCTATTGGCTACCTCGGAGTTTGCAGTCTCGAGCTATTTAATGATACGGTCATGACATCGGTATCGTTTATTTATTCGTTTGTTCGTCGGCTGTTTTAACCGTAGGCTGCGACCTACACGGTACAGTTTACCGAGTTGTTTAATTACTCGACGCCACTCGACGGAGAGAAAAACCCGAGCGACCTTCTCCGTTTATGGAATCCTCGAAGCACGGCCAGCGGTCACTAATCTCTCCTTACAATCGTTCTTAATTTACGGAAATTAATTGAAAACACAAATCTGAGAGAGGGTGCCTTTCTTCCCAGCATCCGTCCGCCGCCCTCCGTCCACGATACCGTCCGCCATCACCACCCAGCCTACTCCCGCGCTTCGCTCGTAATTCTCGGTAATTAATAATCTGCAACAAGTAATAATAAAGCCAGTAATCCGGCTGCGCGCGGCGCCGCGGCCGGGCAACGTTCTTAATTCTGGATAATTAATGCAAAGACAAACAAGAAGGATTAAACCGAGCCCCCGCCCTCCCCTGCCGTCTACCACCCAACTCATCTTACCGCTCTTTCTCTCGTTGTTTCTTCGTACTTTCCTCCCTTTTTAACGCTGCTCGCTTTTATGGCGCATCCAAAGATGGCCGATCGATGTAGCGGCACGAAATATCCGCATCTTTTGCTCGTTTCTTTCTCTCCTCTCGCAGAACTTGTAAAGCTTGGAATATGAACGAATTATCTTTTCTAAATTTAATGCGAAACATTCACTCTTTCGATACGTTCAATGAATCGCAAAGGCATCAGAGTGAATCAGATTGCTGTGCGTTCTAATTGCGCGAGTTCGGAGCAATTAAGGAGAGCATTAATTTGCATCTAGAGAGAGGAGAATATATGTGTTGGCTGCGCGTGCACGATAAAGTCACAATATTATTATCGCGATCTGCATCGTCTGCCGGCCGTCTGCATGCGGCAAGACGAGATCGTTTTCTCGAGGACGATGGGAACCCCGTGTACGATACGTCCAGAAAGGAGAGGAGAGAGCCGGGGGAGAGAGAGAGAGAGCAGGATGCGAGCGGGCCTATGGCTATAATCACGGGGGTCTCTTGATGGCGAGATACAAATGCAAGTCATCGGGGGCCCCGTATTGTATCGCAATGGCGCCAGGCTCCCGTTCCGCGTTTCCCTTTCGGCGTTCGTTCCCCGATGCTGTTCCTCTATCATGCCGTCCGCTCGACGGAATCTGAGAAAGGCTCCCAATTTAGGGCGTTAAATCCGCGACTGTTGCGTCGATACGGCGTGGTATTTTGTATTTCCTGCCGCGCTGTTAACACGTATTCTCGCCAATCATGGAGATGGATACGGTTCGATCGAACTGCGGCTAATTTCTCCCGCCGTTTCTTGTATTATTTACAAGACAAATCGATTTCTTTGCAGGCCATACGATTCGTAGGCATTATTTCGAAATCGTATACATTACATGCAGTTTTAGCATTATCGATTTTCCAATCTTTCTACTACATTTTATACTTATTAGATCAAGGAGATACACAGGGAAAAAATGTTGAATACGTACCTGTCGCTTAAATCATGTCTTAACAAATTTATTTTACAGTTTTACTTATTATAAACCACATTTAGTAACAAAAATGTGAAATAAATGAGAAATATTGATGAAAATATAATAGATTAACATCTTGTTTCGCGTGTGCTATCAACACTAAAAAAAAATCGGATTTTAATGTTACTTTTTCATTAATTTATGTATCTGATAATAATCGAGCAACTTTATACTGAATTTTTATATTTTTATGAAAGAAAAGATTTATTGTAGAATATTTTACATTTATTACATATACATATTTGCAATTCCTATATTAAATCGATACTTTTGTATTACATAAAATCTATCATGTTTTCTAAATTGTATCACACATTTTTTATTACAATAAATGATAAATGATATTGATTGTAAAACTTATAAGATAATAGTAAAACCAGTAATTGATAGAAATAAAAATATTTTAAATGCAAAAATAAATAAAAATTAGTTTTATTTGGACATCTTCTATTATTGTTATGTATCAATTAATTATGAAATATTTAATTCTCTTTTCGATAAATTATTGAAAAAATATTATTGAGTACGTTAATGATGAAGATAATTCCTTATATATTTTTAAGTATTTTAATAAATTTTAAATGCGATATGATTTAAGTTACCCACAGGTACGAATTAAGCGATCAATTATTTGAATCATACTTTTTGCAACACATTGCTAAAAGGTTAATAATAAATTATTGATAAAATGTTAAATATTGTAGCAATAGGTATCTAAAATATCAAACTACATTTCCAATATTTATTTGCGTACAAATCAAATATTCATTAAATAGGAAATACAATTTAAAAAATTTAAGTGGTGCAACTTTTCTCGAGAGTTCTTCAATTATTTTCTCAGGTTACATAGTATACGACTTTTAAACGTTTTTAGAGTACATAATAATTTCATGCAGACTACGTATCCGATTCTCGTAGATTTTATCTCGAAAGCAAGATTATATCGACACGCAAATCGATCCTCGAGACAGACACGCGGCAAGATTGGTGGCGGCGTCCGCTGTAAAATTTCATTGTTGACGAAAGCGCTCGGGTTGCGTTACACACTTTTAACATTGGCCCCCACATTGAAGCCAAAATCGATTGTTTCTGCGCAAGCCAGTGACCCACATTAAAACAGCTGATTGTAGCAGCAGTACCCACGAGTCCCATTTCATCCTTTCCCCTTGTTGCGACGCCGCCACCCTCGTAAAGAACTATCCCCAAGAGCGCATCTTTCTCACTCGCCTCATAGGCCGGTGAAACCTAGCAACAACTCACCGAGCGAAACAGGGGTCCTTAATCCTTCTCTGTTTTTATCGTTACCCCAGATTGCAATCGTTCCTGTCGAGCGAAATATACGTGAATATTCATTACGTGCAGCAATAACACGTGAACACAAATTCGCAAATAATTCAAGCAGATAGATCGATTAATTGATAAATCGAGAAAACTCTTGATTTATCTTCCCTCGTAAGGCAACTGTGTGTCGTTGTAAGCGGCGGAACGAGTCGAGGGATTTCACGATAAAGGTTTACACGAAGGAATAAATATATAGATCACTATAGAAAGCAGCTCCTCTTTTCAATCGATATTGTCTTATGGATTTCTTACGATATCGTGTTCGCATTATAGAAAAGATTCGACGCGGCGGGCTCTTAACCATCTCTCTCGGGAGACACGTTTAAGAATCCCGCGTTTGTACATGCAATCGCGTGTCCACGTCGAGTAAGCCGTGCCTCGATAGTAGCCGTGGGTCTCGTCGTGGACGTGTCGTGCTACCGGCGCGCTCGGGTTCGTAAATCCTTTACGGCAACAATTTTATGCGGCCGCAGATTCAACGGAATCGATCCGGGGGTCAGTACGAATCCTATCCTCGGCTATATTACTTTCTTATTATCGTAATCGCTCATATCCGATAGTGGAGATTCGCATTAGACGATTAAATTTCTTCTACGTCCTTTTATTCCGCAAGTATCTCTGTGTTTGTTTGCGTACCTATAGATCGAGTTATTATCTTCACGATATCGTTATTCATGATGTCACTCGTGGAAAGGTAAAACCGCTTGTGGTTCCCGCCTAGGTTGTGCATTGGCCATTCGAATGTCGAAATGCATCATTTACTTTGATTCGCACGATACAAAATATTCGTATCGAAATATAATATATAATTTACCAATGATTGATCGGTTGGGAATGACACGGGAAACATTTCGTAAACATTCCGACGAGATAGGCGCCGCTCGAGTCTATCGAATTACTATTAAGTAGCAAATGTATCAACTGGATAAATATATGTTTTGCCGTTACGATTTTCCTGTAAGCGCGGAATTGCGAAACGCGACGCGAGAGAGCTTCTTAAGCTGCGAAAGGTTGGTCGCCGCGTTGGTCGTTGCGTAATTGCCACAATTACACCTCACCTGGTAATATCGCTGTGGCATTATAATCGTCGTCGTCGTTTCACGTCGGAATGCCATAGTCCAAACGAATTTTCAAGTTTTCGTCGACGGTAGTCGAGCGTCGGCAAACTGCACGAAAGGCGCCCTTTTCCGCCACCCGCGAGGCGGCCTGTCACAACGATACTCGGTAATTTCGAGTGATTCGTGGACGACGTCAGCGAGCATATCGCACCCTTTTCGCGGGAGGCGGAGGGGAGGGGGGGAGGGCACACTTCGTGTGCACGCTAGGCCACTCCAACTCGTTACACACGGTAATTAAACGACGCACGAGACCACCCGAGGTGGAGGCTATAGGTGGCAGTTAGAACTTGGGCGTTTAAGAGAAATCAAGTCGTTGTTAGAACTCGTACGCGCGCTCGTCCCGAGCTATATGCTTATCCGGATCGATTGCGCAAACGTCGCGATTAGCATCGTGGCCGCCTGCAATTAAGCTGCCTGTGATTTACTTTCGTTTGTTACGATATCGTTGATGAGGGTACGTATACTGCGATATGAAGAAGGATAATCCGCGAGTGCGAGCGCCGCTTCGGTGCTGCTCGATGCATGGCGCCGAAGTCGCGATTGTTTGCGACTTCACCCGGGGTGAAGTCCCAGGGTACCGATCGTGGATCGGCAGCGGCAGCTCTCTCGAGCAAAACCGTCCGTTTGGCTCGCGTGCCGTTGAGTTTGGCGTAACGTCGCGCGTCAATCAAAATCGGGCTCTCGGGTAGCTGCTCCTATAGTAATGATCCCTACGCTCGATGTCGATCTTACGTACATGGACGCCTGATAGCCCCTGTGATATACCCTTGAAGGGTGCCCAGGCTGTGCGAGTCGTCAGCCCAGTCAGCCAACTCGACCGGCGTTTGCCGGTTTGTCGGCCGAGCGGGCGAGGCGAGGAGCCATCTTTACACGCGTGCGGTCCGTTCGCGTGATGCACGCATGGCCACCTCTCTCCTCCTTGGTATTCCGCTCCTTCTTCCTCCGCGGGGCTCCGTCGTCCCATAGTTCTGCTTCTCTCCCTCTCCTTTCCCCCTTCTGTGTTTCTATGGGCACTTCTATGGTCTTTCGGCGGTCGCGGATGCCTCACCGGTTTTATGCGCGACCGTTTACGCGCTTTTCCCTTTCGCACGCGGCTACGAATGTAGGCTTACGGGATAAATACCGCGTGACTATGGGGAGATATCGATCGAGCAAGTTACGCGAGAATCCGTGGCGAAGTTAGTGCCTCTAGGTTCTTCTTGATAGTCTTCAGAGTTGTTGCTGACGAGAGGATGCAGACGAGAGAGAGAGAGAGAGAGAGGGAGTGAGATGGAAGAGGAAGGCAGGATAACCGCCGATAACTATTATCGATCGTTACGCGCCCGCGGACCCAGATTGGATCCGTTTATTTAATCGTAAGTTACGCGATTTGCGTTCGCAGTTCTGTTTGAGTTTCCGTCGCTTAAAAATTGGATATCGTTTTGGCGAGAGAAAAACGTGCGATCGCGTGCTAGGTACGTTCTAAAATACGGTAATGTATACGATTGTTATCGCGGATCGTAGTACGTTTTTGCGATTTTGCGATATCGCGCGGGCAAGGATATTTATTCTAAATCAACGAGCTCTCGCGAGAGCCATTAAGCTCGGGCTCAGAAATATGCATTCGACAGCCGCGACTCACGAGTCCGAATCGTTTTTGGGATCAGCCGAAATTGCCCTTTCATTAACACGGCATCGCGATCTCGGGGAGCCCGGCGAGGGAAACCGGCTCTCCATTCTCGCTCTAGACCGGGCACGCCATTTCTGGTGTAATCTCGTGGAGTGAATCATCCGATTCCATCTCCCTACCTCTCTCCGCGATCTAGGCGATCTCGACGAGATCGACGAAAGGGGAGGGGCGCCCTGCCGTGCATATACTCCCAATCCAACCATAACAGCATGCAAATAATGCGAAACGATTCGGTCTACGACCTCTCGACGATGACCGAAAAATAAGCGTCCCTCTCTTCCCTCTCAACTATTCCGATCTCCTGGATCTCTTTTTGATGCTTAAACTAATTTCTAACACTTGCTCTCGGGGTTTTTTTTTTTTTTCAAAATACCAACCAACAATTGTCCTTTTTCTCTGTCGCTTAAGCTAAGCCTCATTCTTAATCACGGTCGGCGATTGCACGAACGCGAACGGTGAATTTCTTTACGTGGTCGCGATTGCCGGATAGCTTTTTGCCCTCGACGAAAAAGTTATTATCTTAATTTGTTTTATAGCGTAATGTCGTAGATTACATCTTCTCGGTGGCGTCGGTCGAGCTTATGGCTGTGCCACGTCGGGTGGCGCGCAATCTTTTAATTCGCCGCGCATACTCGAGATATAATGACGAATAATATGTAATTATATCATTGTTCGGAATTAGCTGCCAGCCGTTGTTGTTGCTGTACACAGTTCGGGGGCCCGCGAACGAGCAGCCGAGGTGTTATTAGCGCTTGACATTGATACATCCGACCACGTCGTCCGCGCGCGCAGTGGCGTGGATATCGCGCTATCCGCTCCGGCGTATCCGACGATCGGGTACGTCAATCGCGCGTCGGCGAACGATTCCGCAGGCAGGTGCTCGCCTGTATTTGTCGTTTTGACGAGGGACCCGGGCGATAACGAATCGCGACGAGCGTGAATTAATTAGAGCGGAAGACGCAACGTACGGCGAATGACACAACATGGAGGAGAGAACAACTTTTTTTTGTAAATCGACCTGAGAAAAGATGTTATTATATTTCGGAGAATTATTACATGAGCGTTGTGCGTTGTGCGAAAGGAAATCGGCTGGCTTTGGATTACCGTTAATCCGTATGGTATAGTAGTAAACGCATCAAGATGTTATTATAATATTTCTGCAAGAATAGCCGAGGATAATTTTCCCGATCGGGATAGAATCGAACGAGACGATCCGTTCGGACGCCTGAGAATCTTGACCGTTGCGCATGGCGAGAGAGTATCCACGAGCGAGCATAGGCATGTAATTACGCGGGATTCTGGCTCTCGAAAGCGTTCGCTATTTATCAACGTCGCTCGTTATGGCGTCTCCTCGGGTAGAGCTTCTCCGGCAAAAGCGAAGAAAATAATGCTCGGTTCGGTTTAATTGTCAAAATCCCGAGAGCGTGCGAAATCGAAATGCCGTTTGTGCCTACGTCGATCGGTGAAAAAAAAAACCGAGCCTATTGAACGATTTTAATCTCTAATGGCCTTACGGTATATGATATATATACCGTATGTACCGCGACGTCGGTCCCGACAAGAAGCGAGGATCGGGCCGCATCGCGCGCATCGAATAAATTATAGGATGATTGTGCACGATCGTGACGTTTTGCGGGAAAAGTTATGGGCTGCAGGCCGCTGAAATTGCTTCAATTACCAACTTTACGTTTTCCGACGTGCCTCGCGATCGCACGTTCGATCGCGATAAGAACAGAGCCTCCGATTTCTTTTTCAATCCCGCTGACGATCCGAAGCACACGTCGACAGAGAGAGAGAGAGAGAGAGATATAGTACGTACCGGAATGCGCTCGCGAGAAGATAGAGCGACGAGGGTGGCGGCGGCGACGTCGGCGGCGGCGTCGGCGGCGGATCCTCGCGCGGTGTCTCGGGCGATTATTATCGTCTGACACGGGCCATAAAGTACATTTTAATTCGCGCACATCGCACCAGATAAGACCTAGAGCAGCTAGGTAACCGAGCGCTGTGCGTGCTCGGGTATGTAACCTGGAGGAGGGTGCACGACGTACACAGAGCGCCGGGCGATCGTGGGACAATCAGACTTGCAAAAACGGGACTTAATTGGGCCTTTAATCGCGACGGAATGATGATTAATCGCGGAAGAGTCTCGGGGGGCGTAATCTGGGGTACTACGGGGTACTCGAAAACGGGCCGCAAGATAAATCGCAGGCGTCCCCCCGTGGCGGGAGTGCCGGTTAACGTGTACGCCAGAAAACGATCGTAACTTAAACACCTGCGAGCCTCGCGTGTAATATCCCGCTGAATTATTTATCTATCGACAGATGATAGATACTCGAACTCCCGCGAGATGCGCGCGCGCGACAGAGAGAGAGAGAGAGAGAGAGAGAGAGAGAGAGGGACAGAAGAGAACCGTATGACGATGAAGCGTGTGCGCGCGCGCGGGCGCGCTTAAACGCAAACCGAGTGTGTTGCCGTTAACTTAATACGCGGTTTCGTCCGCGTAACCACATGTACAATATATGAACGTACGGAACGCCGGCTCCTCGTTGACTCGATCGTATCTCACGCCGCTGGAGGAGTTTAGACAACCGTTGCCCGCGGAAATATCAGCATTGTATAAACTTGATCCCGCGTATTTGGGGGGGGGAGAGGATTCCTATATACGCGATGTATTACCGGGAATCTTCCGCTCGGCCAATTTCGGATATGAGAGCGAGCTAAAGAAAGCGGACGCAGAAATAGGAGAGCGGGAGAATTTCGTTTCATCCGTTCATCCATCCGTCTCTCGTCGCGAGAGAGAGAGAGAGAGAGAAAGAGAGAGGGAGAGAAAGATAGAGAAAACGAACAGTTTTGTCGGCGCGGATATTTCGTTGCTTACTCTCATTCTTCTCTTCTTTTTCCTTGACCGCGGTACTCTAAGCGAGCTCTACCATCTGCCCCTTTTTCCAGCGTTCGTTGCCCTTTTTTCTCGTTTTCATTTCCTGCCGCATGCGTAGATACTCTGGCGTATTGCGCACCGTTTTATAAAATGTTTAAGATTAATTGTACATTCGCTTCGCGTGAACCGCAGGAATAACGAGAATAACACACCGAAAATGTTGTGTTCTCATCTTAAGAAAAGAGATTTCCCTCTTATTTTTATAGTAATCTCTTCTAAAATATGCATCAAGAGATTTTCTTAAAGTCAGAGGAAGAAAATCTTCTAAAGGGTAGATTAGTAGCAGATAGTCTTAATTTTTATAAGGATATTAGTGTAATAAGATAAAATTTTTACAGGACTGATTTTCCGCAAATATAAAAGAAAATATATTTTTAAAATTAAATCTTATTGGAATACTATTATAGAAAGTTTTCTGTCAATTACGGAGGTAAAAAAGAAATTGATAAAAATTACAAATACTTAACTTGAAAACATGCCTGTTGTCTGAGGCAGCTGAAAGAATGTATTCTTATTTCCAAAAGGATAGAAAATATATTCTACTAAAAGAAGAATACATGTTTATATTCATTAAAGATATGCGTTAAGAGGACTCGCAAAGTATGTAGTTATACTCTTTCGAGAATACAATGTTTTCGGTATTCAAGTAACAATATAAACGGAATCATTATAAAATTACGAGTCCTTGAATTTTCATGTTTGAAACAATGAAAGGAAAGTCGTGCGTCAAGTGTTTTCAAAAGGTCAGCCAATTTCAGCGAGATCGACCGATTTCGCGATCGACATCCTACTTCCGGTGAACCCGGGCGGCGTGACGACGCCGAGGACGACGCGGCGCGCGTCGCGGCCACATATTTCCAGTTCCTTAAGAAAGTTCGCAAACGAG
Source organism: Monomorium pharaonis (assembly GCF_013373865.1). Taxonomy (NCBI): domain Eukaryota; kingdom Metazoa; phylum Arthropoda; class Insecta; order Hymenoptera; family Formicidae; genus Monomorium; species Monomorium pharaonis. The sequence continues at coordinate 3,117,415 of NC_050471.1, read as the reverse complement.
CTGCCGCCGTTAATGAGGCGATATTTCAGTTTTTGAATAACTGACCTAGCCCGGGACAACATACACGTCGAACCGGTTCCGAGAGCAGTCTCGGCCGCGTCTACCCGTGGAAACATATGTCTCAGCGACTTCCCCCCTCGTCGTCCTTTGTCCGGCGCATTGTACGCGCGCGCGCGCGCGCGCTCGTTCCCGATTTTATCGGCTCGGCGCTCATAATTCGCGCGTTGCATGCGTATCTGCTCATCTGGCCTGGAGTCTTCCGCGCGCACCTATGCGCAAGCCTTTCCCCTTTTTTCGCCGTTGCTTTTATCGGCCGCGCGTATATACGTACACGCGCATACATCATCCGGTCGATTCGGTACCTAATGGCCGTTTCAGTCTCGGACGTGTACCCTACGCTTCGATCGTCTCCTCCCTGGCCTGGCCGCGAAGTTTCCTTGTCGAATCTCGTTTTCCCCGCGTTTAGCTCGCGCGCGCGCGCGATGTGTGCAACGAGAGCGCGCGCACGAGTGCGCGCGGTTTACCGTTCCCGGCGCGTCGGACGCGAAACACATTCCACCTTTTTTTTCCCACCCGTAAGTATCTCTTTGCGCCGCGCGAGATTGGCTCGAGATGCCGAGGCGAGGACATGCTTTTTTCCCCGTTCCGAATCACCGATCGTTCCTCATGTTAATAGACGTTTCATCGGTTGGACGAGGCCGAGAGGTTGTTCCTCGCTTCGCGACGAAAGGTACGGAACAAGGCGCGAGGGACGAGGGTGCCAGGTCGATCGAACGAGGCTGCTTCGGGCAAACAAGAAGCCGTTTGCTGCGGCTGCCGTTCGGTGTATACGCAACATAGTAGCGTAGAGAATGAAAAGAAGAAAGGCTGGACCTGGTCCACTATCGAGAGAGAAAGAGAGAGAGGGAGAGAGAGGGGGGGAGATACAAAGAGAAAGAGAGAGGGAGACAGAACAAGAAAGAGAGAAAGAACGAGAGCGAGATCGTCGATCGAGGGACACGGGGCGAAAGAGATTCACTGCCGATCAGATATCGACGAATCGAAATGAAAACCAAACAAGCACACCTCCCGCCAATCCGATCCCACCCGTCCTCGCGCCGCCGTTGCGCCGCTCGTTCCATCGATAATTGATAGAATAAATTAAATCATTTGTCTTGGCGGGAAATTAAAAAGGTAATTTATATACGGATAGTCGGGGCGTACCTGGCCGAGCTTCGATCGAGAGGGAGAGAAAGAGAGAGACGGACGAGCTACACCTACACACGTGGGTCCGTTCGTTTCCTCGTGCGGGCGCATTAGACGCGCGGAGGAAACGGTCCCGGGATGCATCATTTCGGAATTACCGAGTGGACCACGTGAGACGGAGAGGTAGAGAGATGCGAGACGCGGAGTATAGGTATATCCGCGAAGGATGAAGGGGTGGGGGATAAGAAAAGAGCGGGAACTATACGCGGGGTGAATCGTTTTGTTTTTTGGCCCTTTCGTCTTTCGATTTATTCCTCGCTGATGAATCAGGTGTGGCTTTTTCTCTTTCTCTCTCGACCGAGGGCGAGATTACTTTTGTGGGCGGGTCGCTTTCTGTCAGTGCCTCCGAGGTTACAGCCAGGTATATTCAGAGAAGGAGAGAGAGAGAGAGAGAGAGAGAAAAAGAGAAGAGGGGAGAGAGGGAGCAAGAAAGAGAGAATCCTGCGCTACGTTCGGCCGGCCTGTCTCTCTACGTGGGCAACTCTTGCGCACCCGAGTTCTTCTCTCAGCTTGTCTTCCTGATTTGATGTAAATTGGAACACGAGAGCAGTGATGGTACTGTGTGATATCCTCTCGCGCGCGAACTATCAGATACTTTCAAGCCCGCGCGCGCACGTGTATCAATCTCTAACATTGTACTTTCGTGTCGCGAACATGCAATCTCGCACGAGATATCAGTTCCTTCGAGCGTGATGTCGATCCGTCGTAAGCTGAAAGTAGTCCCGCACGCGTTACGTCGACGATTGCGTGCCGTTCCCGACATAAAAACGTCCATTATCATTCTAAATGGGAGGATTTGACGTAAGAGTGAAAATGCGCGCGGTGCACATCTCGGGAAGGTTAACGAGAGGTCGGCAAAACGAATTTCTGTTCGCGTTCGGAGTCCGCGATGCGGATCGCCTATTGAGAAGGGATAAATCCATGGTTCAACGAGGTCGTAAAACGCCCGGGCATCGGCCAGGGGCACTGGCTCCTACGACGAGAGATCGAGGCGCTCGACGGAGGCGGTCCCGGCGCGAGCTCACGTGTTTGAAATTACAATAAATATTGGGCGCCAATTAGCAGGGATGTTTTCACAGATGATACGCGCGCCTGATATATACCAGCCGTATGTGCCTAACGTGCCTGTGATATCCCGCGCGGGGGAGGGGGGGAAATTGTACCAAACGCCGTGCCATGGAGCGTCGTCATCGTCATTACCACCATCGTCATCGTTCCCAACCATGCCAGCCAACATTGAGCGCGGCGCCTCTGATGATATTGGTTTAGGCGCATCACTCCTCGCGATTGCTAATAAATAACGAGAGGAACTCGCCGAGCGTCGAGACGAGCGGCGAGGAGGAGGGAGGGGGAGAGAAACGATTGCCCGGCTTTAAGGAAGAGAAGGAAGGGCTCTGTGGCGGGTCCGGGTGTACGTGTAAGGAAGAGAACGAGGAGGGCCCTACTTTGACGGGCCGATGGTCGGCCATGGCCCGACCGTCTGTTTTCTCAGGCAACAACAGAAAACGAAATATATGCGCGCGAAACGCAACACGCTCTCCTCCTCTTCCTCCTCTTCTCTCGCTTCCTTCCCGCTTCCTCCCTCGTTCCTCTCGCATCTCTTCCTACTTTACTTCATTCTGCACGTTCTCTCTCTCTCTCTCTCTCTCTTTTTGCTCCCTGTCTATCCAGCACGTCGCCGTCTCGTCTCTGTCTTACCTTCTCTACCACTCTATTGGGATGCAAAGCGCGAACAGTGTCGGTCGTTAAATTTGTTTTCAGCCGGGAATGCCTGGGAGGCGATGGGCCGCCGGTCGTCATGGAATGATATTTCGTACCTAATTTCTCTATACCTAATATTCAACATTATCAAATGGTAAATGTGTCTCAATGAACGCGGTAGAAATTTTAAGTCAACCCGATAAATCGATATAATTATTATTCCATAATTAATAGACACGACCTACTTGATTCTCAGCTGTTTGAAGAATCTTGTTGGATGGCTCTTGATACATGTAGACGATGACACGTGGACAGGTGAGAAGTGTTGGCGAAAGGTTGACGATGACTCGACGTACGATGCCCCTCGTCGCGTCAGCGCATTTTAAAGGCGAGCGAGCGAGCGAGAAAGTGATACCGTACGGAAAGCTAAAGGGCGAACAGCAGGAAAAACAAAGCTCATTCTCGGAGAAGCGGCAGCGAAGGACGATTTGTTCGCGCCGCGGGAGTTCGGCTTAACGAAAATAAGCTAACTTCTCACATAATTCACTGGGGACTTGGTCCCGGGACCCGGGGCCTCTCTCCTCCACCTTCCCCTCACGAAACGAGCGAAACGGACGAATACAAATAGAAATCATTAATGGTTTTGTTTCGAGAGCTCGGTCCCGGCCCCCGAGCCAGGCCGGAACGATAATGATTCGTTAATGATTGCCCGTACCCATGTCGTAGCCGCGAGAGCCGATTCTTCCCTTCTGCAAGGTGGAAACGACTTTGTCTTGATGTCCGACCGCAAGTACAAACGCCCGAGCGATGGAACAATCGGGATTTCACGCGGATCGGGTAACAATTCGTTCTCGAGCGAAACCGTCCGAGACCACGGTGTATAACGGGCGCGGAGAGGAAGTCGACAGGTATCGGCGCTCGGACCCCTTAAAAACGTCGGATCATACATCATCGGCTTTTCAACACGAATGCTCGAAAGTGTTTTAAACCGCGTGCAGTAATAAGCGATATCATGTCCATCTCTGGCCTTCGGGATAATTTTCTCATAAAAAAATCTGCCCTCGTTTATTATAGTCTCAATTTATTGTGTCCTTCAATCCTACGTTGGTTTCGATTGAATAGCTGCTAAAGTTTTAAGCTTTGTGAGCGTTACAATTTGTAAAAGAGCCTTTTGAAATTGAATTCGAAGGCAAGAAGGAAGGAAGGAAGGAAGGAAGAATGTAGAGCGCTTCGAAGCATTTCGCACGATAGCTGCATTTCGCCGATAGCTTTCCACTTTGACTTCTCGACTCACGGATCTGAAAATGATCGCTGGATATCCGACATACGGTTCGGCATTTAGGGTCCACAGAGAGTACGTACGTGAAAGCATTTCTTCCCAGCAGCCAGTCGGAACGCGGAGCGGAGCGTCGTATCGATCAATGACAAAAATGTTTCGAACAATACGACCCCGTTTCTTTATTATAGTCATCAGTCATTCGGTATAAATATTAAATTCGCTAAAAAACTCGCCTCGACGGCTACGGGAGGTGGGGTCGAAATTGCACCGTCAGCCTGCGGCACAAAGAATACATGAGAGAGCAGCTGACCGATATCGTCGATCGGGGAGGGGTGTGCGTTGATCTCGACAGATTCTGTACGATCTGAAATCGACTTTTGCGATTGGTATCTGATAAAAAGGGATTAACGCGCTGTCACGACGCATAAAGATGGAAACTTAGCCCTACGGCTCAACTCAATTTTTATCCAATACACTTGCTGAGTAACTCAGGATTAAATTACAAGCGCCGCGTTTAGCTTAAACCAACTTCGCATATGCCACTGTTCCTCTGCGTAAGCACATCTTTTTCACACGCACGCATCGTTGTTGGAAGGAGCGCGAGTTCGTCGAGCATTCCGAGGAGTGCGCTTGTGCCGTGAGTTCATGCTTTATTGTCGCTTATAATAATTGCACTCGCGCGATTGCAGCATGTAACCAGCTTGCGCTTTCGCGAATATGCCAATTACCGGATGGCCTGGATACGATGACGACGACAACAAATCTCGGTAGCGAGAGGAGGGCCCCGTAAATATCCAGAAGCAACGGTCGCGTTCCTTCGCGCCGAGTCCTCTCGAGGCAGGGGAATCATTGTGGCCGCTAGGAACAAAAGGAATTTCAAAAGAAGTAGCCGAGGGAGCCCATTGTCGTGGGAAGCGGCCGTTTAGTGTTCGATAATGAAGAACATCTGAGAGGAAGAGAGAGAGAGAGAGAGAGAGAGAGAGAGAGAGAGAGAGAGAGAGAGAGAGAGAGAGAGAGAGAGAGAGAGAGAGAGAGAGAGAGAGAGAGAGAGCGACGGCGAGTGCCTCGGGAGGAAACAACGAGCGTGTCCGGACCACAACGACTAAACTCCGCGCCTCGTTCGAGCACCTACGAGAAGAGCACTTCGGCACTCGGGAAGGATAGCAGGATACCGGCTGTTCTCTCTCATCTCGACTAGACAATGCGTTCAATCCTCGTAATAGCTTTATAATTATGAACACGACAGAATGGATCGCGCCGCCGAACGAACGAAGAAGAATTTTTCTTCTCAGCTTTGTACGGAGCAGAGTCCGGATGTAAAATCCGACGTTGCGAGATATTCGAACTGATTTTCACTCGCTTACTTATCTTGCTATAATGTGAGGAACGTAATGACAATAATAAATTTACTCGGCCTATATTTTGCTCGCGGGAAAAGTGTGTTTGAGTTCTACGGAAATACAAAAACAAGAGAAATATCCGAAAGCATAAAAATTTCTACTAATAATTCCGCTCGATCGAGAAGAGGATATCTCCGATGCGACCGCGCGCTTTTCTCGCGACGCGTGTACACGTGTTTGCGTCCCCGATAACCAGGATTTCACGGCGGCCGCTTGATGGCGGGAACACATTGAACCGACCTCGCTCGAGAAACGGCGCGGCGTAATCGTTTCATATAGAAAACAGGAAGCGCGAGCGTGTTGATCGACGAGCGAGCGAGCGAGCGAGCGAGCGGACGAATGCGCCTACTGGTATCTAACGCTAGGCAACGCGCTAAATAATCGCTTCTGTAGGCATAAGCGAGCACAATGGTACTCGGCATTAATTAACGTACAAATTAGCATCACCAGGGTTAGCGAACAGCAGTGATTACGTTTTAATGATACCAACCGACGGCGGCGGCGACTGCGATTCCTTGGGTTGTTGGCTACGGCGCGTTGAGCTGGATACGTAGATACTCGGGGAATCCCATTCCTCTTTACATTTTTCCAACGTTACTTTTTATTGTCGTTCTCCCTCTCTCTATCGCTCCTTCTTCGTTTGTCTCCCGGCCGCGCGCTTTTCCTCATTCCACACAGGAGAAACGGCGGTAGCCGCTTGAAAGTACCGAATCGCTGCCATAAAAACGATTCTATATATTAAATTCTTTCGAAAGATGGCGAGCCGTCCGTCCCCCCATCAGTCATTCCCCTTCTACATCTCTTCGCGTCGCAGCCATTACGTAATATTGCCCTGCGCTTCTGAGATGCATCTCTTATCTGAAAAATCTCGCAACACTTTTTCAAAACGGGAATGATATCATTACCGTTAATTCCTCTCTCGAAGTTGAGGCTTGTATCTCTGGCTCTTTTCTAAGGTTGTGAAATATTACGGAAATTCGCGGTATACTCGGCATACCACTCGTTTTGGTTTCACCGTAGACGCCGTCGACGTGAACGCTAATTGCGCTAATTCGCATGTAGCGCAATCGCAACATTATATTTTTGAACCGCCGGTGAATGCACTCGCCGCGCGCGCGCGCGCGATTCTTTCCTTTTTTTCCCTTCCTTCAAGTGTCGCGTTGCGCAATTTCTGCTTCAGCTTTTCCGCGAGACCACGCGGAAGCGTCGCACCCGGTTTTACCGTAGATCCTGTTCGTGCGAGAAACGTTACGTTGCGATAATCTAACAATAAGGCGCGTCCTTCGGTCACGCTCTCGCGCGCGTAACATACCAATGCGCTCGCGGCACGTGGTGCTCGCAAGACGTTTCGATTCACCAGAGGCACAATTGCAGCACGCGTGCAATCGGCTCGAGTGCGTCGAGTGAGACTGTTTAATTTAATTTCTAATTACCGGCATATGGCCCCAAGGCCAGGAAACTTTTCCGCCACGATGTGATTTTTACATCGATGCCAAATTAACACTGGAAATATTGTTTTAGACAAGTGATTTATGTTGCGCCTCGTAATTATTTTCATGATGTATTATGCCAATCCATTTCTGGGTGTTAGAAATTTGTAAAATAAAGCCATCACATAATAACTTCACGCTAATGCCGTTGATAATCACAGTAGCGTGTGAGTAACGTTAAATTTTCTTGCATTTAATACACGTTTAACTGATAACATGCGCCGCTACCGTGCGAGTTTGCTTCTTTCCGGAATCCCCGTGCGTTCTTAATTAGTTTCCTCGCCCTCGACATTGTAATGCACCTAGCGAGGTCGTTAATACGCGAGTCGTTAATACGGCCAGTCCAGAGAGCGCATTAGCGTTACGCGTGCACTCTTTAAGCTTTCGTGCGTTCAGGCATTAGCATACGTATTCATATACACAGCGACGATGCATCCTGGAAAGTTTGCGAGAGAACGGCACGGGCGACGATAGAGGGAAAAGAATGAAATCGCAAACCTTATTAAATATTATTCTTTCCGTAGACCTCTTGGAGGTTTCATTCGCGAGATATACCATCGTTGCACATACGTATCGCCGTAATGTCGATCGTGTTATAATGTCACGAGGTGCCGCAACGGAATTCACCTTTACCAAAGTATCGATCGAGAGTCCTTGGTAAGTCTGGGAGCGCCGTCTATAGAAAGGAGAACTTCCGCTTTTATCGTCCACGTCGACGGCGGCGGCGGTCTCGCCCCGTACGAGGCACCTTAATTATTAAAGAACCCGATTCTAGATGCTGGGAATCGCGAGGCGTTACGCGACGTGTTACTCCCCCTCCGTCCGCTCCGCTCCGAACTCGTTTCCTCTTCTCTCGACGCTTCTCTCGACGCGGACAGCTCGTACAACCTGCGTTGTTCGTCTACCGTCTATCTCTTTCTCTCTCTCTCTTTCTCTGCCCGCCTTATACGTCCGAAAGGATTCTCGCATGATAATTAGCGGTCGCATTATTTCTCCCTCGTGCCTCTTTCCAGCTTTGGCTTTCAGCGACGTTGTTGCGGGTTCCCGCCGCAATTCGGGCGCATTAATGAATGGAGAATCAAATTGTCACCGAAACAACGGAAACGCATCTCTCTCTATATGCGAAATAGCGGACTAACGTGTCAGCGATATTACACTACGTATACATTATGTATACGTTATATGTAGACGTGCGTCTAAGACGATGTATGAACGATACTTTTGGGCGTCGACGTTTATACGCACAATTCCGTCATTTGGATCAAATTACTTAATTTTTGTTACATTGTTTGTTGTATTGCTTATTATAAAAACGTACTATGGGTTCCATTTTGTAATCACTGTATATTTTAATATTTTAAAAGTCGTTCTAGAGGATAATAAGAGTCAAATTCTGTATATAAAAATCTATTTGTGTGTTATTGATTTTTATATACCAGGTGATATATCGATTTTTGCTGCTTAGTTGGTTTTTGCCTTTGACGTTATTATGTACATTAGAAAAATAAAAAATTTGCAAATTGATTGCTAGTAGCAAATTTACATGCAACTGTTACATGCAAATTACTCGATTTTTAAAAAAAATTAATTTTCTATAAAGAATTATTTAATTTAATATTGAAATTAATTTTTTAATTTTTATTAACTTTATTATTATTGTTTTGAAATTTTTTTGATATTTTTTGTGATTTAATTTTATTAATTTGATTTATTAAAATTACACATATTTCCTCAGGTTACATAAACATATAACAATAATTAGCAATATATAACAATAATTAATTAATTAACATGAATATTTTCTTGATTAAAATATGGTAAACTTTATGGGTCAAATAAAGGTGTTTAATTTAATGCGATAATGCGACCAATTTACTTACAATTTTTAATAGCTAAAATAGAAATTTTGCCTTAAATTTGTGTTAATTATTTTGTAACAAATTGACTGGCGTGCAGCTTACAACGCGTCGTTGTGTACACAAGGTTACACTGTTGTCATTCACATGGCAAGAGAGACTCGAGCGTGTAGGCAGCATCCGTGAAAGTCCTTGTATGTCTTATTGCTTTCCGAGATGCACTTGTAATGAATACTAAGAAATAATAGACGTGATCTTTTCTTTATTTATTAAAATTACCGGTTTTTAGTCTACAAGAAAAAGCGATTTATTTGAACATTTTTTGTGATCATAATTCTCAGAATAGGATTTTCAATGATAATTTCCCAGAATACGCTATTAAAATATTGTGCTTATAGGACATTTTTTATATTGCATTATAATTAACGCTTTGTACACACATTGTTTTTTGACGTATTTTTTATTCTACGTTGAGTCATGATACCTGAGTTAATTTTTTCTGAATTACTTTTACAAGCAAAAAAAATTTCTTCAATGACTTTTATATATACTTTGAGATTTCTAGGGAGTATTTATATGGCTATTTATTAAAAAAGAAATTATATATGAAGTTTTAGCTGATCTCTTAGTTTCTTAAAGAAAAGAAAATCGTAGGACATTGTTTAATCGTGTGTTATATAATGTTTAAAAAAAATATATAGACAATATTAACGAGATAGAGAGGAAAGCAATACTTTAGAAGCGTCGCAAAAATCGCACGGCTAATGATGATTAGCCATGTAATTTCGTCAAGACGCGCGTCCTTCGCGCGGGGGAAAGTCTTCGCCGACCGACGCGAATAAATCGTTCGTGGTTGTTACATGTGCCTTTTCCACTCGCGCCGTCTGTCCGCCGCGTGCGCGTATGTGTGCACGGGGTTCTTGAGATCTTAAGCGCGCGACGACGGGGCCTGGGAGTTATGGTAACCGTAAATAATCCCACGGGGCACGGTAATGGCAATACCTGAGCGCGCGGGCTCATCGTGATTGTGCGCGACGCGCGGTTATTTGCCCGCGCCGCGCGACGACGACGGCTCGACTCCCAAGGGGATTTCAGATAGACACACTGTGTTATTATTGACGGGGTTTTTTTTTTGCGTATCGGATGCTTATCGGCGACGTCGATTTTTCGCCGCACCGTGGTAAACGGCGGCGGCTGCCGGCCGCGGGGATCGAGAACGCGGATACCGTGTGTGCACCACGTTAATAGCGCACGCCCCCTTCGATTCCGCCCGATTCTCGATTGCCGACGCGCTCCTTTAGAAATTGGAGTCATCCTTCCTCTCCCCCCCTCCCCGTACCTGCGCTAAAACGTTAAAACGCTCCGCGTTCCTCGGACTCTCGTCGTAAATTCGAGACTTAAAATTGCTCCGCAGCACTAGAGAGTAGCTCAACCGTACGAGATTCCGCGCGATCTTTATAATAGCAAAACATCTCGACGTGCATTTCTTCTGCACGCTCTCCTCTCAACTTGCCGGCCGTTTAATTTTCTCCCCGGTACACTTCCGCCGGGTCGCCCACGACGTGACCTACATTAAACTAATGAGTTTCTCCACGGTTGATATTAAAATACACCGTCGCTCGTCCCGACGTACGAGGGGGGGGGGAGGGGGGAGGGTTGGTTTTGTTCGCGGGTTAACGTACCGCGCGGTCGACGATGGCAACCGGGTTTCGGATTCAGATCGGAGGTGCCTGCTCCGTCGTAATATCTCACGCGCCGCACTCTTGCGTTCGGCACGCTTGACCGTGCCTGAAAGGGCGCCGCGCTCTATTTTCATCGGGTGTGCCCCCGTCGTTGTCGTCGCTCGTCGCATAATCGCCCCGCGGGTGTCACCTCGCGTTTAAAGAGGTGCCCGATTTCACGCCCCCGTCGATCGCCACGGGTGGCCGACATTCGTTTGCGCGACAGTCCTCGCCCGGTCGATGGCTAAAATGCACTCTGAATGCTCTCTAAAACCTCCTCGGGCCCGCCTCTAGAGATAGACAGATAGAAAGAAACGAGAGAAAGCGAGACCAAGAGACCTGACGCAGGCAGAGAGAGAGAGAGAGGGAGGGAGAGAGAGATTCTCTCAGCGCTACTGTTGTCTTCGCTGTCTCTGTCGTCGTTCCATCTGCTGTCTCCTCTTTCTCTCCCTCCCTCCGCTTCTTTCTTTCTCTTGCAAATATCGCTCACGCCCCGTTTATCGCGGTAAATAGCGGGATTTACGCATCCCCGAATTATCTCGGATACGCGCCGAAAAAAAAGGAGACATCGACAGGAGGGTAGCTACCGGGTGTGCGCGGACATGGCTTCTCTCGTGCTCATTGATGGCTCGTCATCCCGTGACATTTATTTCTCCTTTTATTTCTTCTTTATTATTTACTCGACGGACGAGAATTAATATAGAAATTGTACAAAATGTTGAATAAATAAAAAGTTCTTCTCCCTCCCCTCCCCCCCGGGACTCGACGTACGCTCGAGTCAGATCGGCCGCGAGCGATTATAATTTTTTTTCCTCCCGCACCCGAGAATTGTTCTAGCCCTCGGATTTTACGATCCGAGTCCTTCCGCCGTGAGATATGTTTCATCAATCATGTCGTACCGGCTCCCGCAACATTGTTCTGCGGAATCACGCGTGCGCATCGAAGAGTGCGTGCGTTCGGCCGTCCGATTTTGCCCCCGCAGAGAGGTGGGATACGCGCGTTATATCTTTCGCTCCGACAAATTGCCCTTAGCGCTATCTCATCGTAGCTTCCGGTGGCGTTGGAACTTGTGGCGCACGATGCTCCTCCTCGTGCGCGTCTATCGCGTGCCGCGGGGGTGGGGAGGGAAGGAGACAAAGCGAGAAGAGCGAGAAAAAGAATAATCGCGCCGCGTGCGTCTGTGCGTACGTGTGTTTGTCCAAGATTAACTCAATAAATAATAGGAACGCGTTCCGCCTCCTCGCTTTATTATCTCGAGATGCGAAGGCGTACGGTCGCTCGAGCCATCATCGATCGTTCGTTCTCTTCATTTTCGCGGATGTAGATATGCTACAAAACAGACGCTACAAAACGAAATGGCGATAATAATACATGAATCATAGATTACCGTCGCTTTATTTCGATTGGACGTCACTCGCTCCGTCTACATTTATGATTGCACTTCTTAGATTTTCACTAAAAGTCAGTTAAATTGTAAAACGACTGTCACGGTGTTTACGTGACGTGACGCGCGTCGCGCGTCGTCGCGTATCGCAAACGTCCGCTTTCCCCTGGGTCCGAGACTTGGCGCAATAATCGCATTTAAAACGCATTCGTTTCAATCTCACTCCGGTGCCCGGTCGCTCGCGAGAGTTTCCACTCCTTGCTCGGCTGGGCGAGAGATGAAATGGAAATGCAATAAAAAGTTGTAATCGAGAGTCGGCGCCGGGTATACTCTGGGGGGATCAGGCGAGCCGGATAAAAGCCGGCGCTTGCAGATAGAGTTCGTTTCCCTCCCTCTCTCTCTCTCTCTCTCTCTTCCTCTTTTTTTTTCTTTCTCTCCCCGCGGGAGAGAGTGAAAACGCATTCGATACGGAATAATGCCGGAGCCTTATTATTCCGACGCGAGCTGTACAACGTCTCTGTAAAGAGGTCCAATTTCGCCGAGTTAATCCTTGCAAATGGATCTCGTTGACTCGCCAACGAGGTTCTTTATTTCACGACTTTTATTATCGTTCTTAAACAAAGTGGACGATTGCTCCCGAATCGTATTTTACCGGAGCTACTTTCCAAGTCTTTGAAAGCTACAAGTCTTTCAAAGATCTCCGGAGAATCGATGCGCGTTGAAAGAACCGACTGAACCGTAGGCCTAAAACTCTAGATGTTTATCGTGCTTCAATTTGTCTCTTGACGCTTCTGAAGAAAAAAAAAAATCGTTTCAACTGATGGAAAGGGAAACTGGACCTTCGACGATCTTGTCGGCGTTCCGCTCGATTCAATTTGTCGGGTCGAGGGTCCCCATCGGTCGCGGTGAGGTCCGGAATTGAAACATCCGACGACGAAACATCTCGCGCAGATATTGGGAAATAAAATACCTCGCATATTCCGTACACGAACGCACGCGAGAGACACATACGTGGCAGAGGGTCGAGGAGCTATCCGAGAGGATATAGAGATTTCTCGCTCGTGTGTTCCTTGGATTATCCGTTTCCCTGGCCGCGGCGAGCGTGGACGACGGTGCGGAATTATAATGCCGCGGTATACAAACGAGTTAGCGTTTTCGGTTGTAATTTATTCGAGGCCACCCCGTAATTAGCGGGACGACCCGACGGGCATACTATTCCCACTCCTGTCGCGTTCCCCGGATTCCATTTATCACAAATCAGCAGCTGCCTCGGATACCCGTGGCCCCGCTTGCGGTGTGCTGTCACGGTGTCGGACATGACATTCTGATAAAGCTCATAAGCGAAATTAGAGACTACGTTTTTGTTTTTCGCGTTTCCGATATTTTCACCCGCTAATTGGAAGCATAACTCTTCCACTCTCCGGCCGGATATCTTGAAGCTTTCGGTATACGTATACAGAAAATCGCGGATATTATCTTTGAAACTATGTATACGCGCGAACACAATGATGCGAAATTACTGGGGGAGGGGAAGGGGAAGGAAGAAACAATACTGCGTAAAGTATTATAACAAAAATGAAACTTTATATACATAACCGTGCACATTTTAATTTAATTATACGTATGAAAGAGAAATTAATGGAACAAGAGCACCTAATTGAACAAGAACGTACATATTCTGCCGTTCTACCGCGCTTCACGCCAACCTGTAGAATCGTATTCTCACCGGTGCATTCACGGCGCGATAAACTTGAACGGAGTGATATACGATATGGAGAGCCGGAAAGAGCGTACGTGAAAATACCCATAGCGAATGGGACGCAGACGCGCGCAGGGACATTATTCACGGCGTCACGCTCACCTCCTTCCGTTTCGGGTTCGCCGAGGGTGGATCAGTGGCGTGTTGCAGGATCACGCGCGATCGCGCCCGCACGACACTCGGCAATGTGACGAGGAATCAGGACGCCGAATACCTCCAATTTCCTCACCCCTTCCGCCCTGCGCCTCTCGCTCGCGCTTCCGCGATCGACGATTCCCGTTTCTACGTTTCTCTCTTTGTCGTTGCCGCGCGGAGAGCAACAGCAACAGGTGTCCGCGGGGACATTCGCAGAAACTGCGAGGGATGCGAGAGGGTGGAAACGTCGAGGGCAACCGGCCGCTTCGAGAGAGCAAGGGAGAATTCCTCCTCTTTATTTATGAGCTTTTTATTCGACTTGTTGAGCTCTCGCTTTTGCCCTCCTCTCTCTCTCTCTCTCTCTTTCTCTTTTTCTCTCTATTCTTTCCGCTTACTGTCTCGTCCTCTTGACGAACGCGAATACAAATCCGGAGAGAGAGAGAAAAAAAGACGGAGAGAATGGGAAAAAGGGCGGAAAGTACGCGTGGTGGCACTCCTTCGCCCGAGAGGGTGCCGGAAATCTCTCGTTTGCCAGGGGCGGAAAAAAATGCGACATTTTTCCGCGTAGCTGGTAGGGTCGCGCTTCCCGATTTTTCGCATAAAGAGGCAGAGCGACAAAGTCACAGCTTAAAGCCGAATATAATCCACTGAGAGTAACGCTCGCTACAAATCCATGGATGCAGTTGTGCTGAACCTAATTGTGTGTTAACTGTTTCAAGACAATTGTCTTCCTCCAGTAAATTATTATTTTATTCGTTGAATGCGATTTATCGATTCTAATTCTCTACGTCATTTACCTAATATAAAGATCGCGTTAACGAACGAATCAGTTTGAACGAAAAGTCGACAAGATACTTTTGAAAAACTGCACGGGATCGCTGCCCGTTATCGAATCATTCGTTTGACCCAGTTTTCCGAATACAAACGCACACCTTCAACACGTTATAGCTCTCCGCCGAGATAAAGATAATAAAACAGTCTTTGCACAATATTCGCCAGCGATCCGCGCATAATGAATGCCGGTAGAAGGGAATCTTCACAGGCGGGAGAGAGATTAAATCCGCCTCTAAACGAAGCGCGGATCTTTTAACGATCTCCCTCCTCTCCCTCCCCCCCCCCTTCCACTCGATCGTGCTATCGCGCGCGCAGGTGTAATAAAATTTTCAACTCCGTTATCCGGAATCGCCGCGTGGATCTCCGGAGAAATCAAGCGCCTCGCGCTTGCGTTTGCGGCGATGCGGCGGCCGCCGACGAACGGCGATGCCGCATCCAGGAGTCGGACCTGGCAGATCGTGACAACGATACCGATCCAAACGCCACCGACAAAAGCCAGCCAGCCAGCCCCGGGGAGGAGGGGTGAAAGGCGAGGGGGGAGGGGAAAAGAGCTTGGCATCCCGGTCGGTTACTCCGAAGAATACTTTCTCGCACAGTAGTGAGCGGGCCTCTCCTCCTCCTTCTCGTCGGTTTTTCCATCTCCTCTCCTCTCTTCACCTCCCCGTAAGTCCATCGGGGTTTCAGGTATTATAACACTTAGCCTCGGCTACCCGCCGATCCCTCCCCGCCGCCGCCGTTGCTGCTGCTGCTGCTGCTGGCTGCGAAGTCTTCAGGTATATACAACGATCTCTGTCGGCGGCGCGGGGACGCGAGAGGAGATAGATACGATTTAGGCGTAATCCGTCAAAGAGTTCTTTCAACGTCCGCCAGAACGTTTTATCTATGATCTCCATTAAAGTTCAGTTAACGCCCTCTTGGCGCTCTTTCGCTTTTCGTCCGGGACCCCCTTCTTCTCCTGCCTCTTCTTCTTCTTCTTCTTCCTCCTCTTCTTCATTTTCATCTCTGCGTCTTCTCTCGTTACGCGCACGCCCGAGCACCGCTCTTCACGAGAACGGGATACGGATTTCGACCAGAGCCGCGTCTCTTCTCCCTCGACGATTCCTTTGAAGACGCATTTTCGCGCGTGGTCTGCTATTATCATCGATCTGCTACAGAATCCAATGCAGCACGTTGCGTGAACGTTTTTCTACTCTCGTCTCTTTCGTCCTCGCGGTATCGATTTGAAAGTACACGATATAGATACGAAAATAAAGAATCTTTGTTTTTCTTTACTTCCTTTGCAGTATGTAATGGGATATTTATCGTGATGGATGAAAGTTTGCAAAGGAATAATCCAGTGGGAAATCGGATAATCAGTTAACCACACCCGTGCACTTAATCGACATTGGAAAAATTGAAACATCAGATTTTTATATAGCCTACATACATTTGACTTTGCGCGATTGTTCTCGTTTATACACCGACATAAAAATAGAGTGCTAAAATTAAGCGTAATATCTGTATACAAGTTGTCTCATAATGGTGGGCTGCCCTGTGTTTTAAGTTTCTCACGATAGATCTTAGCTACATTTTGTTTCCTCCGCGAGGAATGTTAACACGATGAACATTAGGCGTAAATTTCTCCGACGTCCGTTCCTCAACCCGCAAAACCGTTTCGACTTCTCAAAGTATCTCGAAAGAGCGTGGAGAGCGATATTCGGCCGCCGATGCCGAGGCACTGTAATTAAAATCTCCTGAATAAAGCAAACGCAATCTCCCGGCTCGCGCGAACGCGGAGGCGCGTCGTTTAATTTCACGTTCATTACGTCGCGAATGCGTGCGTGCGTGCGTGCGTGTATACGCTCTTGTAGCTGGGGGCGCGTCTCTCGACGCGCAACCCTTCCTTCTTAGATGTAGCCCCCTCGAAAGCCCCCGTCTCTTTGCCCCTACCTCTCGACTGCTACTCCACTCGCGATCCCTTTCCTACTCGAAAACGTATCGGGTTACCTCCGACATAATTCCGTTAATTATGATTTCGTAGTATGATTTTCCGTCGACTCGTACGAACGTACGACTTACCCCTTGTAGAATTGTTATTTTACGCGCCGGTAACGTATCGGTATTTAAAATAAATCTATACATCAGTTTTATCTTTTCTGTAGTTTTTATCGTTACCTCTGTTTCTGGCAATCTCTAATATGAAGAAGAATTGAAACGATGATGACTTTTTTATATTATTATATTTGACGACCATTAATAATTACTTTTTCTCTAAAGTTTCTCTTAATTGTGGTGATTTGTATTATTTTCGGCGTTCTAAATTGCTCGTCCTAGCGCAATATGGAAAATCAACGAGGAATGGGTTGATCGTAACGGGCGACGGTAGGTGGTACCAATTTAAACCTCATAAATGCAAAATCGCGTGATGATTGCGTTCATAAAGGTCTCCGTTAGTCCGCGTGGCATCTTGGCGACCTCCTTCCGCGGGTCGCCTCTCCTTGCCTTGGGATAATTTACATTGATATTTATGCCGTGTCATAACCGTGCCTCCACCGGGGGGTTGCGGAACGGATTCGTACAGCTAATCCCCGCCTTGCCGGGGGGTTGTTTTAATTGAAATCTTACTCGGTTCCTCGAATTCACGAGCGAGGGCAGAAGACGATGCACTCCACCGAAAGGGGTTAACGAGGGAGCCTTACGCGTGCCGGGGTCGCTACGTCGGTTTACTTTACACTATGTTCAAATACGAGTCTGGCAAATCTAATTTCGCATTAACCAAAGATATATTTGAATATCAGGAAATATGTAAAAGTGACGTCAGTTTTAATATGAAATTCTTGTGACTGTTAGTTTCAACTTTTTACATTTGAATATTTCATCTTTAACGCGGCTCAATTATCTTTTACAGGATTTGAATATCGCGATAAGACTCTTCAAAAATTACATTAACAAGAACGTTGGATCGTCCCTTCGATAATCCGGCGGCGCGACGCGTTATACATGAGTAATTCAAAATGCTCTTGGCGAATTTCCGCGGGTCGCCGCGCTCACTTTTTCTCGAAACGACAAAAGTTGAGCAATTCCGCGAGATCATGCCGCACAACGAAATGTCAACCGCGAGACCACTAAAGCGAGAGAAACTTTTAATTCGTTCATTTCGTTGGGCTCAAAGGGTCGGCGAATGAGACTTATTAAAATTTATACGATCCGCTCTCTTCCCCCCTCCTCTCCGCGTACAAGCAGCCCGACTCCCCTCCCTCGATCTTACCGTTCCTCCGGTGTACAGATCTCCGGAAAATTCTCTATTTATCGAGATACAAGACGAGCAAAGCCTCCTGGGCGTGAAGACTTATTTTGTGAGTCTGGTTAAGAGGATTGTCACTTCTTGTAATATAAGTTTCGCACCTTTATTAAATCTGTCATTTATTATAAATGTAAGTACGCATGAAATTACACAGTAATGAAAGTATTTCTTTCCCCGGATGTAAAGCAACATTTTGTAGAACGCAAGAGGATTGGATGCAGGGGATTGAACGCGCGTTCCTTCGGCGCGGCGGAGTATAATGTCGGGCATAAAGGAAGAGGGAGGTTAGAGAGAAGATAAGGTATAAAAGCGCGCGGTCTTCGTCCTCGAGAAATTACACTTTTACTTTAATCCGCGAGACAATACCGCGGGCGGCTGTGGCCGGGAGCAAAGGGTTGCGTTCGCATCGACCTTCCGCCTCTCTTCCTTGTCTCTTGTACTTTCTCTTTCTTTCTCCAGGGGTCTCTCTTCTCGACCGTGCTAATACTTTTCAAGGGGTTAAAATCTAATTCCTGCAACGCAGCCCCTAACGGCAACCCCTCTATACGTAGTCTCGCGCCGCGCGCGATCCTCCGCCTTCCTCCTCTTCTTTTTTTTTTCCTCTTGTGTCGTCGACGGCGAGGAGGCGCTTCACTCCCAATAGACATAATAAAAACGCCATCTGAAATATGCATTCCTTAATAAAACTGTCCAATTAGCCAAGAATGGAATTAAGTATTTAGGGGGTGTCGGAGAAGACTTTTGCCTGGTTCTCAGGTGCTTTCGCGAAAACCCTTCCGCGAAAAGATTAGGTTCCCCCTTTTGACTGTTGCGTGGCGAGGGAAAACGAGGGGGAGGGGGGGAGAGGAGGTGTGAGGGAAACGATATTTTGTCCTGGACAGGAACTGAATTATTTATGACGTTGAGATTTCTTTGGCCGGTTTCTCCTGTGTTTTTTGACGTCGATTTATTTATCGTCGGTCCGTGATTCGTTCGTGTTGTCGGCATTTTTAAATCGGATTTTAAACAGTTTCTCTTGCAATTACGCGTGCGATTGATTAATTAACTTTTTCATGCCAAACGGCTGAGCGAATGAAAAACAAAACGGAACTTTTATTTCCACCTCGAGTGTCGCGCATCGTCGCGTAACACCGATCGTCCCTTCGTGTCTCGTACGAAACGTACAAGGCAGGAAACAGCAAAGCCGAGGTGATCGATCGAGCAAGGATCGTCAGCGGGGCCGTGGCACAGGGACAGGATGGTCATTTATAAAATTAAATCCCTGGAATATTTCAGTCGTACAAATCCCATCCCCCGGTGGCGTGGGGTAGGGAGGGCGGCGGTCAGGCAATCGTAAAAATTCCACGGGGTCTGGATGCATTGGAAATCCACGTAATTAACCGAAGGAATTTCAGAGTGTACGCCGGGGAGTCGATTAAAAACGCGAGCAACGCCTACAGTTAAACGGCAGGGAAATTTTTCGCGCACTCTCTCTCTCTCTCTCTTTTTCCCTCCATTTTCTCTTTCTCTTTCCCTTCTTCCGGCGCACTCGCCCGCCCATCCTCTTGCAGCTTCACCCTCGATCCGTCCGCGCGTTTCTCGCTTTTTTTTCCCCTGTAGTCGCTGCTTCTGCTCTATACGCCGCTGTGCCGCCGTGTACATTTTTTCGGCTCCGATTAAAAATACTTCGGACCAATTATTCCGCAACACCCGTCCGCTGGTCTTTCGCACCGCCACTCGTTCGCGCTTACACTCTGCTTTTATTACAACTTACACTTTTTCTTCCCTTTCTATCTCGTCCAGGCTTCGTATTTCTCGCGCATCGTTTTGCCCCGACGATCGTTCGTCGTCACCGTAAAATCGGAAACCACCTTATTTAGGCTCATCGTATCCTTTAGGTCGCAACACGCGCGTTTTTCGCCCAATTTTCTTCCGGCGTTTCCGCCGAGGCTTTTTCCCCAGCGAGATTGACGAATGGCGATCCGCTGACGCGCGAGAGAAGGCCAATTATGTAAATAATCGAGCGGCTTATTTGTATACGCGCCCGCGCGGTGCACCGACGTCATTAATCGTCGGTCTCGAGTATTTCGCCAAGTGACTGTAATTAATACAAATCGTCGTTATACGGCGTGCTCGAGAAACGTACGAAGTGGCAGAAGAGACGAGAGGAAGAGAAAGGAAGGGGAGGGGGGGGGGAGAGAGAGTGAGAGATTCGAGGGGCGTTGTTTGTACTTCGTGCTGCGGAGAACGAGAATCCAACGTCATTCGAAGTAAATTTATACGACTAATACACCGCTGCCGGAGGTCTTAATATCCAGCGGGGCGCGCGATGAAAGCAGGCGAGTTTAAAAAGTGCAATATCACGGAATACATAAATGCGAGATGAGGCCATTTGAATGAAGAACAAATAAATTCCGCCGGCGACTCCCGGCTCGTTCCCGCCGGATCGTGTATCCAATTTCGTTTTCACGCCGGTTTCATTTATTTTAGCCGCGCGGCCACGCGTTTCCGTCGCTCCTACGGATTTATCATGTAATTACAGTCCGCTACATATAATTATATATGCCGCCCGTAGAAATCGCTGCCGATTCGTAGCCGTTTTTCTACTCGCTACGAGTGATATATAATAGATATACGATCGAATTCGAGAGAAAACACCCGGACGGTTTATCTCGTCTAATATCTCCGCGCTTCCGTCTATTTTTGCAGGCGACAGGAAGTCGATGATCGATCGATATAATCGAATATCGTTAGCGTATTTTTTTCACCCCCCCTCCCGCGCTACTGGTACACACGCGCGTGCGAACCGCGCGTTGCCGTATCGTATCCCGGCAGATTTCGTACAACGACGGACCCCTCCGTGCCGCGCGGCGAGAGAGCGTGCTACTTTCGATGGATGCTCACTCGATATGACACGATACGATGTATTCTGGGGATCGAGATAAAAGAATCGAGTGGGCAGAACGTGACGAGACAATGGATTGCCGATCCACTAGCCGTAATACAATCGCATCAGCATCTCGCCGTATTGTTTGACTCGCTTTGATATCAGCCCTGAGCTCTCTCGATTCTTTTCCGCGCTGGCCGCGGAGTTCTTTCTTTCCCAAAGATCATCTCCGACCGCGCCTCCACCCCTGTCTCTCTTTCTCCCCTCCGTCTCCCTCCTCTTTTTCTTTCTCTTTCTCTTTCTCTTCCTCTCCCCCCGAAGCACGCCGCAGGCAGAATCCTCCTCGTAATTAACCTCGCAAAAGTAACGCTAATTACGGCCGAGTTCTACTTACCTCGCCTCGCGTCAACCTCACGGTGTCTCCCGCGAGTTTTTTCTCTCCTCGCCTTTTCTCGTCTTTCGCGTCTTTTTAATGAGAGGAAAAATCCGAAAGTGCGAAAGACGACAATGGCGGATAATTATGTGTGTGCACGATAAACCAATACAAACAGTACCTGATGCGGTATCTTTCACGATGAAGGTATGCTTAAAGCAGAGCTTGTATGTTACAAGCGTGTATATATGAATCTGAATACAAATGACGTTTTGACAAATGTATAACGCGTTGTATCATTGACGAGGAAATATGAAAACGGCACCTTTAAGCTAGGGAAGAGCGAAGGCGGATGAACCCGAGAAGGAGATCGATGATCTATAGGAGAGACAGGGACGAAGTGAGAGAGAGAGAGAGAGAGGGGGGGGGGGAGTGAAGACAAGGCAAACATGAGCTCCGGTGAGTTCGTATAGATAATAAGACGCGATAAATTCGTATGTAACATTACCACATGAATATCTCAGTACATTCCCCGTAGGCGGAGTAGGCACGGCCTCGCCACTGGCACAGAAACGTAGAGTGCATCAATTAAAAGCAACGGCGAGATTATATACAGGCTTGTGAATGTGGCATCTAATTCGCGCATTCTCACGCACGTTTTCTAATGCGGCTTGGGAATGCCCGGATCGGAAGTCCGGATTGCCGGCGCTGTCGTAGTTTCCGACGTGTGGTGTCGAACCTGGCAAAATCTAAATGAGAATTACACGGTGTATGTACACCTTTTTTTTTATCTCCGGAAATCGATATTAATTAAAACGAGCGAAGGGGCCGCCCCGTAAAATTAATTGTACGATTTATTTTTCTCGACTCGCTGCGTATCCCGCTGCGTCCGGTCGCGTTTAACGCGGGACGAAGTTTCCTTCGAGTGGAAAGTCGGTAGCTCTCCTCGAGGAGAGGATCGGAGATCGATGATTTCGAAGATGAAACCGGCAAACCCATTTCACTCACGGTAGACTGAATCAGCATTCCGCCGAGGGCTGAAGGTGAGGAGAGATGCGTCTTAGGATATCGTACATAGCGTGTACAGCGAGCGTCTCTCGCGCTTTCGGTGAAGGGGGGGGGGGGAGGTGGACTGGAAAGAGAGCGATCTTGGAGATTAAACGATCGGATTCCGTCGTATCGTTTCCCCCTCGGTAGCGGCGGATCCGCGAAGCCGGCGGTGTGCCCTCCTCCGGGACCAACAAATTAGTACAATTAGAATCCCTTCAAAGAAAATTGATAAATTCCACCGGAACAATTTCGCGACTCATTTCACTAGGGCGCCCTTTGTTGCGCGGGTATCGGGAAGGCGGCGGGTAGCGAGTAGGTAGTAGCATCGGGATCCACGACGGCGAAAACTTATCGCGACAAATGGCCGCGAAATTAGCGGCAAATTGAGAGCTCATTTTTATCTCGACCCCTCCGTTTTCCTCTCCGTCGGTCTCTTCTTCGTTCTCTCGGGAAAGATAATAGTCCAGAAACGGAAATATATATATATATATATATATATATATACGTGGCTCTGTTGAACTATTTATCTCGTCGAGCGAGGTGTCCGAGCGAGAGAGAAGGTTCGTTCATTCTCGCAAGGCTACATTCTCCACGGAATGATCGCAACACTGTTTCCAAGAGCGTGCGAAATAACGAGTTCTTCGCCTACCGTGCGAATGCGCCGCAATGCACTCCTCCTTATCAGGAGCGAGATCGTCGGCGCGGCCACGCAGGAAAAGAAATTAAAAGACTCGGCCGACAATCGGACGGACGAGGGCACGAGCGGCGGCAGCGCACGGTGCTCTGCGTGCACACGAGCGCAGTTCTTTTAATTGTATGCACGTAGAAGGCGAAGGCCGCTAATTTCAGCCTACCTGCCTACTAACATCCGCGATAGTCATTAATTCGCGCCTCGCGAGGAAGCGAGGAGCATCGATCTCCCCGCGCGATGTGTTTATTCCCGACGACAGCCGCCTAATTTTTTACGCCACCGGCGATGAGTCGAGGCACGTCATCGGTGATTCGTATGGCGGGATCCAAAGTACCGTGGAAGCGAGAGTCGAGGGCACCTCGCACACGAGCGTCGTTCGACCCTTCGGGTTCTACCCTTCGGGTCCTCGCTCTCGCTCACCTCCCCCCCCTCCTCCCTCCTCCCTTCACGTCCCGCTCCGCCTTGGCCTCTTCTTTGCCCCGAATTTCTCCTTCGCCACGCTCCACCGCCGCTTCCGCGAGCACGGCAAACATTAAGAGCCTCTAGATTTATTTATAACTACATTTACGCGCATGCCAGCCACCCCGGCAACTCCTTCCTTCTCGACCCCTTGCGAACCGCCACTCCGAATTATTGCGTTTATGCGAACGCAAGGGCGGGAGGGGTGGGCGTTTCTCTGCTCTGACGGCGCACTTTGCCCGCGAGGGTGCCGTCTCGGGGAAATTTACAAAGTTCCAATAAGATTCGCGGCTTTTACCGAGTTGAACGATGTCGCCGCGATGTCGACATTCGCATTAACCCTTTAATTGCTAAGGGTCTCGTCGAATGGAGGCCCTCGAACCACGCGAGAAAGAAGGCGCGCCAGCCATCCGCGAAGTCGCTTAAATAATAAATCAAGGGGTCTTGTCTCTTCTATTTTTTTATTTTTTTGAAAAAAGTCAGACACGTGAGCTGCTACTTGATTTATCTTTCTGTTGGCGTCGTGTAAATGCGATTTAACGCCTAGAGCGACTCGCCTCATTCCGAAGGTCTTTATTAACTCGACGAGTAATCAAGATCAATGTGCAAGAGATAACTGTATATATATGAAGGTACATCGGTGCGACAAGAGTCGACTCTCAACGTTGCTACCACGTTCTCCGCGAGAACTTTTCCCGGTTGACGGCTCGCTGCTGATGTTGATATATATCGTTGGTTATATGAGCCCTTCCCGCCCTCGCCGGTAGACTCGGGGATTCCCTTGACGGCGTTGCTTGTACTTACATCGCGCTGCTTCACCTCACGGAGAATTATTTGGGCTTTATATCAAGTCTTACGACGCCGCTCAACCGGAGGAATCTAATTTGAATAATACACGACTCCGCCGAGAATAGTAAGTCGTGCAATGCGCGTGTACGCGATGTTCCTTCGAGTGTTCATCAAGCACGCGGAAGCGATACACACGTAACTATTGTGCGAGGTTGCGACTCTATCTACGTATTAGTCATTGTTATACGATATGATGCTCTCTTACAATTTCTTAATACTTGAGGATTCAAAACAACAATTCTGTTTTTTTCAGAAGTACAATGAACTCGTAAGGTTATAACGACTGTCGAGGCATCGTAAGAAATTACGGGTTTTACACAATAGCGTATTAGAATATTATTACTATTCGGATACGTCGTCAAACAATCGAAATCAATTTCAATTTTTAATTTTTTATCTCACGAATTTTTGTATCAAATCGATTTTTTGGAACTTTGTCTCGTGGATTTTTCGGATTACTGATTATAGATCAGAAGGCAAAGTTTTAAAAATGGTCAATAATTTAATACTTGTTTAATTTTTATGAAAATCGGTACAATCAGTCTATTTTTTATTTTTTGTCATTTTAGTTCTGCCATCTTTTGAATTTTCAACATTCGAAAATGTTACCTTAAAATTCGGATATAACGATTAACAGCTCAGATTCCAAAATAATAAATGTGTTTTTTAGTTTACTATAATAATTTTACCATATTAATTTTAAAAAATTAATTTTTTTGCCTCAGGTTAGGATTAGGATTCAAGAAATTCTTAGGTCATTATTATAAAAGATATTTATTTGTATTTACAATAGAAAATACTGAATTTTCTTTATTTTTTAAAGATTGTTTATAATTCAATACAATATTACAAAAGATTTTGAAAAGTTCTGAAAAATACTTTAGGTGTCTTAAATAAGTTTTTAAATATTGTCGTATTAATATTAATAATAGTTTAATAGAAAATATATTTTCTCTACGTAAAGAGCAGAAAAATTGTGACTGTTTACAGGAATTGTGCAAATAAAAATTTACATTTATATTTAATATATTAGGGACTCTACGAAAATAAAATATCTATATTTTAAATCAAGAAATGTATCAAAAATGATTAAATACTAAGCGGAAAAAGGAGTCTATTTCGAAAGTGGAGATCATGGTTCAAAAAGGTTAAAAACCGTACTACTTTCGTAGTGCATAAACAAGTGTAAGAAATTATGAGATTTCGGAGAGCGATATTCTTTTTTCTTAACCTTTTCGGACCATGACCTGCATTCTCGTAACAATTACTTGATATTTTCATTTATAAGCGCGTTCCAAATTCCGGGACTGTATGCATGCAAATATTTGGGAATATACATAACATTTCTGACGTAGATATACGATATTGTATCGTAGTGAGATCTTGGACTAGTAACCTGGTCTTACGGTTATCTTGCGCTGCAGCCTAGGACCAAAGAGACATTGCCAGACGTCGCGCATCGATTACCGCACGCGCGTCGCAAGCTTCACGGTCGAGAGGCGCATCTCGCGCAACCTCCGCTCGTTCGGTGCTCTCTTCTCGCTGGAAGACAGCCGAATCGAATTTGCAAACTTGCAGATTGGATTCCAACTTGCCTATTATAGGGTGCGTCTGTTCCGGTTAAAAGCTGGGGGCAAGGGAATTAATGTCGATACGCCAAGGAAGGCCGGAGGATTACTCTAAAGGCCCGTATCTCATTGTCTTAGATGTTGCTCCCTGCCCTGCATTCAATCCCCTCCCTTTCGTTCACCCCCTCTATCCCCTATCCTGCCTTTGCTCTCCGGTTCTCTCGGTAGAAGTAAAACTCGATAAATGGATGTTAACGTTATAAATATTAATCATCTCTTCTCAGACTGATTATAAATCTTACTTCAGATTCTAAACAAACTTTTCACCTATGCAGCTCTCCCGTCTCGTCTTCATTTACCGTCTCTCGCGGAAACTTTGTAATGCATTTTATTTATTCACAAAGGCAAATACTCATTTACCGCGGAGACACGGGCGAGCGCCCGTTGCATTTTGCGTCCGGCAAAGTCGAGAGTACACTCGCAGCCACTTTATCCTCCGGCCGCCAAGGGAGAGGGAAAGACAGACGGAGAGAGAGAGAGAGAGAGAGAGAGAGAGAGAGAGAGAGAGAGAGAGAGAGAGAGAGAGAGAGAGAAGAAGAAGCGAGAAGAGAGGGAGAGAGAGAGAGAGAGAGAGAGAGGAGAGAGATAGGAGGAGGAGAAAGCCAGAGGAAGAACGGTCGTCTTGCTAGGCACATCAAAACTCTAAAGCGTAATGCCACAATCCCTTTGATGGAGTTTCTGTAAATGGGGCCGCGTCCGGCCGTCCACGGGGGCGACGTGCTTTGCCAATCCCTTCGCTCGCCTTAGACGGTTTGAAAAAGCGGGAATTTTTAATTTCCGAGGATTACGTTTGCCAACCGGAACGAAGAAACTGGGAAAGGCGGCGGCGTGGATCTTCCGCGTATACCGGCAGTTTATACCGACGGCTATTTCGCGCAAAGGCACGTCTCTTGCGTTTTTCTCCTCCCCCAAAGTCTGTTTGCCACTCAACGCTAATACCTTCGCCTTTGTAGACCGTACGTTTGCTAAAAGTGCTCCTTTTCAGTGCTCAAAAATATTTCACGCTCGATGAAAAATTAATCTCACAGCTTTTCCCTATCACGTTTCGTGGTCTTTCACGGTCAACTACGTGTGATCGATTCGTCCGCTCGTCCGTCACACTCTCTGCCTCTCTCCCTCTCTCTCTCTCTCTCTCTCTTTCTCTCTTTCGCCCTCTCGGAGAACCACTGGCTCCGTCCCAGCGGCAGCCTTTCATCAAGTCTTCATTAGGTCGCGGTAAATGTATTATGACTTCTGATTGAGTGCTGTCGAGCGTTATATCTACGTGTCTATATATAACGAACCACTACGCTCCGACATTATACCGAGCGACACTCTCTCTCCCTCTCTCTCTCTCTCTCTCTCTCTTGTCCGTCCGATGCCTCGTTTCCCCTCCCTTGTCGCCGCGGTACTTGCAACAGTCCGGGCTGTCTGAATTTTCCTACCATTTCCTACATATGTTGCTCACGCCACGTGCAGTTCGATGTCGATGATACTGTAAATTGATAAAAATGACGCCGACGATTTTTCACCCCGTTCATATAATTCAAAGGCCGCGGACAAGGATCGCGGAGAGAGTGTAATCGAGAGAGAGGGTGGTAATGCGTTTTTTTTTTTTCAGCAATTTCCGAGACACTCGCAAATGGAGTTTAATTAAACGGAGCCGGCGATTTCTTGGAAGCGCGCGCGGCGTTTCACTAGTCCGACGTTCCATCCATTCCGCGCGCGGGGATCCCGCCGCGTCACTTCCGTCGTCGGGACTGACTGTACCGGCGTATCGTTGACACACGTCGCTATACGCACGTATAATAATTAATGGTACCCGCGTAGGTGTGGTCCGCACACACATATCGGAGCGGAGCGCGGCGTATATCTGCGCGGCGCGCGGGCAAAGATGTGTAATTGCGTTACCCATCGAATTCAGTTATACGGGCATGGCGAGTCTGATGCATAAAATGACGGGGCCAAATTCAGTTATAGTTCGCTTCACAAAGCGAATACGGCCGCGCGTCGTTAATATCGCGCGCCGTTGCGAACGCCGGTGTCACATTGTTACGACGGAATTTTCCGGGGCTCGAAAGTAGTCATCCGGCAGAGAGGAGAGAGAAAGACAGAGAGGAGGGAGGCGCGGGAGGGTGGGAGGCGAGCAGATTGGCGTTGCGATGAATTTCTTGAGATATATGCAAAATCAGCTATATTTTGGCAAACGTCGTATCGAATTTCGCGGAAACAAGCATGATTCTTCTATTGACATTTAACATAGCTCGTGCAGCATTTTTAAGCGAGAAATAAAATTGCATTTGTACTTTATAATACATATATATATATATATATATTTAACATATAAAGAAATATTTTGGCAATTTAGCAAGTTCGGCGAGGTAGATAGCATGAGATAAAGACGGCTAAAGAATCTGATTTCGTCTAGTATCCGTGTGCTAATTCGTTTGGCGGGTCGAGAGTTTCTCCAGGATGGCTAATAACGCTCACCCCTCGCCGAGAAATGTCTCGAGTTTATTTTTTCTTTCTCTTTTTCTCTTTTATGCGCTCTCCTCCTAGCCTTCTCTCTCTTTCTCTCTCTTTCTCTCTGTCTCTATCAACGAAGTGAAACAGGAGGAATGAGTGTAAAAAATCAGAGAGAGAGAGAGAGAGAGAGAGAATCCTATCCGCGCTCTGCCTCTTATTTTTCCTCGAAGCTCGCGACTTAATTAATCGCATAACACAGGGCCTAATGAAATCAGAACACCCATCCCATCTCCGTTTCTATACTCGCCCCTCGCGCTGCTCGTGCTACGTAAAAACGGAAATATTTCCCGGGAATACTTTTCCACCTCCACTGCCCTTTCGCCCGACCTGCTCCCCCCCTCCCGGCTTCTCCGGCGAAAGCCGAGGGCCGGGGAGATAGCGAGCGAGAAATTAATTCGGAAATCGATAAATTCATTTCGATGAATTTCTCTTCGTACGCGCTGCCGATGTGAAAAAATGAATTATTGCGGTACGGCGCGTATTACCGTAAGATAATCGGCGATTTCTAAATTCCGAGCCGCGCACGAGCGCTATTAAAATCAAATTGAAGAGCAGTCTGTGCAGGAGATTGCTCAGTGCAGCGCACAATTTAGTAGAATATATAAATTTCAGTCAGAATCCGATTTCTCCAATATCGCTTTAGCGGTGATCTTGTTTCATTGTTTTACGTTACAACACAATCGCGATTAAGATCTCGGCGGAAAACTGCAATTTTTTTTTTCATTTCTCAGTCCTGATCGGTTACGCCAGAATTATCGAGCACTTTTTTTTTTCTAATGCAACGAAAGTGTGGTTTTGTGCCTTTCGATCACGATGCAACGTAAAGACGCGATTTGCCGTCGATCTTCTCAAGGATGAAGGACGGACTTGAGAGGAACTCGAGGAATGCCAGATACTCGATGGAGCGTGCACGGAACAGGATACCTCGAGTTCCTTCGGGAATCGAGGGTTCGTTTGCCGATTGCCTCTGCGGTGGTATCGAGGGCAAAGCAATTTCTTTACCGGGAGAGTCAATCGCGCGCTCCTTCTCTCTTTCTCTTCTGTCGGGAATTAATTAAAATCTCGAACGTGTTGCCGATTAATCAACGGCACTCGATGCGTCTTATGGTCCCGTAACGACGATTAAAAATGCATCACGTGGCTTACTCGTCAGGGGGAACAGAAGTTTGGTTCTCGAATCGCGTGTTTCTTCTACTTCCTCGTAATGCGCTCGACCGATTTCATATTTCATAAAATCAACAAGATATTCGATCGTTTTTACGCGAACGACAAAAGTTTGAAAGATTACTTTTCTGTCGCGTCCAGTCCGAACATCCGGATCTTTCAATTGAAAATCAAGATCCTAATATTGCTGTCGATGAAACTGCCTAATCATGTAATTCATTAAGGCCCCGAGGCGACCCGGAGGGGTCGCGAAAGGCGGCGCGGAGCCGAGACTTAGAGCACAACGGTTGCGTCGCTTCGTAACGCGGGACGACACGCTTTCCGAACACCTGATCCGTTCACACGGCGCATTTAGCGGTCGGTATTAATTTAACACCTACCGACAGGCGTCCGGCGAGCTTCTCTGTACCCGTGTTAAAATAACAAGTGAGCCGCGATGAATGCCGGAGAAATAGGCTGGAAACCCTTTGGGAAACGCCGAATGTCGTCGCGCAATTTCCGCGCCCACGATTAAGACTCTCATTCAATTTAATTGTTCATTTTATTTTTGCTAAAAACATCCCGGGCCTCTCCCGGGGCGAGGCACCCTGGACGGCGGATGAGAAATTACGTCGTGACGAAATAAGAAATCGGAAATTGTAAGTGTGTATGGGTAATAATCAGCCGCCGCGCGATATATATATGTATATATATATAATTGATTGCCGCGTATCGTTTATAGAATGTATCAATTATGAGTGAGTTACGCTATTCAGTCTTGTCGAAGTGGTAACAATTATATATTGCGCCGTGTACACACGTCTAATAATTTATGATTATCACGAGATTAAATACGTAACCGCGGGCGATTGTTATTGCTACCGTTGTGCGTTACACAAACCAACGCCACATTGAGAGCCTTCATATCGCGCGGCGTTATATCTTTGCGTACCTCTTTTTTTCTTTCGTTTTCATATTACATGTGTGTATGTATGTTTTCGTCCAGTTTCGCCAGCATAACGTACACGCACACTCCGCCCCGATTCATTAATTACAACGAAATGTTATAGTTAATGAGCATTTAATCTTGCCATTTCGGTTCGCTGGGCTAACATTCGATAACGAGCGCTTTCGAGTGTGTTTGTTTTGGAGCCGTTTGCCGGGTCAATTGATTCGGATCGAGCGAGTGAGCCGATGATAAGGCCGCCTCACGGATACTCGCACCTGGACAGGTTCACATTGGGCTTCTTTTTCCGACTGAATGACTAGATATGATATTATGTTTGCACGTACCTTACATACACACGCACCGCCGTTATTAATTCTTTCCCTCGAAAGCCACCGCCGTTCCTCGTCGTTTCATCGTACCAGCACCAGCGGTGTCAAAGCACGCGTATCGCACACCTGGAATTCGCACGTAACTGCAAATAACGATTTTACAAATAAACATAACAGTTTTTTTTTTTTTTTCTTTACCAATCTCTTCCGATACAGGATACGTTTAAAGAGTTAGAGACGCAGAATAAATCGCAATCGTTTGAGAAGAGAAATCTAATCTCATTATCCAGGCAGGAATCTCTTCCTGATCGAGATTCGCCGGCCACAATCGGCGGCGCAACATCACGCCGCGATATTGCCGCTACGTGATACTCGTTACGCGAGGCGCACTTCCATCTCTCGGTACGCACCGCACGCGTACGTGCCCCGTCCGAGATATGCAGGACGCCACTCGTCCTGAGTGCAAGCGCAGCTGCGTCTGGCGTCGTAGGACGCGGCAGACGATGCCGGCTGACGGGAGCTTGTTCCTTAGCGGGACATAATTTTTATCGGGGCGTATTCGGGGGGCCCCAGATGCCGCGGCGCCACGGCAAATGGAAGCGGGCAATTGACATGCGCGCGCGTTCAGAAATAATTCATGCCGCTAAAAGCATTCGGGCGACTTCTGTTTCGTTGCCCTGCCATCCTCACGGGGAGCGTTCTTCTTTCCGGCGCGCGTGCGTCCGCGATTATCTGCCGATCTTTCGTCAATTTTAGAAATCGGCGTTGGGAATTTTAAACTGTACATGGTGACACGGCGATAAAGTAATTGCACGAGTGTTAGTAAAATTGACTATTAACGTAAATGAGACAAACGAGCTTTTCCATGTTGTCAGCCGTTTGGCGAATAGATTTACGCACATGTGCGTATACAAACGGTTGCGTGCGCGGTCGGTCGTTAAGGCACTCGAGCGGTTCGCTCGCACCGGTTGCACGCGCGTAAAGACCGGGAATGACATTTCGGCGCGTTGCATGCAACGCGCGCTTTCGCGATAATCGCACCTGCCCGCTTCTCGAGCCTGGCCACGATTCACCGACGTGTCTTCGAGTCGAGAGATTTCTGATCGCGAAGGCAGAGTCAATGAGAGTGGAAGGAAACGAATGCTGGAAGATAGAGCGAAGGGGCGAAGATGGAAGGGGAACGGAGGTGGAGGATCGATAGCCCTGCACCTCGGCTCGAATTGCCTCGCGCGCCTCGTATAGGCTCGGTGCGAAGGATCCATTAATTTCTGCACCTCGACGTTGACTGGTAATCTTTGCGCCGCATTCTCGATGAATCCAAAATCTCGCCTACGATACGAGCGGTCGCGATAACGACACGCGTCGGAGAGAGCGTTAGCTGAGTTTCATTTCGCAGTGTAGATGTAGATGTAAAATCCGATAACAATAACTATGTCGCGGTCCCGTTTCCTCCCGAGTTTGTCGTCCCGCGTGAATGCATTTTCTTCGTTGCGAACGACGGGAGAAAGAGGCGACGGCGAGAATCTAGCGTGGTTTTGCCACTTAACAACTCTCCGGGAAATGAATTCGATTTTCATCGCGACACGAGGGAATTACCGGGAGGAGGGGGGAGGGGGTGGGCGCGTTAATCCGGCGTGCTGACAGCGGGCGCGAAACCTTTTCCAGTACCGACAGAATGATTGTTCGGATTCAATGCGCAGTGGCATTTGGCAGTTGGCAGTTTGGGGCGGGCGGGAACGACGGAATAAGCTGTCAGAGAGTTGCAGAGCCGATGAAAAGTCTCTGTCAGGGAGAAAACGCTCCGGTGGGCTTTCGCTATTATTTTCTCTCTTTCTCTCTGTCTGCCTCTCCCACTCCTTCGTCACCCCATGCTTTCTCTCTCTCTCTCTCTCTCTCTCTCTCTCTCTCTCTCTCTCTCTCTTCCCCATCCTTTCTCACCTCTTTTCAACGTCGCTTCGTCTGGCGATAGAAAAGAGGGAATAATCAGCGGAAATTTTGACGGAAATATTCGGATGCGCTCGTCGAATCGTGCGATGTGTTCTGACGTGTTTGAATATATCGCCTTCTAAGACACATCAGAAGACGACGGTGCGCGCGATCGACAAACCCGATGCGTAATTAATGGAGAATTTCCTCTCTTTGTTTCTTCTGGAACTTTTTCATTCACGCCCACACGTGAGTTCCTTTTTTTTGCATGGAAGACGATGTTCGTCCAATCGCATCGTCGACTCCGCTCGCATCCCCAGGGCGTGATCCCTGTGAAATCCTTTCGCGCCACGAAAGGACGTCATTGCGGATCTTTCGACCGTGACGAACCGTATCGGGAAGGAAGCGTAAGCGAACCCGCGGTTATTGCGGAAAGGGGATCGTCGGACATTGAAGTCACTGGAGTACTTTAATCACCTCACTTGAGTAAAGTAATTACAATCAGACGCCCTTTTACGGGTTATAGGATAGACGTAACGACTCGGCGAATGGGAAAACGAAGATCGGGCGGAGAGAGAGAGGGGAGCAGGAGTCTCGGGTACCAAGGGGTCCGACGTGTCTGTGGTCTATGATTATCTGGAGGTGACCAGCGCGAAACCGACGCACACCCCACCGAGCTTGCCCACTTGCGGAGGCAGGTCTAGCTAGTGTGTCCAGGAGGACCCTTTCAATTAATTACTTGCCGTCGCGTTAGTTAACTGGAGATTCATCGAGAGAACTCGGCGCGAAGAACCCGATAGTTACCCCGGAGATTCGGTGAAGGGGTTGTGATTAGCACGTGGGACTCCGTACTGGCGACACGATAATCGGAGACGTCCGGCAACAGCACATCCCTCGCAATTTCTCGTTACGCGATCCCGTGGCGCAAATTCTTAGGAAGAAGAGAACCATTGATTATGATCAACACGTACGTGACAACATAAACGTAACTTTCATCGTCGCTTGTGGAGAACTGAAAAGTACACCTTTTATTTTTTTACACAATGTTAGTGGGAGGGGAAACGCGGAGAGGGGGAAAAATCGCCTCTCATAAAATACTTTAATGTTAATCGCTTATCGGCTGTGGCCGGGACGAGTTACGATGCGTTCTCGATTGCGACTGATAAGCGGTATTCTCCTTTACGACTGGCTGATTAGACGACAAAGGGTTACGTAGAATATACGTAATTTGTTGTTCATATCCTCGACCGCGCCAGACAGTCGTTACGCGGTTCGCCTCGCGACGAACAAGAGGCTCGATGCTCGTAAAAATCCACTGGGAAAACGGTGAAAACGACGGAGGGCGACGGGCGTCGAGGGGCGATATATTAAAATTTTTACCGCGCTTTAATTATACCGATTTTATTGTCGTCCAAGCGAATTTTCGCAATTACCGCCATTTCGTCGTCGCTGCCGAGCTGCTGCGCGTACAACGTGTAATTGTAAAAAAAAAAAAAAAAAACGAAAAAACAAGACTAATGGATGAGCCGCGCTTGTTGTTTCCTGTCTCTTCCCTCTCCGCGCCGATGTACCGAGAGGCATAATTATTGTACGGCGGAAGGGGGCAGCGTCGTTGCAGCGGGAGTGCAGATCCGATAGATAGAAGCCACCGCCATCACCGCCGGCGCTCCGTCTTTTCGTCCCTTCCCCCTCCACCGCTCACCTTGCACCTTTTTGTATTGTGTTCACGTTCACTTTCGCTTTTATTCGCAGTTCAGCGATTAGATTCAGAAACACGATAATTTTTCTCGGGGAAAAAAAGGAAACAGAGACGTAAAAGATTTCTACGCTTCTTCTTTCCGCCTGACATCTCCATTGTCTCTCGCGATTATCTCTGTCATCGCAGAGGAGTGGCTCGCGCGCTTTTCCGTAGTTTCGATGATCGTTTATTCCCATATTGGGAACGGAACGAACCAGGCGACGTGGCCCAACGATAAAGTCGTCGCCGTTATATTATTATTACCGTAAAACGGCACGGCTCGCAAGTAATTTAAATCCCATCCGGGGAAGTAAAGGCTCGGCGCTACGTCCGTATGTACGTACGTACGATCAGATTACCCGGCGAAGCGAGGCTGTATTTGCATAAGTCAGGTTGTCAGTCAGGCCGCGTGGCAACTGCACGACCCCCCTTGCCCTCGCTTGCCCCCGAAACAACCCCGGGTGAACCGGGCGAGCGCGGCCACGACCGACGTGCCGAGGAAACGCTCGGCGCCTTGAAACGCTCCACGCCACCCGAGACCTTCGAATTTATTCCGCTTCTTCCTCTTCTTCTCGCGCCTCTCGCGCCAGCGAAATTACCTGCGAGATCGTGCCCGGGATAGCTACACGCTCGATCCGAATCCGATTCGCGAGCGTATCCGCGAGATACAAGATACGTTTTAGAGGAGCGTGCTCTATTACGCGATGTATCGCGCAGAAATTACCCAACGGCCAATCCAACCGACGACGGCCGATGTGCTTTCTCCAATCGCATCTGGTTACCGGGAGGTTTATGACGTTCCGCGATTAGAGAAGAAAGTCTCTCGTCTTCAGCCTCTTGCTCGCATATATATATTCTCGTTCGTCGACGGCATCGGTCGCATTAATTTTCGTATATTGGCCGAGACCGCAAGGACACCCGGTGTGCCGTGGGCTTCGTGATTGCCGTCTCGTGCACGAGATGTGGAGGAGGCGGCGGGGGGGGGGGACAAGCTCCGAAAGAAAGAAAGAACGAACGAAAGGGAGAAAACGAGAGTCGAGCGTGGCCGATTAATCATACTTTCGTAGGAATTACCCTGCTATACACGTTGGCGTTTGCGGGGTCGAAGGGCAGTCCTCGTGCTCCCTTCTCACCGGCAACTCGCACTCCGGTCTCGTCTTCCTTCTTTCTCTATCTCTAATTCTCTCTCTCTCTTGTGCTTTTTGCCCGTCTTTCTCTCTGTCGCACGCGAACCAAGCCTCGCATCAGACACGTGAATTACGTAAGGCCCCCGCGAGCATGTAAAGTCCGGAGATTACGATATTCTCTGATTGGAGTGCCCTGTCACGAGTTCAAGGGGCAACCGTGAAGACTCGCCTTGCCTCGTCCGATAGGGCAACGTCGTGTCGGACGCAAATTCGAGTTAGGGTAAAGCGCGTTTCATTAAGTCCCCGGCTGGAAGACGTATCGCGAGTCGCCGCAACCGCGCGGAAGATCAACGCGCGGGAAGGATACTTTCTAAACGCACAACGACGTCTCCTCAGGCGATCGTACGCACGGCGTCTGTGAATCGCAGCCTCTCGCTGAGAGCGAAAAATGACGAGCGGTCCGGTTCGATTCCCTCCCCTCCATCGCCATCCTCGTAAACGTCTGGGAAGAGACGTTGTCCGAGAAACGCAAATATTAGACGTATCGCCGCGGGGGAGGTAGCTACGCGGCGAAGATTACGGCGGGTGGAAGGGAGGGTCGGTAGACTATCGTTAGGGAAAGAGGTCGAGGAGAGTATCCGACATGCGAGTACCAGCACGCCATTCGCGAAACAACGTTAACACGCGGCTCGCGTTCTCGGCCCCCGTTGTTGCCCCTCGCGACTCCTAGGATAGGTAAGACTTCCTTCACGGTAGGCGTGCGCGTGGAACGGCCGTATGTACATCGTATCGCTTTTACGGTCAACGACGGTCGGATACGGACACGTCTCGATCTCCCTTAGGTAAAGCCCTCCTTTAGGACAACTTTGCCGTGAAATTGCAAATACGCGTAAATCAATACCCGGTGAAATCAAAATACGATTCGCATATTTTGTCGGCGGTAATTATGCTCGGACCTTCTTCAATCTTAATGATTTTAGAAGGTTTACTTGCGCTAGATTAAAAATTGTTCGCATGCAGTTTGAAGAGGATCGATGATAAGGGCGGAAGATTTTGAACGAAACGAGTACAATCTACCGGTTTCCGCGCTGTTTGAACACGAAATGGACAACATATGTAACGGCTATTCATAACCGAATGATTCCAGCGCACAGTCTAGGAAACCTAGCTCGAAAAGAGACAAGGCAATTTGTAGACGATGTGAGGAGAAAGAGACGGTTCGCGGTGGATGGAAAGAGAAGGACGAGGGACGTGACGGAGGGATGACGAAGGAAAGTGCCAGTGAGACAGAGACGAAGTTATTTGCCAAGCCATTCGCGCGATCGCCGGAGCTCGATGGAGCCTCATCGTGTCCCTCTTCTCCTCTAAATACATTCTCTTCCGCAAGACTCGATTTCTCGCGCATATCTTTCCATTTCTCTCCCACGAAAACTACGATAGGGAAGCAATGACCTCAGAAACCAAGTATAATCTCTGCATTGGCGATCTTCAAGAACAATCGAAACTAATTCGAGAACATATTCAGTGTTCGTACAGTTCGTGAACTTCATATTTTATTTCTAATAATTTGTCTAATTAATAATATTCTCTAAAAAAAAATTAAGTCAAGAGTGACAGTAGTAATTATTATATTTTGACGATTGAGAGTACCACTCTGACTAACCGTCTCGTCGGCTTAAGACGACCATCGCTTCTTTACGTCCACCTTCCACGCGGTCAATTTCGGCGAACCCTAAATTTCAGACTTCATCCGGGCCGACACTTACGAAAAAGCGCCGTGGGAACGCGAAGGGAGGGGGGGGGAGATGAGAACGAGAAGGGGGATCAGTGCGAGATTCGGGAGAGCCACCTCGAGATATGACACCAATAACAAAAATCATAAACACTCGGATCGTTGATTAAGTCCCTTCGCGAGGATCTTGGAGGCACTTGGCCCCGCTGAGATGAGGATCGTATCGCAGCGAGACGAGCGGAATCTCGTGTGTCCTCGTCTCCCTCCTCCCCTCTGTGCGCCACGTAATACTCCCGGGAAGGGTACGTAAGTCGGCGCGTGTTGCACACGTATACGTCGCGCCGGCGATGTGTGTGTGTGTGTGTGTGTGTGTGTGTGTAGTACGTACGTTCATCTCCAGTTTATGCTGCTTCGATTGCCGCCTGTAATTCCGGCGATATGAGCGCGATCGTGTTAACGCCGCCTGTTATTCGCCGTCCGTCTGCTTGCCTTTCCCTCTTGACTTCCCCGTATCGATCGCTCGGAGGAAACCATGACGGACACGATTTGCTTGTCCAACAATAAATAAACGTGCAATTAAAAACATTAAGTGTTGGCGAATGACTCAAAATCCATATTCCGGAGATCGAAGATTTCAAACCGGAGTCACGCTATCTCTTTTTTAGTAAATTATTAGACAAGTGTACGTTTCCCCCCCCCCTCTCTCTCTCTCTCTTTCATTTCTTGTTCATGTCTCTCTATATAGGATATAAATCCTTACGTGGAATTGTCCGCTACCGGAAGAGATCGGTTTCCCGTAGGTCAACGATATTCCAGACTCGCATACTAAATCTCGATGATTTCAGTACGATACTCTCCAAGAGATGCAAAGGAGAAACGTACACATTCTCGAGCGTGCGGTCGATCGACTTTCCGAGAAGTTACCCTCCGTGGCGGCTTCGTGTAACGCGAGTCGGTGCGTGGCGTGCCGCTCGATCTAGGAGTACCGGCTCCTCTACGTGCGTCGAGACTCGAGCCCTCGAGGAGGGCCACAAGAGACAAGAAAGAAGAGAGAGAGAGAGAGAAAGAGAAGGAGATACAAGAGGGTATGCACACGACGCGGAAACAACGCGGCGCATTGTCGCACGACGAGTGTGTATTATGCCCGACACGGACGCGCGCTCGCGCGCCGTTTCCCGTATTCGGTTCTCATGTCGCTGCGGCTTTGTCGACCGTGACGAGATGCGATACTTGTCGAACAAACTCGGAAATATTTGCGACACCCTGCACGCGTAGGTATCCCCGGTCGCGCTGCCGAGAAAGAGAAAGAAAGAGAGAGAGAGAGAGGGAGAGAGAACGCGCGGGTAACGCACTGCACGCATAATGAACGCATGCGCATAACGAATGCGACCGTACGGTACCGCGTGTCCGGGGATAATTACATCGGTCGAAAGAATGATACGGAATTACGTGCAAGCCGATGGCAGCGGGAGATTACGCTGGCGATGCATTTTTTTCCTCTCTTACGAGGGAGAAATTATCGTGCGAAACTGCTTACACGGCGAGGAGCTTCTTGAACGCCGCGAAGCGGCACGGAACCACTTGTCTTTCTGGATTTTCGTGTCCCTCAAATACCACCTCTTCCCTGTACATTGGCCTCCAATTAATTACTTCGATATTAAAATACACAATTAATTTTAATACTTAATTTCAATTTTTTTATATCTCATTATTCTCTCATCAGATATCAGACTTTTAAGATTCAAATGGTTTTTAATTTTCTTTGTCTCTTTTTAAAACCTGTACGTTCTTTGTTATTTAAAAAGGAGCACCCACGCTAAACTGGTGCCTTAAATGGACTTGGGACTTTGTATTTTTCGAGTAGCTTAATTTTAATCTGGAATGAAAATCCTTTGAAGGGGACCCTTATCGCTGAGGCCCTTGTGTCTTCGGGGCCCAGTGACAGTCATCGTCGTTGTCTCGAGTGGCGCCGACTTGATTCCAAATTGATACGAGCGCCAGAAAGGATCACGTTCTCCTCCTCGTTCAACGAGGACGAAAAGCAGACGTGATATCCATGCACGGTACTTCAAAGTTACTGGAAGGATACATAAATAGAATGTACGAGTTCTACGCGTGCTGCTGGCTGCTGGAGCCGACGTAGCACACGACGTGGCCACTTGAGCATTTTTTGTCAATCCTTTAACCGCCGGTTTTAGTTATGTAAAGTGCCCCAAAACCACCGAAACATAATTTAAAGTCTGTTCGCTTGGGACCCGCGGCGCGAGTATTCCTCGACAGTCTTTTCTCTCTCTCTCTCTCTCTCTCTCTCTCTCTCTCTCTCTCGTGCGTTCTAGCGATCACTTGCTTCGCGCATCGAAGGATGTTCCGGCTGTTAATTTCCACGACAACTTTCGCGAGCCTGCTCGTTTGCATAGCCACCGAAGGTGCGAGCAACGACGAAATACACGGCGAAGGGGCGAGATGTACACCGGTGTGCCATATACCGAGAAGAACGCGCGAGGAGGACTTGCGACTCGCTGCGTGCGTGTGTCTGTTTTGCCAGACTACAAAGCCATCTCTCACACAATACTGGGAGCTCGGTGCCGCGATATCCCAAGGCAGTTTCCGTTCAAATATAGAGCTGACGTGCCCCGAGTGAGTTCGTTCTCAAGCCGCAGGTGTCAACTCTCGGCGACGCTTCCTGGCGCGAAGATCTGTGTCATTACCTCCGAGAACGAGCGCGTTAGCGGGCACAGATATCCGGCACGGTGCGACAGGTGCGCCCGTGGAGCTATCTTTCGCAGCGAGATAAGACATCGAGCTATCCGGCCTCTTTTGCTCGATAAGACGATTTATGCGACGCAGCCGTGGCGATGCATTTCGTTGAGGAGGAGATAGATTTTTCAACTGTAATTAAAGATGAAGCTGAGATAACGCTGATATACGGCAATAATGCGTTGTCAATAAATAAGACGGATATAATTCTGCATAGTGATTTTAATAGCGCAAAGACGCACATTGTGCGTTCTAACGAGGAATGATCCTTGCTAAAAATAGCGGCGTAATTTTTTAATAAAAAAAAAAAAAAAAGCTCGCCGGAGTCATCTTACGCACTCGAGTGTCTGCCGTAGCGAAAAAAAGAAAACGGGGACAGAAAGGGAGATACATAAAGAGGGAGAGAGACACGTAGGCTTAGCTATTATAGAGGGATCTTCTTCCCCACGCGAAAGAACAAAACCGACAATTAGCCGTCGACGAGAGTTAATAAGCGGCCTCGCGAAGTATCAACGCGCGTGTACTCGGATAATTTGATACGTTCGTGCGAAGACAGATACCGAGGAATCATGAGGGGTAAGTAGCCGAGTACATTGTGTCATACCAATTAATAACATTAATTTAATCGTTATTAAGACAAATTCAACGATCTCATATTATTTCCGGCTAAGTCGCCGCGAAGAGCATTTCATGTATTTATGTGCGAGTTATTTCTCTCACTGCGATGATAGCATTTCTTGTATTATTAGCGCTACAATTAATTCGCTTCAGCAATAACGCATTTTATATCTTATTAGTATAACCTTTGGATGATCACGCGTTCAGTCGAGCCATTCGATAAAAAAGGCCAGGGATAAGAAATGAGGAGCGTACAATATAATCTCTTTCCTACGTCCTTTGATATTATTCATGGGAATATCGCGAAAGGTCGACGAACCGTTTCCCTTTAGGAACGACGATCGATCGCCGCGTAATGTCATACGGACGATCGCTGACGGGACTTATTCACACAAGTATTTACCGTCACGATGTCAATAGTATCGTCAAGTGTTAACACCACGCGCTTTAGCCCCCGGTAGTGCGAGAGCCGTTCTAGATTGCTGATCTAGCGTTTACGATTCATAACTTACGAATGTGAAGACGGAGAGAGAAACGGAAACGGGGAGTGAAAGCGATAGAGTAGGGGATGTAACGAGGAGTAGGTAGGATCGGTCTCTGGACCCGGACATAAACCGTTTATTTATATGTTCCATTTAATGTTTGTCTGTGCGTCGCCTCATGGGACTCATTCATTATATCGTCTCGTATACAAGGAGCGGTATTGAACGGCCGACCGTTCCGTTCCGGCAACGTTGCGCTTTCTTTTGCGAATTATGTACCTTGGATTTTACAGCCGTGCACTCGTAAAATATCGAAACCGAGAAAAATAGTCGGGAGATTTTCTTAAGTGAAGAACGTTAAAGAGACGAGATCGTTAAATGTATCAGGGAACGTTGCGGGCAATAAGAAGATTTCAACGCGAAACGTCGGGCTTGGATTCACGGGGAGAAATTGGAGATCCGCGAGCGGAATTTATGGCCTCGCGAAAATTGCCACGCGCAATTTTTCTCCATCCGGCAAGGCGAGAGGTGCACTTGCATTCCCGACGCGCGGTGTCGTACGATTCAATTCTCTACGAGATTGATCAATTCTCTGCGAGCGGAACGGCGCAAGAGAATAATGCCCCGACGTCATGCCACTCTCGTGTAACGAAACAAACGAACGCAATTTCATAGGTGGCCTGCCTGCCTGCCTGCCTGCCTGCCTACGCTGGCCGGGCCGTAGTACGCGCAGTATTACGCAATGAAATCTAGTTGCCCGGTCAATGGATCCGCATCCTCTGACAGACGAGAGCGGATTCACATCTACCGTTCGGAGCCTGGCCGGCTGCAGCACGGCTGATTCGATGTAACCACACTTGGTCTGCGCCACCGACGGGTCTCCTCCTGGCCTAACGACGTCCACTTAACGCTAATAATTATTTTCATTGGGGGCACCGCGCGTACACGGGGGTCCCCCCATTCTACACATAGCCAACTTCCTGCACGAACGGATATAAAAATAGAGCTCTGTACATCGGGCACGTTACGGCCGCCGAGCCAATTCAAATACTTTTTCTCTGTAGACCCGTTCGCGTCAGGAGTCGTTTAGCTTGAGAGCTACGTGAGTCAGAAATCGGAAATGACATTTTAAACGGATGATTCACACGTGGTGTTTGGACTATTAAT
This sequence comes from Monomorium pharaonis, assembly GCF_013373865.1. Taxonomy (NCBI): domain Eukaryota; kingdom Metazoa; phylum Arthropoda; class Insecta; order Hymenoptera; family Formicidae; genus Monomorium; species Monomorium pharaonis. The sequence goes on along the minus strand of NC_050471.1, from coordinate 3,074,939 downwards.
CGCAAAAGAATCTATCCATCACGCCGCGAAACGTGCGGGAGCTTGAATTTTCGCCTTCAGCGGGATTCATTCTGCGAGGCGTGCAGTTTAGCAGCGGTGTTTTGCTTGCGGTGTCACAACGTGCTCGGATTTCAAGCTCGTACGTTTCGTGGACCAGGGGTGGACCAGCCCTGGCCGGTCGTAATTCTTCGCGAGAATACCGTGGAAGACGTGGACGGAGGGGATGATATAACTATGCCGGGACGATTTCCGCAAATCTACCGGGTGTTCGTCGTAGACAACGGAGAGAGCGAGAGAGAGAGAGAGAGAGAGAGAGAGAGAGAGAGAGAGAGGAGAGAGAGAGAGAGAGCGAGCAGGGGTGGCGGGATGAGGAACGGGGGTGCGCTCGTAAATTATTTAGGACCAGGGTCCGAGGTGTCGGAGCTCGACGTCTCGATTGGCCCTCGCTGCCCAATCCGGGAGAAAATTAAATAACAACAAAACGATAAAAGACAATTGTTTCTAAGTTTTATGGCTCCCCCCTCCCCGGCTCTATCGCACCACCCGCCCTGTCCGGTCGAGCCGGACGAGACGCGGAGGGCGTTTTATTACTCGTCGGTGTGCTTTCGGTATCGCCACTAGCCGCCCCTGTGATCCACGGGTTACTCTTTATTTAGGAGGTGAGGGCGACGGCGACGGCGGCGGCGCGGCGATTTCACGACACCGCGCATCGCTATTCTCCGCTGTCGTTAACCCCGATTCGGAGCCGGTCGTTTTGAATATACGTGTGTGTATGTGTGTGTGTATGTACGCGTTCGTATAAACGCTTTCCAGAGCGAGAGAGAGAATTTGAGTTAATGCCGCGCGCGACACGAACGCTCGATTACGCTGCGACGATGACGACGACGACGACTACGAAGGCACTTTTTCATCTGAGTGGCTCCCGCGTGCGAAGGAAGAAGTCGGATCACGCGTCCTATAAAGCTCGCCGAGATTTATGCTGATTATCGGCCGGCTTGCGGAATGTCCGTGACGAAAGGCGCGGGGACGCTTCATTTCTGAAAGTTTGCCGATAAAAAAAGACGGGTGGGGAAAAGATGAGACTGAGCGACGCAGAGTGAAGAGAGAGCGCTTAATGAAGAATACGCCGAAATGTGGTCGGCGTCCATACGTGCGTATACGCACGATCAAAGTTCTTCGTTCTGCGCGTCGGGTTCTTCGTCAGGTTTCTCTCCCTCCTCTACTGCTTCTTTTTGGCTCATCTCCCCCCATGTTCATCCCGTGCCCTTATTCCTCCTCCTCTCCGTCGCGTTCCTTGGCGCGAAGTACGCGACCGAGTCTCTCTATCATCACGGCTGTAGCAATAACAGAGGGCTTACGGTTCCCGCCATATATTGCGGCCACATTTTTATTTTGACACTAATAGCCACGTGGTATCGAGCCACGAGCATGACTCGAGTCCGTCCGATCGTGCTAATCCCGCCCCGATATTGCCCGTATAAATCCCCGAGTATCGCGGGCCGGCAAGGAGAGAAGGAGAGAACGAGAGAGCGAGAAAACGGGAAGGTGTATAGGAGTGGAGGGTAGGAGGGGAGAAGGGGGAGGGAGGTGGGGTATGAGCGGTCGGCGAGGATCGTGGATCCAATATGAAGTGGCGCCTAATGCTTTCCTGATTTATCGATCCAACGCGCGCAACCGGCAGCTCCTCTCGCTCCGACGAAAGACTCGTATCGCAGCCGCTCTAGACACATTGCGAGGAAGAGATTGCGCTCCACAAATCAACTTGCTCGCCGCGCCGCGTCTTTGTCTCTTGAGTCCCGAATTATCTTCGTGCCCGCGATCAATCGCGAGTCCGATCGAGTAGCTCCGTAGGCGCCTTTGTCTCCGCGGCTCGCTTTTGCGCTCGGCGTAGAACCTGCCGTTACTCTCGAATGCGAAAGGGCACCGCTAATTGCTGATTACTCCAATTTATTTTGCTGATAGCTGCAAAAAATTAATGGATTTCATTTTCTCTCTCTCTTTTTTTTTTCAGGTAATGTAACGGATTGGATTCATTTCTCTACTGCATGTGGGAGTGACGTTTCGAGGGCGAGGAGGGCGGATGAAAAACGTGAGGATTATGATACCGCTATAAATTACATAGAACTCATCATTTTTTAATCGTTACTCTGCGCTATATGGATAAGATATACTATATGTTGCTCGTGCGCGTTTCGCGCGAGTCACAGTTATCTCTCGCCGCGGCAACGGTATATTTTCCGTTCGAGGGAGAAGGTGGACAAAGCACCGAGTTATCATCACGGGACGTTGGCGGGTGCGGGAGGCGGCCCAGTCGTAAAACGCGTCCGTCCCCCTATACGCGCGCAATCATCTAAATTATTCCATAAGACGGGTGTAGCTACTGAACGGCATGCGTATGTAAAGGAATCTGGCTACATGGGCAAAAGCCGGAAGCGAGCGGCCAGAACCTGGCGGGGCTCCGCGGTAACGGGAGAGAAAGAGAGAGAATGGGAGATGGCAGGGGGGAAGGAGAGTACGCGTTTACTGCTTCATAACTTGGCCCGTGCATGGACAATCGGCCGTTATGATTTCGGATGCTATTTTGAATGCTCTACTCGCTCGTCGTGGGTGGGCCCCGGTCACAAGCGCGCAGAACAGCACCAGAAATATGCTACCTCGTAAAAGCAGGAGACCCTTTATCCTAACACGTTGCTACTAACCGCCGCGCGTTTGTTAAATCTCTATCAGATGTTTACTCTCGCCGCTTTCCCTCCGAGAGGGAATGTGTTTTCGTCGCGAAATCATCACGCAAGCGTCATCGAAATATCATCGGGCAATGTTTCCCTCGTTCCTCTCTTTCACACGGCGAAACCTGTAAAAAATATCACGGCCTTTCACCGTTGAAAAAATAAAATTCAAGTCGGAGAAGGTATATGTCGATCGATCGTTTTCATTTGCTAAAGAGAGCGTCGGGGTTTTCGTAGCGAGCGTTCAGACTTTCAAACGAACTTGTCGGCAACGCGGAATGTAACTCAAGGCGATACATCGATCTTCCTTTCACATTCTCATTTTTCCTTGTTTTTTTTTTTTTTCGTTCATTTTCCCCCGATATTTCCTTCTCTCTTTCATGCATAAATATCGTCGCCGCGCGCACAAACGACGACGCTGGGAAGACGGGGAACGCTTTTAATTTCGCCCGCGTTCTCGCCGCGTTAAGAAGCGGGCCGGTATGTCGTAATATCGAGGTTTTAACACGACTGTCAATATCGCGGAATAACGTCCCGCAGTAAACGACATTAAAATCGCTTCGCCTCGGGGCCACGATCCTTAGATCCGCGCGCGCGCGCACACACACATGACGCCGGTAAATCACTAGTTAACGTTTCCCCGTAATGCTCCGGCGAGAGCCGGAGACACGCCTCACCCATAAAAGACGACCCACGATACTCTGTACGTCGCGAGAGGTGTATCGGCCACCAAGGATACCGCATTCGCGACACTTTGTTTGCGGTTTAATGGCAGTCGGCGGCGCGATCAGAATCGCCGCGGAATCGCAAGTCTTGTACACTCAGCGCCGTGTGTCTCGGGTCGATCGATTTCACGTGGAACGAACGATCGAACATCATCCCTCTGTCACTCGCGTTGGCCCTACCCCTCCCCCCCCCTACCCGCCTTCTCCCCTCCTCCAAATTCCATTTCATTCCTGACTTTAATCCGAACAGGAATTGTTGAAAATCGAGAATAATTCAAATCACGTGAAATTACTTTTCGGATGCAATTAATTTAATGCTATTTGCAATGTTGTTATCGTTCAATCTACCGTTGCAATTCGTGACGATCGGTATTTGCAAATATCGAAATCATATATCGGGATTACATACATGGTAATGTAAATATCGTTACAACCGCGCGTTATTCCGATATGTTCTTGAATTTCGTTTCAACGGCGCGCAAAGTGACGCGTGAAAATATCCGTGTACATTAATAATAATTTGTGTACTTTGCGAATTGCATTTGAATAACTTATGGGCTGCTTGATAATTCAATGCCGCAAGAGACACGTCTCGCGTTAAATTCAACGCAAAATATAATTTGCCGAACAAAACGTGAGCCGCGCGCCCCGCTATTTCGTCGTATTTAACAACAGCCGCGTTTAATCGAACGGTTTATTTTATTACGAGTAATTATCGCCCTTATTTGTACTGCGTGTTAATATTGTGGAACATATTAAACCGCATATAATTCGCACACATGATTAATACCGAGGCCGTATCGCCGGGACTTGGCTGCGTTTTCTGAAATTTTTCCTTCCTCGCGGGACCGCGATTAATGTTCCGCTTTTAATGCCGTTATCCGAAATCGCTCGCTCGAGACAACGTGTCGCGGCTGCATCTCTCTTTCTCTCTCTCTCTCTCTCTCTCCTCGACTTCTCGAAGAGATAACGGCGACCTGCGTGCTCTGGGAGAGGGACGAGCGCCGCGCGCAGGGTCGGAGGAAATAATATTAACATAAGCTTTATCTAAATGTTAATACACGGGCAGGTCGTATCGACCTGCCGACAAATATCACGTACAGAGAATTCCCAGAGTATTTGGGATGTAACCTTTCGGTGGGGGCACGCTGATCGTTTCTCTTTACTCGTTCTCGCAAACCCCTCTGTACATCTATCTTCCTTGGTTGAAAGACAGAGAAAGGGAGAGAGAACGAAACACAGAGAAAAAGAGAGTCGAGTTAGGGGATGGATAAGCTCTCTCGCCGCGGGCTCGGAAGCGAACGCTTAAAAATGTAATAGCGAGGAGCCCTGAACACGTCCGACGCGAAACCGTCGACGGCGCTGGGCCTCTTTATTTTCCCCATTATTCAAATATAAATGTAAATGTTGATACAAACGGATAGGTAAATGGAAAGAGAGAATTCAATTGTTCGGCGCCGTCCGTCCCGGGGAGGCGGGAAATTAGTTTATAAGGAAGCGGCGCGGCTAAAAATGTAAAGAGAAAGAGATGGAGAGAGAGACAGAGAGAGAGAGAGAGAGAGAAAGAGAAAAAGAGAGAAAGAGGGCGGGGAGGGGGTGGAAAAAAAGAGCGATAGATAGAGATGCTCGAGCGCTGGAAAACCGGATCGGCGTGGAGCGGGATGAAGGACGAGTCTTCTGCGTCGAAAATAGAAGACCGTCACTCACCTTCGCTCTGCCGCGAAGCCAGTCGCGAGCGTGATAAAGTTTCAATTCGTATCATATCTTCCGCGGAACGTCTTCCAGGTGCTTTCGACTCTTCTCTCGTTTTCGGAAAACAACGGACTTTGCCGCGTGCGTGCATCTCGCGGGTAGAAACGAAAGTCTCTCTCTCTCTCTCTCTCTCTTGGCCGGGACCTCGGAGAGGGTCGAGTAATATCATCCGATACGTGTGTTCTCGTGTTTCCCCGTACGTCGGTGCATTGTTCTCGCCCTTCTCGGACGGCATTGTGACGAAGGGCATGCCTCACGGCACCGAGTCCGGACCGGGCAGAGCGGCAGGGGTTGCAGTCGATACAGAGTGCATATGCGCTGATAGCCCCGTAATGCCATCTCTAATTCCATGCGCGCGAGCTGATTCGATTTCGGCATTAAGATAAAGCGATTCTCTCTTTCCCTCTCTCTCTCTCTCTCTTCCCTGCTGCTCCACCGTACACGGTACTGTTTCTCTCGCGAACGAACGCTCCTCGAAATGACGCCGGGGAATCGAAACGCGATAGCAATAACTGTAATAACAACGTTACTGCTCTTAAACCCTTTGGGACCAGCGTGCCATTGGGCGATACATACGCTTCGATGAGGAGCTGCGATGAAACGAAAGATTTAAGAGTCGCATGCTTGCATAGTAAATTTGTTCTAAACGAATACGCAAAGATATCCTAACGATAAAAAGAAAAGTTACGAATAAACAGTCTGAAATAGTTATAAATTATTTATTTGAAACGAAGAGCTTGGATGTGAGAAGCAGTCACATCTTAATCGTTAACCGATTATCTGATGTTATTCCACCAACGCGTTTCTTCCAATGATCTTAATGCTTCTCGAAGTATGCGTGGGCGACGCCGTTAACGTCGAATTCGAGATCGAAACCGATTAAATCGGCACAGCCGAGTGAATCGACGGGACGCGAAGAAACTCGAGGGCGCTGAATAGGTGGCAGGAAGTTTCAGCCGTTTTATCCGGATGACACGGATGACGGCGATGATTATTTGTATTAACGAGGCTGACGAATCGACCGGTTAATCTTTCGCGATTGACCGCTTCGGTGGGGTGCGAAACTCGCTCTCGCGGACGATCGTTCTTAAAACAATTGGTTCACGCTCGACTTCTTCGCGAAAGGATAAGAACACTCGTAATCGAAACGTCGTGTCATAATGACATAATTGATAAAAGTTATTGCCATTATTTTTATAGAGTTTATTTTTAGTAAACTAGTTTAGCAAAGTTTTATTCATTCTTTGACAAAAACATGTCGTCAGTTTGACTAAATTTTTAACTTGATTAAATTTCTTCAATTTAATTTCTTGAATTGAAGTTCTGGTATTTATATATTTGATTGAAATATATGAATACTTGAATTGAAGAAATTTAATCAAGTTGAAAAATTTAATTAATAACTTTTTTCTCAGTATAGGTATATATATATTTTTAATTAATTAGATTCTTTTTGCTTTCTATCAATTTTATAATTATAGATTTTTTTGTTGCGTATGTTACTTTCTCGGGATAAAAAACAATATTTTTATTGCGAAATCAGTTGTAGCACAATCAGCAACATCAACAGTGCGAGTAAACATATGCATGCGGGCAAACACGAGCGCAATTTTTTACGTGCACTCGAATGCACTCAGCGAATCGAACATGGGCGATCGAAGTGACGTTTTCGATCACACAGTCATCGATTCGATTCGTCGGAATCGACTATAATTACGCTTGGTAAATGTCTTCCTTGGGAATTTCATACCGCAAACATTGTGCACGCACGACTAAATTTTAATATTGCGATAACTAATTTTAAAATTATTAACGATTTCTTTTTTTATAACGTAAAACTCACGTGAATTGTGCGATACATCGACACTTCACATTTACAATCGCTCTTTTCGTTTATTAATGTGCATCGAGAATTGTCCGAACCCGAAAGTTTGGCAGTTTTTAAAAAACATTTACATTTCAACGCACGCATTCTTATAACGTTACGACACGCGTTTACGCCAAAGCGAGAGATAAGTGAACGAGGTTGACGACGGCGCAGGCCTCGGGTGTGCGCGCGGTTAGTCCGGGAATCTGCTTACACGTGTTTACGGCCGACGACAGTAGGCCCGGGACATCCTTAACGACGAGAGCCGAGACCACCATGGATTCTTAGACCTCGCGCGGACATTGTTACGGGCCCTGTGGTAGCCCGGGTGTGTCGGCATGGTTGCGACCGCAGAGGTATCGGAGTGTGGTACGGCACGGGTCAACCGCAAACCGACAACCGTCCACGCGCGTGCTCTCTCTCTCTCTCTCTCTCTCTCTCTCTCTCTCTGGTTCTCTCTGGCTGTCACGTGTGCTCCGCCCGGCCCCCGCGTTCCGCCACGATGTCGCTGTAAATCAAATCCACTCTCGCGGTGGACGCGTGCTAATAAGAGAGGAGAACGGCACAGGAACGCGCAAGGCGGCGGCGTGAGGAACCTACCCCGGGACAGAGACGCTTCGTTTCCGCTTCATCGAATTAATCGGAGAATCTCAAATCCTTGCATTATACGAGCGCCGTACGTCTCAAACGTATAAGTGTTTGTCGTTACGATTCTTTTTTTTATACACGTTTGTTTCCAATTAGCGTAAATATGTTATTCGTTTATTGCTGATCCCACTGTAGTAATTACAGTGTAACAGTTACGATCGTTTCGACCGTGTTAATTGAGAGTTAGCGACACACTCGTGACGACGACGCATCCTTTCATTGGCAATAATTTGTACGGCAATAATTTTTCTTCCCCCCCCGAAGATATAATATCTCGCGATCGAGCCCAAATATCAAGCGCGAAATTTATCGTCGAAGAACGCTGCTCCCTTTGGAAACGGGTGATTACTAATGCGCCGCGAAGTCGACGAGAAAAGGAAATGCGGGCAGGTGCGGCGCGGTAATTGCAAACGTTTGATATTTAATTACAATTTGCCCGCGCGTGCCGCTGCCAGCGAAGCCTCTCCTCGACGTTCCGTCCGATGGGATCTCCCTTTGGAAACAAAATATAATTCCCCAATTACTTCAGTGGTTCGCGAGCGCGACGGTCCTTTGAGTTATGGAATCCCGACTTAATTACGTTATTAATTATCGCGCTTAAACGCGGAAGACCGCGGCGCCGTCGGGGCCGATTTAAGCGGCTCGTCCGCGGACTCGGGCTCTCGTCTCTAAGCGGCCGCGGAAAGTCGCTCTTGAAAAGAGGCGAGCGGTTTTCCGTCATAAAGTCGTAGAGTGCGTTTTACAGCGCAATAAAATCAATTGCGTTACGCGATAACGCGCGTATAATTTACTCGGGATGTCCGCGCACTGCGCGCGCGTATGGGGGTAATAGTCGTCGCTCGATTTCCACGCGGGAAAAGAGGTTTATGTGCGCACCGGTAATTTTCTCCTCTTTAAAAAAATCATCGCAGACATCGGAACCACCAGAGAGCCTCTACAGCTATCCAGATACTATCGTAGTAAGTAGAGGTAGCCGTTAATTGATGATAATCGAGGACTATCTTCGTCATATTGGACGGAACGATTGCGCGCGATGACTATTCACCCGAATAAGCATCCGCGCGGATAGGAATGTTACTGAGTGTCGACGACGATTCTGCGATTTAACGACTTAATAAAGCCGCACGAATAACGGAGCGAGAGGAGAAAGGGGACCCGGCCGGTCGGCAGGCCCGAAGGAAAGATGTTGGGCCTGACCCGAGACAGAGCGGTACGAATCTGCCATAAGTCGGCGTGAGTTTATGCACGCGTATAGAATATGCCCGTCTTCCTCCCTCCCCGCTGCTCCGACTATCTCTCTCCTGCTTATTATTTTCGATCTGACACTCGGACATACTTGTAGCGGTCGTAAAAGCCAGACTAGAGCAACGAAGGAGGAGGGAGGGGGATGGGAAAGGAGGACCCCGAAGACGGGAGAATCGAGGGGACGCGAGGACGCATGCAAGGTGTATTGGAGGTATCGCGGTGTTGGTGTGAGAGCTACGGCCATGCGGGCCTGCATTATTATTTATTCCGCCGCGACTCGTAAAAAAGCCCGGGACGCGGATTTCTCGTGGATTTATCGTGGAAATATTGAAATGAGAGACACTGGAGCCAGGAGTCCCACCGCGAAAGAGAGAGAGAGGAAGAGAGAGAGAGAGAGAGAGAGACCGCGGCCACCTTTCCCTTTCACCCTGCGTCAACATACACACGAGTCACTCACCCTCGCACACCAACCCCACTCTCACACCCGGTCTGCCGCGCGCCCGCCGACAAAAAGCTGACCACCACAGTCGCTTTACGAGCCGATATATTTTATTCGAAGTAAGCACCGTCCTCTCTCTGGCACTTACACCTTCCCTCGCCTCTCCCCCGACCCCCACGCTCGTCTCTCCTCTCCTTGTTATTCTAAGCTGGTCACGATCCTTCGCATTCGCGAGACGACTTAACAACCAAATGGTTTCGGGTCGAAGTTTCTGATCCGGACGCGTTGTCGTCGTTCGGCGAATTTGTATTTTATACACGGATTATTCCCGGAGTGGTCCGTAACATTGCTATGATTCGCGCGCGACGTGTTTTACGCTCGTCGACTGGGCTAAATGGGGACGGAATTAAATTCCGCGTTTTGTCGCGCTTTCCTCCACGACAGCTAAGATTTCGATTGTTATGGAGCCGAAAATCGAATCAAAAGTTTCGCAACGCGCGCACGGAACCGCGCCGTTGCCCTCTCCTTCGAGGATAATCCGCGGTCCAAATTGGCAGGATTACTCCCGCCGAAGACTGGGCCACGTCCTCGAGATTGCCGGGATTACGCGGCTGTAACGCACATCGCACGAATAAGGTCTGTCGCCACGTGCAAATACAGGTATTATCGGGTATTACGTGCCGGGTGCGTGTCTCGTGTGCGTGAAGGAATAACGTCGTAGTCACCGTCGTCGTTGACGTCTCACGGATCGCGCCAAGTGGATTTGCCATCGAAATCGTACTGGGGGAAGAAGGGAGCCGCGTATTCGCGCCGATGTTAAAGGAGAGATACTTGGACTAACGGAAAACGATCCGACGTCAAAGTAATTCGCTCGGAGTAAAATTCTCATTCTGATACAACTTAATTTGCTTTGGGGGTGTCAGAATCTCTGCCTGTATATAGAGACACGAATCATATTTCTAGTCTAACGTTTGCCATTCTCGGGAATAATACGTCGCGTGTCTTCTGAAAAAAGGTATATTTTAGCCTGTCGGTCAGTAATAGAAATATTTCACGCATCCGCGAGGGTCTCCCCGAAATTGAAATTGATTCACGGACCATGCGTGTAAGCTCTCGGAGATATATAGACGTGTTTGTTGCTATTGCTGACACCGATGGTGGTTTCACGCCGTGCCGGTGGTTTCCCACAATTTTTTTTTTAACACACACATCATATATGTCATGCATTAATCAAATTTCGCTGAGCGAACGTAATATGTGTACACCGAGTTTAAATGTATATAAATGTCCAGATGCAACAAGAACCATAACCACCAGCGAAAAATGAAATTTATCGCGATATTTCACACGCGATAACATAATTTTTAGTACCATTCTTACAGTCTATCTTTTTAATAAAATAACAGGCTATTCGGCGCAAGACGAGAAAATGTAGGTATTATCTCTTTAATTCGCGCCACGCGCGTTTTTACTACCGACGAGGCGTCCGCGGGATCTTAAAACGCAAATAAGTAGGCCAGGCCGAAATCGTAATCGCTCCCCAGCGCGGCACGACATAAAAATTAAAATTAGAGCCGGCGATACGGAGGGGGAGGTGAAGGCGCTCGCGCACCCCAGCGGAATATTATGCAAAGCTACGAGCAATAAAAATAACATATTGCGACCGAGAGAGCGGGCATAAGTTTTAATCCAATATTACTGAGATAAGTCTAGGAATCCCCCCGCCCGCGAGAGAGAAAAAGATTTCTTTTGTGTAACGCACCCCAGCGTTACATTGTGGTTATTAGAAAATGCCTCCTTCCTTTCTCTCTTCTTATCCGGCGTGACGCCGAGGGGAGCGCTTCCTTCGTTATTCCTCTTCCGCGTAACGGGCACGAGGATGCATAAAATCATCCGCGAACCATATCATACGCGGACGCCTCTCCTTATTTCCACCTTGTCTTTCGACCGCGGCTGGGAAAATCTGCGATTTGAATGCTCACGTGTTACCTCGCATGGTAATTGGCGAGCGTGGAGGATTGATAGCGGTATATTTCATTACGTTATCTGGCCGCGTGATCGTGACGGCCGACTTGCAAACGGCTCTTTGTTAACGTTGTTCTGTATCCCTGTGTCTGTAATCAATCGATTTTTCTCGATTGAACGATAGATCATTATTAATACAAAATTGAAAACCAGAGGTGTGATATAATACCGTGTACAATATCGACAATAATGCAATATTGTAAGAATGCACGAAGGGATATATCTACCTTGGAGTGCTCGCGTTCGCGTTCCCTGCTCCGCCTTTTTCCCGCTCGTTGCACAAAATCGGACAAATCCAATCTGACTAACGGCATCACGCGGGGGAGGCGAGCGAAAGGGGAGGGAAACGTCGGCGGAAACGGAGAGATAGGCACGCGGAATCGAAAGGCGAGCGTTACGCGCGCGGCAGTCGTAAAAATTTATAATTTGGAAAATATCGCGCGGCAGCGGCGTTGGCGGCGACTGTCGGTTTTCGTCCGGCGTAGCGACCGGGTTTATAAAGCGGCAAATCGAAGGACCAGACCGTGGGAGGCGTCGGCAGAGGGGTGAACAGGAGGACGACGGCGACGACGATAACGGCGAAAGACTTTTGACGAAAATTGAAGTCGTTGTTATGACGGGAATTGCACGCGACGAGGCTTTACGAGGGGACGCTTTCGCCAGCGCTCTCGCAAGTTCCGAAAAAAAGACAGAGCGCGAGAGGATAAGAGAAAGCCTGACAGAGAGAGAGAGAGAGAGAGAGAGAGAGAGAGAGAGGACTCGCATGGGGAACCGACAAGGGCGGAGAACGAGGGCAGGGACAGAACGCGGAAGAGAACTGGAGAGAGAATCGCGCGAAAGACGATAATTCGGGAATAGAACGGTCGTGTTGGCTATATCGTAATATCGCCATGGCAGCGGTTCTCAAAATTATAATCATTCCGAGGAATTACATCTTCCCACGTATGCAAATATGGGTATTTAAAAAATTGCGGAAGCGTCTCGTACAAAGCGAGCAAATTTTTACGTAAGTCCTTGCATCGCGTTAACTTTTTTATTCTTTTTAACAGCGGTATTATTAAAAAGCTTCTGTGTATAGTCATTCTGATCGTTCTCTTAAATTTACCAGTCATAAAAGCCATGTAGCTGAATCCCCCCTAATAATACATCGTCGACAAGCACCGACACTCGGTTACCAGCTAAATGTAAACGCTTTTAATGTCCCGACGACTGTATCGCTTCAAACCAGATGTAAGGTCACACGAAACCTGACTCCGCAATATAGATCAAATATAGGGAACAGTACGGAAAAACCGGGGGTGGAATTCTATGAGCCATGACTGAATCGGCGCTTTTGTGACGCGTAAGGTCACGTGGCAAAGCGTAAAAGAGTAAGTAGCTCTCATCGATCCTCTTGCTCGAAACTCGTCGTCTCGCTGATCTTACTTCGGATACAGTCGCACTCGTTCGGAGAGATTCGACTCGTAAAGAACTAACAAAGATCTCACAAGAGCCTCGGCGAGCTTTTTCGAGCCTTCGAGTAGTCTACTGGGGCTATTTTCCCATAACTCGGCGGATGGCCCTTGTTTTCAGGACGCCTCAGAGTATTTGGACGGCGCAAGACGGTAGCGGCAGGATGCGATAAGGTTACGGCGCCATAATTCAAAGATAGCGTCGTGTTTGACCTCGGTATAGTGGCCCCTTTGTAGCTTTGTAGCCAGTCTCGCGAGAGACAAGGCGCGATATTTGCACTGCGGCCGTAGCTCGAAACAGGAAACCGAAAGCGGAGACACGTTAGACAGTGTGGATTCATAAAATCGCGTGCCAGTGTAGAAAGTTCTGAAATCCATACAGGAAGAGAGAGAGAGAGAGAGAGAGAGAGAGAGAGAGAGAGAGAGAGAGAGAGAGAGAGAGAGAGAGAGAGAGAGAGAGAGAGAGAATTTATATGATAAATGTTTATTTTTATTTTTATTAAAATACTTTAATTTACATATCTTTAATAGCAATTTTACATATGATGAATAAATATATGATAAATAAATGTAATAAAAATTAATTACTTTGGAAATAATTCTGCAAAAGCAAATATAAATAATGAGAAAATATAATGAAACATAAATATTTTTAATTTTATAACATGTTCCTAATTACTATAAAATAGATATTACATAATTTTGCCTTATTTCTCTATAATTGTTCTATAAATATTTTTTATATACAAAAATCTTTTTTTCATACAATTTTATTGACTTTCCGTATAAAAGTCTTATGAATGCATGAATCATAATAAAGTTATTATAATAAATTATAGAACAATCAATAATACAATATGTTAATAACAATAATTTTTAACTGAAGTGTAAAAATCACCCCAGTGATTGTTTACGCAAAAAAATGGGGTGACTATTCTCGGGTTAAAAAAATCTGGACACCCCAAGGGGAAAAAAAATTACAAAAGAAACCTACGAAAGCGAAAATAATCGTAGCGCTCGGTCGTTTTACAAATAAGTGTGTTGTAAAAAAATATATGTGATTAACTGTAAAACGTTGATTTCGTTCCCGCAGTTTCAAGCGAAGAACGATATTGTTGTCCCGATATCGTTCATCCCGTACGCACGCGGACGTTAGACGTATATGAGAAACGGCGGTGCAATCGCGCCGTCGTTGCAGCAACATCAGAGAGCATTTAATCCGGAATACCGAATGCGAGAGCATACTGGCAGCCCCCGAGCGATAGATTTGGGCAATGCGCGAGAACGGGGTTGCAACCCTCGTCGGTCCGAAGTGCACCCTATCCCTCGGCGGGCCATTAATAATATACCCATATTGGACACAATTCACCTTGAAATTAACCGGCAGCCGATTGGTAAGCCTGGCCAAATTGACTTCGAAATTGACAATTTACGATCGCTCGCCCGCTTACTCGCCTGCCCGTTCCATTCGTTCGTCCGCGTTCTCCCGTTCTGCTCTGGTCTAGTCTGGACTCTTTCCTGGCGAGCACTAGGCAGCTCGCCGTGACTGGCGTTGAATCCATCAAAATGCCATCGCATTCGCGATCGAGCCTCGTTACGCCGAGAGATACGCTCATATTAAATCATAATGCAATTAATCGTTGTCGTGCGATGAACGTACGTACACGTTACGTTATTGTTATAAATTATAATGCATCACCCGACTTTTCAAGTATTTCACATCGCTGCGAAATTGAATTCCTGAATGACACTTTGTTGAAGTGCAAATCTTCCCCTCACGTTCGAGGGAGAGACCGTTTATCCTCATTTTGCTGGTAATAACACGCACTTCCCGTCACGACGTTGACAAGACACATCGACAGCAAGGTGTCGTAAGGATTTCTGCGATGTGTACCGATTTAATGTGGTGTACACGTAGGGTAGGGTCAGGGTGACACGCACGCGATATCGCTCACCTGACATACCTCGTTCACTTAGCTCGCATCTTCTCTCCTCTCCTTCTATGCCCGGCACGCTCTCTTGTCGCATCGTCATTTCCATCCATCGTCCCGAACGTTGCGAAACACAAGTGGCAAATATTTGCGTTACAATGTAATCACCGTTCTGTCAATATAACGAGCGAGCTTATAGCGACACGGAAATAGACGGAAAGAAACGAAACGGCGGAACCAGGTGGTGTCAATGGTAAAAACGTGGAGAAAACTAATTAACGTCGTATAACCAACGCCATTCAATTTGTCGTGCGCCAAATGATTTCGCGGGCTGATGAATGCAGGCGGTTTTCTAATAGCGCTGCCTTATTTCCTACCGCGGCGAATACGCGATATAAATTAATGGCGCGTAATTGCGCTCGGTATATGGGAGAAACGATATTCATATCCGTTCCATTTATTTCCGAATGAAGGAAGTTTTCGGCGACACACAATGGCGGGACCTCTCTCGCGCATCGATTTTAATGGGGAATTATGGCTGGTTTATCGTCGGAGTTTATCGTAATGGGCCCAGGAGGCTGTCAGGCGCGGGTAGGAATCGCGAGAAAACGCTCACGTTAAATTACATCGAGGTCGATTGCGCGCGCGCGCGGAGCGGTGCCGCACTTTCCACGGAAGCGGCTGCCGCATAATTAAGACAATTAAGGTACCCGCGCTATAAATCACACCGCGCTCATCTACTTAAGGCTAATATCGGATCGGCGATCTAAGCGAGTACCACTTCCACGTACAGTTAAATACATGCTCGATCTATCCCGTTCCACCGTACGCTCGATCGCTGCGATTTTTTCTTTCCTCGCTCGATTTCGCGGATTCCGTTCGTCCGTTCGTTTGTTCCTGCCGCTCGGTGTTAGCGTGCCTCGAGACGCGGGGCCAATTCCACCTGCGTCTTCCACTCGGACGCCCGACGCCTTTCCGGCGAATTCGAATTCGTGAATTCGACTCGATCGATTCGATTCGATCGGCTCGCCGCGTTTCGTTGCGCCGTTCGCGCCGTTCGCTTTTTTTTTTTTCCTTTCTGGTCCGCTTCGCAACACGCGGCGCGACTACGCGGCCGGATACGCACCGGCGAGCGAACGGTTGGGGGAGACTAAAGACTTTTCGAAGTCGATAGATCGTTAAACGCCCCATCGCTTACGAAAGCCATGTAATTCCCCGCAAGTCGCGCCGCGCGATAGGTCCCTCTTTCTCTCTTTCTCTCCCGTTTTTTTTTTCCCCTCCTCGCTCCCATTTACGTCTCCGCTTACTCCTGCCGTTGCCCCTTCCTTCTTCACGCATTTCTCCGGATCTTTTCTTCCCTTTCCGGACCGTCTGTCCCTTTCTCGCGGAGCGATCCGATTCCCCGGACCAGAGGTGCAACGATCATTAGGGCGTGGATCGGGGCACAGCACCTGGCTCGATCATCGGCAACTCTTAATGCCCACACGCAATTCCGAATGGGAACCCGGCCAAATACAATACAAGAAGTGTGCGCGGCCGAATCTAATCGATCGATCGCACCGCGCCGCGAATAACGTACAAAACGATCGTTTGGGCGATAATTTTCGGGCAGCCGTCTAACCGTCCTCGGCCGCCCGAGAACACCACGCTCGACGTCGCTTCGTGAATTAAGTGCCGGCGGATGTCTGTCCTATACCGATCGCGTAATATAAATCACGCGACAAGCGAGTAAGCCAGACGGACGGACGGACCGACGAGAAGCCGCGAAGTCTTCGATCATCATTGATCGTTCGTTACGATTGCGCCGCTCTAATTGCGGCTTACTCGTGCGTATACATAATTAGCACGAGATACATCGGCGCTCGTAAATACTGCCACGACCGTTTTTCGCGGGGACACTCTTCTCGAGGACAATGTCCCGAGGAGGGAAGCAACCCGTATAATTATCTGGAACCTTCTGGCAGTGGCATTGAATTTAAACACTTTGTTAATAATTACTTGTGATCCGGGAAATATCGAGGACAAGCCGGCCATGTGCTCGTGAAAAGGGAACCTTTCGAAAAATTCTTTTACGTTTTAATTTCTTTAACGTTTGGATTATTTTAATAAAAGTTCTGTCGCAATAATCGCTCTGATCTTCAGAGGAGGATCGGTTTCCTCGACATAAACTCGAACGAATGGCTGCAGCGCGGCCGTTATTGCCGCAACGCGTGATTATTAGCGATCTCATGATCCCTTGGCCAACTGGTCTACGCCCGTCTTGTCGTTGCCCCGCCATTGTTTCGCCGCATAATGCATATTGCGTAAATATCTGACTTGTTGGCGTGGGGGGGGGAAAACTCGTTCGCAGAAACAAATAGATATTACGCGCGGGAGGTGTGTGTTTAAGTGATATCTTTCAATCTTTATCAACAGGTACCTGGAAACGTAAATCTCTCTTTTTTTTTAGAATACGTCGCAGTCGTCGGATAAATATATCGTTTCAACCCGCTTGCGTTAGATTTCCGACCGCCACGAAAAAGGTTTCAACCCGCACACTGCGCTCACGCCGGCCGGCGCCTCGTCTTATTTCGCTGATCGCGCGGCACGCAAACAAATGCGCATTATGCGGGGTCTAAGCGCTCAGAAAGTGCGCTCGTGTTTTCGGTGTAACCTGAAGCTAAGCGGTTTAAGAGATCAACGCCGTATAAACCGGCCGTCTGAGAATCGTCTGGGGATCCCGCGTGCGTGAGAGGCGGCAGTGAAAAAGGGATAGGACGAGAGACAAGTAGCAAGGCGAAAAAGAACGTTGCGGGGAGCGAGAGAAGGAGAGCGAGAGGGCGATGGACGGTCGTAGGGAGGAGGACGGTCGAAAACGGAGAGAACATAGTGAGATACCGAGGAGGAGATGAGGAAGGATTCTGGGCAACGAAGAAGAGGCGCGCAAAGTAAGAGGGCACGGCAGAAAGACGGGATGAAAAATTAGATTTACAAATCTGTCTTGACTACTATGAGATTGCTCGCTTACCGGTTAGTGGTGCTCAGCCCCTGTCACGTTGTTTCCTAACGATCCCACTTCCACGAATAATGTACGGTCGTGTTAGGAGTGCGCGTAATTAAGAAAGCAATCCCGAGTCTCTAGAAACGCGCCCCTTTTGATTAAATTTGATTCGTCATTTATAATGGAGATGCATCGTGATTGGAGAAAGATCGGCAATAATCTCCAGTTACCGGATTCTGTAAAAAGAAAAGAAAAAGCCTGGAAAGGTTGAGAACGTCCGCGGACAGTTTAGGTGCTACATCGAGAGTAAAGGAAGGGTAACAAGTTCCGGATATTCCCTCGCTAAGGCAAAAGGCAGCTCTGCGTGTACATGTGCGCGTACACGCGCGTGTATTTCGTGCGTAATGTCGCGGTGTATTGGCGAGGATGCATCGCGTCGCGCGATATATGTGCATGTGTGTGCGTGCGCGTAAGCGTGAGCGCCTCTCCGGCGCCTACCGCCTATGAAAAATGAATCTCCCTCCCTGGGCGCGCCACAGTATCATCGCCGCTATCGTACAGATTGTTTCAACGGAGATCTTCCTCGTCTGCTTCGCCGACAAAGCTCGAAAGGTGCCAGTGACGCTCATCAAAAGAAAACGCCGGCCACTCGAAACAGGACTCGATCCTAGAGCCACGAATCTCTATGGAGCAACTGCGGATCGTGGGATCTTTTCTAAGATCTATTTTTAAATAGATCTCGTTAATATGCAGTGGAAATCTTTTGTATAATTTAATTTTTTGTCGAATAATTAATTACATATGCAATTATATAAGTCTTGAAAGTGGAAGATTCTCACGTAATTCATTCGCCCATTAGCGTCCGGATATTTAATCATTCGTGCATGATTTTATCTCGCGTTACGTGACTTAGGGATAATAATAGGCAATATCTAGTTTTTGCAAATTTGTTTGTCAGTCGATAAAATATTAAGAGTGAAAGCCCAGTGTGTTATTTTCACAGATGATTTTCATTTTCCCTTAGTCACGTAAGAGTCCGCTCTCGAAACGTTCGCACGGTCTACGTAGATTAGCCATTAAGGTTTTCAAATTGGTTCCTCGGCCAGTGAGCCGGGTGCTTTTTTTAATGGTTCGCGCGGCGGCGTGGCTTCTTCTGAGATGAACGCCTTCCTCTCGAATAATCATGGAAATTCACTCCAAAGTATCGCAAATAAAACTTACTCACAAAGGAAAGATCAGCAGGCGGTCGTTAAAGCGGTCGTTTCTATACCTATACATACGTGTTGTGCCAGGCGGCAGTTTCCAGTTCGCAGCTCGCAACTCGATTCATAATCGTTGATAATTCACAGTTGCGATATCCTTTCCGTTTCCCGCGATATCTGATGGGACGGGACGATCCCGTTCGCCCTAATGAATCGAGGGACTTACTTCCCTGCTTCGCGCGAGAGAGGGCTGATATTTCCTCCTTTAATTCTTTCAACAGATAATCGGTCGCGATGAATATCGCGATCACGATGATCGGGGTAAGACATTACCTCGATGACAGGTGTCTCTAACCGCAGTAACTCTCTCTCACTGTACAGCTCCAGGCCAGGAAGACCCCCAAAGCGAGCTTCCGTTGGACTGAGCCTGGCGGCGAGCCACCTAGCCGCGGCGGCTGGCCATCATCCTCAACACTCCCTGAAGAAGCACAGAATGGACAACGGCGATTATTACGAAAACGGACACCTCGGTGAGTACCCAGTATTATTTTTATCCAAGAAGTAATACTTAAACTATATATTGTCTTCAAATAATATAAAAAGAATTTATTATCGATAGGATGTGTATATGTTGCGTTACGGTTGTTATTATTAAATTTTTATTGTACTCTTTCGGACGGGGGAGGGAACATGTAAATCTGAACGTTCTGATTTTCCATCGAGATGTATAAACGTACGGACCGTCGAGCGTTGGGGTTATGCCAAATAGAGCACGTACGTGCAAATAGACGTACGTAGCGAGGGCCACGCGCTTGATTACTGCCATCCGTATATACGCTCTGGCATACGCTGACCCTACCGATCAATTAATTAGGGGAATCAAACACACTTGGAGTGAGCAAATTAACTGCGACTGCACCGTCGTGTTGCGGCCTGCGGTGGCGGTCACCGATGCCCGGGATATCGTACGATCCCTTTACGTGCGTACCCAAATGATACGTCGCGGGGCTGTCTTCACATTCCCCGGGATGCCGGATTCCGATGGCCAGGAAGTTCCTCTCTGCCATTCTCGGTTTATCTTGCGGCGGCGACGTCGCGGTCGCGTCGCATCTCGTTCGTATCCCCCAGTCATTCGTTAACGCGATTCGACTCGATTTTTTTTCATTAATTATTAATACTTGGCATTATTAATGACATAACGCAATTAATAATATTATAATCTCGCACGATTTCGTTCATTCTTGCGCGATATTCATCGCTCGCCGTGCACATCCGGAAGATCGATAAACGCGCATACAATATTCATTGGTTTATTTGCGCGGACTCTCTTTGTGCTCTTCGATAGCGCTTTGAAGGGTGTCCGTTGGGACGCGCTTATTTCGCAGATATATTATCATCGGGGGACATACAGAGGGAAAGAGAGAGAGAGAGAGAGAGAGAGAGAGAGAGAGAGAGAGAGAGAGAGAGACAGAAAGAGAGAGAAATGGGGACGTTATATTGCCGTCAACGCCGAGAGAAGGAAATCGTTAAATCACGTCATACGGCGGCGGCGTCGATCGACGTTCGGAAATTGTTTAAGCAAATAATCGCGAACACGCCGGCCGATCAATTTTACGGGCAAATACGTTTCACGGTGCAACGTTAATGAATTAATGCCGCGGCGCGTTCGCGCGGGTCCGCGCCTGCAGCCAGCCGCGCTCGTTCTCCAGCGCGCTCGTCGGGGTAAACGTTGAAACGGCCGGCAATTAATTACGGCCGCGCGGTAATTGTATAATTGTTTTACGATTGGAGCCGGTCCCCTGCTCTCGCCACAGCCGTATCCCGGTCTGCACCCGATCTGCCCGCCTAAAATAATATATATACAATCGGTATTACATAATAGTCCGTTCCAGGAGCGCGAATTAAAAGAGGAAGCTGAAAAGTCGCGCGGAGGAAACGAAACACGTGGAGAAAAGAGAGTCCAACAGATTTTTTTTTTTTTTTTTTTTTTTTTCAATTTCGCCCGGTGAATGCGAGGTGTTTCTCATAACGCAATTAATAAACTCAACAAGCGAGATCCGATCGCGATAGCGAGGCGCGAAACATGCGTTCCCGAGAGCACGGCGTGTACAATGGATTTGGCTCGTGTGAGAGTTGCGTACGCGTATGCGCACGAAAACCGTATCGCATCTATGTTGTCCCTGGCAAATTAAAAGCGGCGATAGGTGTGCCAGAATGACAGAGAGAGAGAGAGAGAGAGAGAGAGAGAGAGAGAGAGAGGATAGGGGTGTGCGTTAATCGCACGTACACATCGTGACGAATTTGAAACGTAAGCTTTCCGGCCGGATTGATAAGATGACGCAAGTAACCGTAATTTCCAGAAATCAAATCTGATCGCTCGGTGCATCGATCGCGGAGGTACCATTAATTAAATTGACCTGGCGTAATTTATATTACGTGACCTAATGCATATCGAATTGTTTATTAGCGCGCGAACTAAGTCAATTATCTGGTCGGTTTGGACGACGAGTGTGACGAGCATTAGCTCAAATACGAGCGAATTTACTGTCAATAAATTTCCGACTTTTCCTCAAGCACCTGCATATAACGTCGCCAACGTCCGCGCGATCGAGCAATGAACTGCGATTCATCGGCGACGATCGCGCGTTATATAACTAATACATTACGTCGCCGGGGGTAATCGTTCGGTCGTTTAACGGATAGAGACGTCTCGATGATGGTAGCGT
Organism: Monomorium pharaonis; assembly: GCF_013373865.1. NCBI lineage: Eukaryota > Metazoa > Arthropoda > Insecta > Hymenoptera > Formicidae > Monomorium > Monomorium pharaonis. The sequence goes on along the minus strand of NC_050471.1, from coordinate 3,053,222 downwards.
AAATTTCGGGTGTAGCTGCTCGAAGAGCATGCGACATATACACACGTGCAGAAAAGAGAGAGGGAGAGAAAAGCGTGTCGCCCTCGTTGGGTGGCTGGAGGGGTGGTTGGTTGGTCGGTCGGGTGGGCTGAACGGGCCGCGGCTTAAAACGATGGTGTACTGCCAAGCGAATGCTCATAAAAGCATTGATTAACTGTTGGCGGTCGTAGGTCAGCCGGCACACGGCTGGCCCGTGTACCAATAAAACCCGGCTAATAGTGGCCCGACATCGCTTCAATATCATGCGCTGACCATCCCGAATGTACTCGCTGTCGCGTCCGCGACAATTTTCACGCTCAAAAAGCGGCGCGTGAAAGTCATCCGCGAGTCAAGACTGCTCTCGGCTCGTTTCCTGGGAATCCCGGAAATACGCGCTTCTTGAAACGTTCAATTAAAAACGAGATAATATTTCGGATTATGCGATAATATTGGCGAAACATAAGTATTTTGTACAGACAGCAAAAGCTTAAAATCCTCTAAGGTCAAAATTTTTTGTAGGAGATGTAACATTTTAGGCTATATTATTTTTTAGCGGATTCATTGATGAATCTCGGTCTCTGTATAGTACAGTATAGACAGTTGCATCAAGGACTACTTCAAGAAATTCTATCGATAAAAAGTTCTTATTTTACCAAATTACATTTTATTATTAAATTATATTTTATTATATTTTAATGTATTTGAATGTGTGTGTGTGTGTGTGTGTGTGTGTGTGTGTGTGTGTGTGTGTGTGTGTGTGTGTGTGTGTGGGTGTCATTGGATTCTAAAGGGTTAATATCCGAAGACGCATTTATTTATTTCGCCTTTTAACTCGAAGAAGTAATTCAACGGGCACGGAGAATTGCTTTACGCATTTCCGGAAGTCGCGGATATACAGGATTTTAATTGCTGCCGGCGCATGAGTACTTAATGAGCAGTTATGTTTTGTTGATGGTTTGATAGGGAGAATAGATTACTATGAACGGGTATCTCTCTCTTTTGACGACGGCGTTACTTGTATATTCATAATTAGATGTTATCAATGGTTGGTGGAGGATTTAATAACTGGCGTTATTGCTAATTTGCTTAGTAATTACGAGTTAATATTTAAAACAGTCGTGATTATGTAATTAAAATTAGTCGTTCTTTTATATGAAGTTATTGTTCTGTATTAATTTTCAAGTGTGAAATTCATTTTTATTGTAATATTTACAATTTTTTTATACGCCAGGAAAGAAACTAAAATTATATAAATGCGAAGACAAAGAGTTAATAAATCAGAAATAATAGACCAATTTATATAGATACAACGGTACTTAATACCGCGAGTAATATATTACAGATTTAACAAACGTTTGCGGAAATATCAAATACATATTTCATGCTTGTGTAAGTTTGTATCTAGGATCCTCTTAACCGCGGGCCATCGCAGCCCACGATGTTGCGGTTGATGATTCCGACCAGGCCAGGTAGCCGAGCAAGATAATTAATGAATTGGGGAAACGATGACCGTGAAATGCGGATATGTGTATTGTATTGATAATTTTGGTCGGTAACCGTGTTAAAGGAATACAAGTCGGAGCATTCTGGCATTTTTATCATACGGTCCGGAATTACTCCCGCGTCATCGAGAGAGAATTGAATGCAAAGTAATCATTAGGAGGAAGTCAACCGTATCATTCGCCCACGTAGATCGTAACTCGATACTCGAGTGTAATAAAAATTTACTCGCGCGATCGAATTTACTGAAACGTCATTCATAAATTATTGCCTTGTGCAGCTAAAGATATTTCGGAAATTCAAAAGCGAGCTAGCAAAGCAAAATGAAGTGAGAGTTTCGAGATATAATCTCGACGGTGAATCTATCATTTTTTGCCTCCGCATCGGGTCAGAAACGTTTCGGTCGATTTTCTACCCCTCATCAGTTACAATCAAGGTTTACTGTGTACGTTCGTTTTTTTTTTTTTTTTTTTTTTTTTGTATAGTCGGCACTGTGTGGCCACGCTTGATTGTTTTTTACGAGAGGAAACAAGCAAACGAGAGCGAGCGACGAAAAAGCGGCCACATCTCTCGGCGGAGGCTGCGAAGGGAAACGTAAGAAGGCGCCGGGTTAATCGGAGTAACAAAAGCACCGGTGTATTAAGCCTCCTCATTTTTGTAACGCCTTTACTGCGCGCCGCGCGACCGTAAATCAATCGCGTCGAGAATTTTCGCGTTTCATCGCTTTTTGCGTGTCAAGCGGGGAAAGAGCCGGTGCATGGCGAGCGTCGCAAATGAAGACGTCAACGAGAGGAGACAAAAAGTCGAAAGATTGCTCGCGCGCAAGAGAGAGAAAACGTGAGATTTTAGCAAGGTGCGACAAAAGTATTATTAATACATTATTAATATCCCTTTTATCTTTATTGCCTTCCACAATTGTGCGCCAAAAGGTTCCAAGACTGCGTGAATGCGGCTCGATCGAACTTTATCTCCGATTACGAGCCGCACGTCGCGCATCGACTCGCCGGGAGAGGCGTGTGCATTTGCAACAACGTTTTTCGTACGACTTGTCGGTCCCGCGCGAGGAAATAAAGGAACAGTCGGCGCGCACGCACACGCGTCGCGCGTAACGCATACATCGACACGCGGCCGCGCCGCAGCTATAAAAATCCGTGCCGCCTCTCAAAGCTCTCGCGAGCCACGACGGGATTTTAGTACGACTTAATTACGACGGTCCTCGCGCTCCGCACTGTCGTCCTTTTTATTCCACGAAGAGAACCCCGGGGGCGCATTTACGACGCTCCCGCGGATCCGCCCATACGCCGCAAGGTCTAGGATTTTCTGGGGGGACTTTGTTCTTCCGAAACTACCGGCCGTTCGAAAATCATTATGCCGTGTATGTCTTGCGGTATTATGGATGTTAGGTCGTCGCCGATTTATTGAATCTCCAGGTATCCCGCGGTAGCTTTTGCCGTTCTTACACGGAGAATCCTCTTTTTCTCGCGCGGGAGGAGATTAGAGGGGATATTTTGTTTCCCAGCGCTCTGGTGTTAATCTGTTTTTAATGCGATTCGTGATACGGGACGCAGGGGTGTACGTTACATCGATCGCGCGCGTGCTCGAAACCGCAGAGCCCGACACCGACCGGGAGAGGAGATCGGCGAAAGTGAAACGCTTTTTGAGCAAAGTGACGGCAATTTCCTGCGATTAAAACCGCAACTAATTGACTCAAAAATCTGTACAATTTCCGCCCTTCCCTCCCCCTCTCCTCTCTCCGTGCGTAGCCTCGCGCCGTCGCCAGCCCGGTGACGTAATGGCGATGGCGATGGCGGTGGGTGGCGGTGGTGATGGTGGCGGCGGTGGTGGTAGTCAACAATTTACTCGTTAGTGGCCCGACGAGTGTGCCGCGCCGCTCAATTAACTCGCGAATCAACGAGCCGGCCGCTTTGTCCGCGCACGAATATTTCTGTGTAATTCGTACGCGCGGCCCTCGTGACCAACAAACGCGCGCGCGATGCGGGAAATAAAAAAAAAAAAAAAAGAGCCGAGGGCCGGCCGAGGTATACACCACGGGGGTGTGAGGGCTAACAGAAAAATAACGGAGCGAGCAAATGGAAATCGACACCGGCCACTGTTTTCCGACCGTAAAAGGTCGGCGGTTAGGCCGCCGCGCCGCGCCGGGCCGAATGTCTTTCGAGAGCGATCAAAAAATGATGGGCTCGTTTGTGCACCGCAACCGGTGCTACGCGCGTGAAAACAACCGTCCTCGCAAATTAGCCGTGGCTACCCGGCTCTCCTTCTCTCTCTTTCTCTCTCTCTCTCCCTCTCTCATACTCGGAAACCGTTGAATTTTACGAACGTTCCTTGGGTCCGTTTCCCCTGCGTGTGACCGTTCCCGCCCGCGCCGCAAGTTGCGCGCCGCTTTAACGGCGCGGTGCTTAATCTTTGCTTTAATAATCGCATAAAATGATAAACAACGTCGTTGTCCGCGGACGACTCTGGTAGGCGCGGATAAATGCACACGCGGGCGGAAACGGCGACGCGCGGCTTTAAAACGCTCGACAATTGGACTCACGTGGCGCATGTCAAAGGACATAAACCTGCCCGCCATAAAAACTTCATGAACGCTCGTGGCTTTACTGGCGACTACGTACACGCAATTCTGTAACGCTGCTCTGTCATCACTACCGTATTGATCGTGACGGATTTCTCATTGGCTTCCGAGAGTGATATCTCACCAAAGCAATTATCGAATTCTATTGCCGAAATATATTACGAAAAAAAAGAACCAATGTAATAAATAAAAAGATCTATATAAAATAATTGCGAACACAAACAAATTCGATTGATCTATTTGTGTGTTCGATGATATTTTCTGGACTAGATCGCAAAATAATGAAAATACCTGACGGGTATCGTACGATCGAAAAAAACCGGTATCGCTCGCTCTCCGTCTCTCCCGCGTCGTTCCCGCCCTCCCTCTCCCTCTCCCTTCCTTCCTTACGCTCGTCGATGCACAAAAGTGTAGCAGCTTCTGGGTTCATCCAGTCAGAAAATATTAATAACAAAATATGATATAATGGGAGCATCCCCTGTGCGAAATACAATACAATGTTTATGCAGAGGATTAGGCGATGTTGCGGGATCACGTGAAAAGTATCGACCCCGATGGGACCGAGCGAACGTTCGCCACGCGGACGGCCGGGCCGGACTATTGCAACGCTGGCCGGCGGGCAGCAGGGGCAGATGGTTCGGGAGAACACGGGCCCCGGGTTTGATCCTCGGTTTTGATTAGCCCGCGGGAGAGATTTACCTTCGAGATTAGGCCCGGATACGATTTTTCGTGACGGCCTGAGCGATTTCGAAACGTAATGTTTCGCCCGTTTGTCTCTGTCTCGCGTCTCTCGCGCGCCTTTCAACAGGGCGCTTCTCTCCTCCCCCCCCCCCTCTCTCTCTCTCTCTGCCGGTTTCTCTCTTATCTCTCCCGGGAGAAACGGAATCGATCGAGACGATTGCCTCGCGTGCGAACGAGTGCGATTGTGCCTCGAGCGCGCCGTGGAGAACGACGTCGATAAACGTCGACAACCGGACGAAATCAATCGGCGCTCTCGGACGGCGTCCGATAGTCGGATCGTCGAAATTTTCGGGCGGCTTTTTCGGGGCCGATAAATTTCGCGTCGAATAAAATATGCGTCGATTTATATTCCGGGGCGCTGGTAGGTCATTTTTTTTTTCGCGAGGCGCGCTTTTTAGACGAACGAAACCCGAAATCTAGCCCCGCGGGTACGATCGAGGGAGAGAAGCGTAAGAGGTCGTCGGGGATAGATAATTTCGCGCGAGACGCAGCCGCGATCGTACCTAATTTTATAAATTCGGAGTACGTTTATCGGGAGGGCTTGGCCCTCCTCCCTCCCGGAGGAGAAGATGAAGGAGGCAAAAGGAGATCTCGCGGAGAGGAGGAAGGGGAGTAGATAGGATAGGAACAAAAGAAGATTCAAGATCCCCAACGGCCTCCGGGTTGGCACTGTTATATTATGCAGAGCGCTCGAAGACAAAGCGACAGGATACGTCGAGGAAACCGTTAAAAAGTTTAACCGGACGAAAGGCCGATGATCAAGACGAAGTCGAGGGGAAGGGAGGGCAAAGATGACGATTAGCTTTGACTTGGACGATGAGGAAGGAAAGGAAGGGAACGAAGAGATGGAAACAGGAGAGAGGGAGATGCATACAGAAGGAGAGGAAAGAACGAGAGCTACGATCGTCTACGAAGCACGAGGAGTGTAAATAATACTAAGGCTGATTGTGGGCGTGGCTGACAGAACTCTAAAAACCTTCGACTATATATCAAAGGGTTTACTGCCCTTGGATGATTCTCTCTCGTAGCGAAGAAGAGACGCTGGAAGAACAAATACTAGACTGCTGCGCGCGAGAGGAGTGGGAAGAAGCAGAAGTATCTTTGACGGCACGGACGAGAGCAGAGGGAAGAAAGAGGAAGGGCTCTGAGGATGCGATGCGAGGATTCGGTGTAGTCTCGAAAAGGAAAGTCCTGCCGTTTCTCTCGTACGTTACTGTCGTTATCGGTTCGCCGCCAACAAAATTGGTTGCTTCTTCTGCCTTCACATCGTAATCCTCTCTGTAGCTGTTTTCTATTTGTCGGTTGTAAGATGCCTACGTCTCAATACTCCCGATGTTGTTCTCCACGATGTGAAGGAACTGTAAAAAGTAGCAGTAAATGCACGGAAGAAGAAAATAATTTTTTACACATTTTTTTTACTATATCACGTATTTATTATTTTACTATATTTTTACAATATTACATTGATTCAAGTCAGTATTATTATTAACTCGAGTTGTTGTAAAAATTACTGTACAAATATTATTGTGAGTTATTTAAGTTGCAATTGTCTACGACTAATAAGACATTGACCTGTCAGTCGCGGGATACCTGCGCGTCTCAATACGTCCCGTGCTGTCCGATCGATCGATTAAGTAGGATGGTGGAGAAGGAAAACGAGGAAAGAGGAATAGCGGCGTAGCGGAGGAGGAGCAAGGAGGTGTGGATACCCATGGCATCCACTCTCTCCTCGGTTCTTTCCAGACTCGACAGACGTTGGAAGCTACCTCGATGGCTGCCCGCCTGCCTACTTGCCGGCCTGAGATGTTCGCCTGGTAAGCTGGCTGGCTGGCTGGCTGGCTGGCTGGCTGGCTGACTGGCTGGTTGGTTGCTTCGACTCTCGATTACTTGAAAAACCGGATTCCTCCTGCGCGAAACTGTGTTTCCCGTCTTGTGTTTATATACTAACACACGCCAAGAGAACAATATTGGTTATTCCGGTGTGTATGCGCCGGAGCAATCGCTCGTTCTCTCCGTTACGTCTCATCTTATCTTTAATCGGCCCAGATTCTTACGCTTAGATCGTTAAAACGTCGCGATCGTTTATGTATTGTTCCAACAGAGCGAGAATCAGGATTTGCGATTTGATAATCGGAGTTTGAAGCAGACGCGAAAGAGAGCAGCGCCGGTGATACTCGATGAGTCGCGATGTCATCGGCCGTAGCCGGAGGGTCGGTGTTCGAGGGTTAAATCCAAGGGTTTCGAGGGAGTCGGTGTCAAGGGTAAACGTATACGTGCCTAAGCACAAACAACGCCCGTACAAGTATTATATATAAGCGTACTTATGGAGCAGGACGAGCGTGGACCTCGTCGTTTGGTAAGAACAATGGCAACGGGACTGCGGGTACGTCGAGGATGGAGAGGAGAAGGTGAATACAAAAGGCATATCTTCCGAATAATTTCACATGGCCCTCCGTTTCGCCGGTAGCTGGTCGACCGAAAGAAGCGCCGCGGTCCTTCACTTGGAAGACGAAAAGAACCGCAACGACGAGTCGAAATCCCGCGACGCGCAAGCCTCGAGGGAAAATATTTTCGAAGATCAAACACGAAACTGGTTGCGTTGTTCCGAAACGGTTTCTTATTGGTACGAAATTTATGCAAACTTAGTTTTCGCTCGACGAATTTATATCGAATGAAAAGGAAATTGTGACTTAATATCGATCTCTCTGATAATCCATTTTTCATATGAAAAATTACATTTTTGAACTGCATGCAGGAATATGTTATAATATCCTAACAAGAAGCAGTCAATTTTATGATGCTTAATGAATTCCATTTATTGTGCATACGTGTGTGGTTCAGCCTTCATTCATTCAACCGTCGTGGCGGCGGCGAGTCGTAGGACGAAGGAAGAGACGTGACGAGACCGACGAGAGATACCGGGCACTCATTTAGCCCGGCAATTTATTCTCGCGTTTTGTAATTAACACCAGGAAAGAAGTAGCAGAAGTTATTCTTCTCCTACGGGCACGGGACGGCGTGGCACGGGTGGAAGCGACTACTCCGGTCAGTCTGCCTCCTCCCCCTCCGTCATTTCGCTTCGACTCGCTCCACCTTCGACTCTTCCTTACGTGAAGAAAACGTACATATCACTATTAAGCGTCAGGGCAGTTGAGGCCCGGAACCTCCTGGACCAACTTGAGAATAAGAAACAGAAGAAGAAGAAGAAGAAGACGAAAATGGAGAACAGCGAAAGGGGAGATGCACAGATAGAGGGAGAAGAACGGAAAAAGAGACGGAGAATGGAGAAAAGGAAATGGGGGTGGGAGGTAAGAGATGAGGCGACGGCGGGGCGAGAGCGAAGGAGAACGAAGGAGGATGATGGAGGCCTCTCCTCTGCATGCCACCGCAGTCAGCCCCAGACAGAAAGCGGTCTGTATAATTATGGGTTGTCACCTCATCAGCTGCGGGAGGGGGAGGTGGCGGGGAACGCTCATGCCCGTCTGCGCGGGGGCATGAGGCGGGAGGTTATAGGAGTGCAGTCTTTAGCTCAAATTGTGTTTTATCGTCTTTCGCATTTGGCTTTAGGGTCCCAACGACTGGAAGGTGATTGAGCCGCCCGAAGCGGCTTCTTTCGGGCCTTTGCCCGGTCTGTCTTCTCGAAAGGTGTCCGCTCTCTTACCAGACGCGACGCGGTGTCGATTCTCGAGTATAATCACGCGTCGCATATCCACTCGCTCGTTCGATTTGCAAACGGATGCTCGTTTATTATTACGAATGGAACGGATTAAATCGAGACTTTGACGCCTTTGAAAAAAGAGAAAAATGCGCGTGCACCATTCGGTCTCGTACCTTTACGGTGCGGACGAGCGAGGTTGTGCGTCAAGGATCTCCAAACGTCTTCATCGATCACGGAATGCCGACGCTGCATGTATTGTGGTCGGTAAATACGTATTGTTGGGGTTGTAAAATCGCGGAACGTGCGTTTTAGGTATCCACAGTGATCGGAACGTGCCCTGACGTGCCCCCTCTTTGTCCGTCTCTCTCTCTCTCTCTCTCTCTCTCTCTCTCTCTTTCTCTTGCTTTTGCTTTTGCGTCCGTTTCTCGGCCTAGCCTTCCTCGGTTTCGCCGCATATACGCGCCAATCCGTGCGAAGGGCGCATATACAAAAAGGGGCGCGCTGCGCGAAAAGGTACTGAGGCTAAGTGGCGAGTTTAGAGGGATTTCATTAAATCATATGGATTGGGGATAATGTATGTTATTGAGCGGAGCGTTCAAATCGCGCTCTATAAGTTGTAATAAGTCCAATTTTAGGGCCGGTCATGGGCCGGGTCTCGCAGTGGTTGTCGGGCGATTAGGTCGCCTGGCGGCCGTCGGTTGCCAATTGGCCCGGGGCCGGCACGGAATGACAGTCACTGGGACCGGCGAACCCGCCACTTACTCGTCAAACGGCCAGCCGGTCCGCCGAAATCACTGCCATTTAGATAATTTGTAATGAATAGGCACCACTCATTCCATATCCCTACTCGTTTCTACCTCCCCTCGTTCCTCTTCTCCATCGCGCACGGTTTGGGCCCCGAAAGTGCGCGCCGGCCAGGTTGGCAATGACAACAGTATAGTTTATCCAATATTTCATAGGTCGGCGGGGATGACGGTTCCGAGAACGACGAGTAATAAATCGCAATAGGGAATGTGTGTGCCGCGAGCCCCCCGAGACCGACGAGTTTACTCTCGAGGCCACTTAGAGAAGAATTCGAGATTTCATCCTCGCCCGAGCGGGAAAGAATGACCTCGACATGTCTTAAATGGGTGTGTGCACTCGCGCTCACGGAGAGAGAACGCTAACGGGCGATTGTTAGATGCGCCAGAGCGTATCTACATCATCTCCGAGGTGATCGCGCATAGAAACGCATTCGCGGAGAGAACGTATCGACTCGACGTATCGGCACCGCGCCGCGGCATAACAAATAGCGAGACATGGCGCGCGACGTCGCGTCGTTCTTCTCACGAGTTTTCCCCGCGACGGGGGACACGCGCCGAAGGTACTGCGGCATCGATCAAAAACCGTGACTGCGCATACATTATCGCGTCGACGTTGCCGACTAACGAGAGAAAGGGAGAGAGAGAGAGAGAGAGAGAGGGAAAAAGACAGAGTCGGCTGCGCTCGTCTTGAAAAATCGAGGATTTGGTGCGACAGCGAACCACGAAGAATAATGCAGATTCGCTGCCGCACGTTCGATATAGAATATACGGAAAATAAGCCCGACATGGCGAGAGGAAGAAAGAAGATGAGAAAGTAGGAGAGAGTAAGAGAGAGAGAGAGAGAGAGAGAGAGAGAGATATCGATGAAACCTCGGGTTGGCAGTCTACCCGGGCCCCACGGATTCGCGAGCGTATCCATCACGGCGGCTAGCTAAGGCGTCGCGCAAACACACGGGTCTAGCGGCGGACGTGCGAATCAACGCGCAGATTATATGCAGAGGCTACGCGCCGCCGCCTGTTGTGATTGATATTTGGTTAAGCGGCACAGCGATCCATCAAGCCCGCAAAAGCGCTCTTTATCCTTGGCTCGCCAGGAGCTACACGTCTCACCCGATTCCGGTGAAATCCGGATACACGGCCGCTCTCTCCCTCTCCCTTCCTCCTTCCCCCAATCAGTCTTTGGCCTTCTCTCTCGTTTCACGCGCCTTCTTCCCGCTTCCTCCCGGCCATTGACGCAACTACGAAAGGCAGAGGATGATCGATAATTGAATTTACGCTGTTTCTTCTTGGGAACTTGGGGAGAGAAAAGGGGGGAAGGGGATTAGTTATAATACGCTACGTTGCTTACGTTGTTTAAATCATGTACGATGACGCGATCTTAAACGCCCGTATGTTTCTGCTTGCAGACGTACCCAGGATGGAGAAGTCACCGCTTCTGGCGAACGGTTACAATCACCCGCCCACGCACCTGAGCCACATGCAGTTTATGCAGCTCAGCGGACACCCAGGTGCAGGACACACCGCCATCCTGTCACCGGCCAGTTTGCCGCATCACCTGCAAGCGCAGGCACAGGCTCGGGCCGAGCAGGGTCTCAAGGTCAACCCGAATATGACCAACATGGAGGCCCTCGCGAGGTGAGTCTCTCCCCCTTTCTTTCTTTCTCGCCGGTTTATCTCGCCGTGTCAGGAGTGACGAGAGACCGCAAAGCGCGCGTCGCTCTCTCGTCGAGCGACGATATTCCGGAAGCTGCGCTTCCTCGCAGCGGGAAACATTTTCATTAACTTCCTCCCCGAGGTTTACGAGCCGGGGACAAGTCGTGCCCCCGAACGAGATGATAATAGAGAGGAGGGGGCACGGCAAGTGGGACGAAGAGCGGTGCGGAAACTCTCTCTCGTTTGGTGCTTCTCGAAAGAATTACAGCTCCGAGCTCGTTCCGTTGTTCGGATTCCAGTTTTGCACCTGCTTTCGCGTTAAACGGCGACTCATTCGAAAATTGGATTTATCCGCGCTGAGTGCCTCACGGCGATCTCGCTGGCCGACGAGGCCAAAAGAATACGACTTTAAGAGGATTGGAAGAGACGGCGAAGCCATAGAAATCCGAGGGGTCTTGACACCGCTTTTCCTCCTTCTTGCACCTCTTCTGGTATCTATCGTCGGCCTTTCCTTCTTTTGTCTTCGCGGATACCTTCGATTTCGCTTTCTCAGATGTCAGTCACTTACTCGGCTTGGATTACGTTCCGCCGTGAGACGCACTAACGCGTCATTGATTAATCTCGTTTCCTAGATATACCTACGATCAAGCGAGTGTTTTACAAATTCACTGAATTTTAACCTCCGATCGCGTACAGCAGTTTCAATTGCACATGAGAAGTCGTTTGTTTTTGAAAAAAAAAAGAAAAAATGTAAAGGAAATAATTTAATTTTGCATGCTATGGAAACGTGGCAAATATCTCTCACGTTGTCTCGAGACGCGTTTCGTACGACGTTATTATTCATGATTCGGATCGTCCTCGAGATTCTACTAGCGTTTAGGTCTACCCTCTTGCGGCGTTAGGCCATCTTTGAAGACGCGAAGGCCTTCTTGGGGCGGAAAATCCTTGCCGCGTTACGCCCGGTCCCAAGACGAATATCGCGGCTTATTCGGCTTCGTGGAGTGTGTGCGCGCGCGCGCGCGCGTGTGTGTGTGGAGAGAGCCACGAAGAACCGAGGTGAGATGGGAGAAAGAGAAAGAGAGACAGAGAGGGAGAGAAAGGAGCAGTATCCTCGTCCTTGCTCGAGGGGGTAGACACGAGGCTAATCCCGGCATTTGTTAACGCGTTTCTAATAGATGCTCTCGGTACATTCCCGCTCGCCGCGCGCTACGATACGCTCCTGTAGCCGGTCGGAGCTTTCGAGGATACGGAGACTCGCCTTAATTTTCGATTACATCCGCCCCGTGTAATTAGCCCCATCCTACTAACTGTTACCTCCTTTGCTCGAGCGTTCGCTTTAGGCGGCGCGCGCCCGGAAAATCGGGACTTAGCGGCAGACAGAGGGATTTGATCATTTCTTCCTCTCCGCGGTCGGTTTTGCGATCGAACGCTAGTGAATAATTTCTCACAGCTCCATTGGACGAGAAGTATTGACGGAAGATAAATAGATGAAAGGAGCGAGCGACGCGTATATGCAATGTTAGCGAGATACTTTTCCTGTTACGCCGACCAGATCTTGCTTACGCACTTGGGGTAATAAACACGAGAACGGCAACGAGATTCCTAACGTTTGGAGTCGGCGCTCCGGATTTTTAACGCGTCTCAATCTTTCTTAACGACGCAACGTGCGTCCGTGAGTGAGTGAGCACAGTGTGCGGCAACGTGCGAGAGAAACACGTGTGCGTGTGTGCCGGCGGACGTGCGCGTACACGCACACTCGCGGACGTGTATAATGACACGGCGAAGGCGGCGCCGCACGTTTCGCATTATGATTTCAGCGCTTTGCTTTTAATTAAAATGCAAATCTATCGCGGCGGAGGAGCGAGCGAGCGAGAGAGATCGGGAGGTAAGACGGATTACGTCTGGGGGCGCTACGACAAACACCGGAATATGATTAATTCAACGCAACCCCATCCTGGGACACCGACGCCACCACCGTCACCGCGTCCACCCGTTGTCCCACCCTCTTCTTCGTCCCTGTCGTCGCCATCCCTTTAACTCGCCGTATCTCCTTCTTCCCTCTGTCCAACTTCCCCGTCCCGACCTTTTGTCACCCTGCATGACCTCTTCGACCAGTTTCCACGGACGACACACGTACACGGCTTTCCTCACCGTTTCCTCCTCCTCCTCTCGCTTCTCCCCCCCCCCCATTTGATCTCGAGATCCATTTCCCGCCGCGTAAATCGACAACGAATCGTCAACGCGGCTCCGTGGAAACCGTGTCAGGCGTATTGACATTAGGAACCTCCATCCGGAAACTTCTCTTCTAAGGGTGATGTACTTGGACGGGCGTTTTCAGAGCGTGGTCGATGCCAGCTGATTTCCGTTTCGTTTTTATATTGCGCAAACGAAGATGATTCGGTCCTCTTCCCTGATTAACTTATCTGTTCCTTCCTCCAGTTTTCTTTGCCGGCGCGATCCCAGGTCGCAAATTAACTCCGCTCCTGCCGCGCTGACATCTCTTTTTTAATTAGCGACATCAAAGGCCCTTCATTCCCGGTGCGTTCGGCAACGGTCGGAATCGCGTCGCAGCCGAGGGACGAGACGGAACAAGGGACTCTTAATCAGACGTGTCCTCTCGCGGGAGGACGCTACGCGATTATGCGACTTCTACCGACGATCGCGGAACGACGCGTTTCTCCTTTCGTTTCCCATTTGATTTGGTCGCCGTTCCGGCCGAGAGCTTAGGCTTTCTGTTCTGTTTTATCCGTGTCGTAACCGCAACTTTTGTTTTGTGCTCCACAGGTCCGGGACGGTTTGGGAAAACTGCCGAGCTGCCTACGAAGATATTGTCAAACATCTCGAAAGGTAGGACATCCAAAAACCGTATTTAAAGAGGAAAAGAGACATAAAAAAACATGGAGAGGGGAGGGGGGGGGGAGAGAAAAAAAAAAGGAAATCGTGCCGGACCGTGGCTCGCGGTCATTGCGTTTTCACGCAGAAATTTCGGATGCGTTACGAGCGTGCGCGCGACCGATAGCGCCCGAGCGGGAGGATTCGCGCAACGCCATTCACCCGTGAACTCGTAATTCTCGATTAGCCGGAAAAATCGCGTTACATCACGGTCGGCGGCAAAAATACAGAGAGCGCGGCGCGGCGAACAGCGGGCTCGATGACGCCGGCGGCCTAGGCCGCCGTTGCACTTCCCGATAAATCAGTATTACCGGGGGTAGCGGTATCGAGTTTCCGGTCGCGCGACAAGTTGAGTCCAGGCCTGACGTAGTAATGCCAACATGATTTGTATGGTGCGAGAGCTGCGTAACCCCCTCGGTGTGTGCGTCCTATCCCTCTCCTGTCCGTCGCAAAATCCATCCGACCGACCGACCGACCGACCGACCGATCGACCAACGGCCTCCGTTTCATCCGAGCGCCAGCACACAGCCGCCGGCGCGGCCGGAGATCGAGCCGCCACCGAGGTTTCCGCGTGATCCTAACCACTTGTCACTTCACGGCACGCAGATCATCGTCGCGACGTGCCCGTCCATCATTCGGGGATTAAATCATTCGAGCGCCTGCGAAATACTCGTCCGCCGAGCCATTGCTGTTCCGCAAAGGGTTTTTGGAAAGGGATGGAGAGTAGGCTTTGCATCTACACTTCCCTCGTCGTCTTTGGCGAAGAGGGTGCGAAGCAACAGCAGCAGCAGCAGCAGCAGAATTCTACTTCATTACAGTTTGCTTTTTCTCCTCGAGGCTCGTCCTCGCGTGCCTTCGCAAAAACACGCGAAAGCTCGCAAGACACAAAGAAGAGGAAACGAAGAGGGAAGAAGCGCTACGTGCGCGATACGGCATCCCGACCATCTTCAGTTTTCACCCTTGCCCTGCTGCTGGGGAGAACAGCAGGCGAGGTGCGAGAGGACGAAGCGGATCCTCGCGCCTCCACGGCGAGTCTGGCGAAGAGCTGTTAATACGGAGGGGGTGAAAATCGACACTTGGCCGTCCGAAACGTAATTTCCAATTCAAAGGCAATGACCACTGGTCGAGCCCCCGCCGCCGACCACTCACTCGGTCCCCGCACGCGCTCTCACCCGCCGCCTGTGCGCCGCCCTTTCTCTTTCTCTCTCTCGTTCTATTTGCTTTACCGTCGACCCCATCGTCGACTTCGTCAACCGGACAAACGCGTATTGTGATTTCAGCCTTTGACTGGTGGCCGTTCGATGGATATCGCAGGGGGTGGTAAATGGGCACGAGGCCACGGGGAGCGCATGTGGATGTGGGGAGCGAGCCGGGGAGGAAGGGGCGGAAGGGAGGGAGGGAGGGAGGGCACGAGGGGCCGGGAAACGGACCGGAGTAGCGAGAGCGACGGGGGTGGTTTGCTGTGGAAGGGCGGCGGACCGGCGAGCGCACCGTGAATATTCATGGCGAGAACCCTAGACGAATTCGGACTTGTTGCGACTGACACTGATGTAAACCTTTGTTTATCCTGCGTGGCCCGCGCGCCCGTTCGTTCCCTCGAGATACGCGCGCCAGCAGCCGCGCAGCCGAGGGCGATCCTCGAGTATTTAACTGCGAGTTAAATTCTGATTAATCGACGGCGTCGGCTTTATTAATTGTTTGTCCTTTTGATTTTACAACGTTCGCAGAACGCGGCCCTGCGAGACCGAAGACTGCCGTTTATTCCTTCTGCCGTCTGTTTCGCCCCCCTCCCTCCCTCCCTCTCTCACCCCCGTCCTTTACCCGCCGCGTTTTAATCCCGATGATTTGTTCCCGCTAATCCATTTGATCTGCTCGCTCGGAGGAAAACTCCGATTTCCCCTTAAGTCTGTCCGCCAACTCGGTCAATTAAATCTCATTAATCCTGCGTCACAATGAGTCCGCGTTTGGCTTACAATGGCGCTTTGCACCCGAGATAAGACTTATCGGAATATTTGTTCACTTAAACAATGATCATCTCATCTCGCACGTTTGACGGACAAAAGAGTAACAGCGGCGCAGTCGTAACTTTTACACTGGCATCGTCATAATTGCGTTCATCGATCATTTTCCTCTTTCGTCGCGAGTGATATCTATGGAATCGAGTTTTGGATATGTATGACTGGCGGATAAGCAGTCGTTACACGAGCGGATGAAGGCGGAGTTGCGAGAGACGCGTGGCTTCCATCGCGCTTCCCCGCCGACCCTCGGCCGCACTGCGGCGGCGGCGGCGGCTCGCGCGTTATGAAGTAAGTAATATTAATGGTTCCCCGCAGTCAGAATGTTCGGTATCAATGCGCTAATGTCGGCTTCCTGGCTTTAAAACTACCCAGTCATTCCGGCATAATTCAGGCGCATTGTCTGTCGCCGTCCAACTACCATCCGTCCGCCATCAGTTTCTCGCTGCCTTCCTACGGGTTCCTTATCGTCAGACATCCCCTTACGCGTTGCCTGCCTGCCTGCCTGCCTGCCTCCGCGTCTCCGTAACCGCGTCTCCTCCCACCCCCGCTTCGTTGTACCTTGCGCTCCCTCCCCCCTCCCACCTTCACATCTGTCGTCTCTGTTCAACCAATCCCGGACTCGTGGAACCACCCTCCCCGTCGCACCCGCGACGTCATTAATTACGACGACGGCGACGACGTCCTATCGTCCAGGACATCTGCTGGAAAATAATATTCATAAAGTTGAGCCTCGTCGTTACGATCGACTCTGCCCGCTTCCTTTCCCGCTGCCTCTCTTTTCATCTCGCTCGAGGGGGGGTTCTCCTCCTCTCGCTTCCTCTCTTCTCGCTTCGTCCGTCTTATCCCTCCTGCGCCGTGCCAGCGAGATGACGTCGCCCATTTACATTTACGGTCATGGTTTCGTGGCTGCCGAGACCGCGTCCACAAAGAAGTGTACCGACGACGACGAGCGTAAAACGACGGACATGTCGAAACGCGTCGTAAGATATTTCATTTCTTGCCACTTTGATAACCGCGCGTGATTACCGCCGACGTCGAGTCGTAATCTCGGGAATGGCACGATCGAGATTATCCCTATTCATTTGGTACAACACTTAGTTTAATATGGACGATTCGTCGCAGTTCGATGCGCACGTTAACGATTTTATCCCATCCGGATTGGCAAAGAAGAGAGCTAGGGATAAATGCTTAAATTTTCATAGAACGTAACGTAAATTGATATTAACAAGCATTTCTTACGAGCGTCTGAATAAATTAGAATTCCATTGTTTCTTTTTTTAACTTTTGCTCTTCTTTTTTAATTAACCCGTATAAGCGCGGTGCAGTATCGTGCATCATCGTGCGTTAATATATTACATTTTAGCATCTCGATTTACATCACGTCCGACTAAACCGCTACGGTATACTACGGCAAACTATTTTGCTACCAAGGACAAGAAACTCGATAGCGAAAATGCACGGCATTTCGTGCGGCGGAATTACGCGAGAGAATAGGGCGCTTATCGCGTAACACCGCGGATAAGCGTGCGGGTGGGGGGGGAGGAGGGGGTCGAAAAAAATAGCGTATCTCGGCGCAAGATCGGTCCCGGCTGTCAAACCGTCGGCTTTTCTCGTCTATCGCCGCGCGACGAGCGCGTCGAAACGGTTAATTCGACTCGGCGATCGCGCGGACGATAGCCGCAGCCGCCGCCTCTCGCTCTCCTCTACGAATACGGGCACGCTAATTGCGTTCAAACGAACTGTCAGCGCGCGGACAGGCGCACGGCGCAAACACCTACGGTGAGGTGTGTAGCTACAGTTAACACGGGCGCCGCGCGCGCCCGCGCACGTACGGCGCCGGGCAATGCGACGTGCGCGCAAATACGCGCATTGTGATTAATACCGTTTACCGCGGCGACCGGTCCGGCCGCGGAGCTGTCAGCGTACCGCCACGAGAATCCCCATAATTACGTGATGCGCCGCGACGCGACGTTTTCAACCTCGTCCGCTTGATCGACGCGAATTTTACGCGCGCGCTACCGAAGGTCCGAATTTCCGATTGTTTCTTTCTAATTTATTCCCTCCCTTCCTGCCGCAATTGTCGCGACGTGAGGCATCCATTGCGTTGCATTAGCAGCACGACGATCGTTCCGGTCGCGAGTACGTCGTTACGCTTTTAGGAATAATTCGCGAGACGTGGAGGCCACGTCTCAATACGCGAGAACGCGTACATGGGTGGAGAACTCTATACGGGCGAGGTCGCAAGATCGGCAAATTGCGCCAAGGCAAAGTGAATTATGCGCGAGAGTCGCCGCCGCGATTATCCCGGCGCTGACAAAGCGCGCGTTAGTCACGCTATCACGCTCATTCTTCCACCGTCGTCGTCTCCTCTCCGGCGCGCCCGTTGTTATCGTTCCTCGAGATTCCTTCCCCACCCCGTAATTTCCCGACATAATTTTCGCATGTAATTGCCGGTGTGCGGGCGCGATTGATCGGGCAATTACTTAGATATTTAAAGAAACGCGATCTGCATTCAAGAAAGAGAGAGATGGCAAAAGAAGGAGGATAGAGGGGGGGGGGAGCTTTAGGGTCGCCTTAATTTCACGAGAGCAGGTATAAAATTCATCGGCGGTCGCCTTATTCCTCGCCCGATCACCTTCGATCGTTCGTCCGCTCCTCCGTCGATCGATTACGCCGCTGACGTGATCTAATCCCGGCACAACGGACGACAATTATCGCCCGGGGATTTTTTGCCGCGACTAGACGCGTCTCCTCCGCACGCCGTGGTTCCTCGCGTGATTCGGCAAAAAGATCCTCGCACGGAAATCGTCGAGCGCGGACGGTCGAGCCGAAAAGCAATCGATTCGCGACAGCCACCCAGCCGCGTTCGGCGAACCTGATCGATCGGCAGGTCCTTCCCCGAACCGATTATCGGCCGCTTATCGACGACGGACTGCGCTCTAAGGACGATCGAGTTACGTCACGACCGGACAGTCCTTTTGAGGTAGGTCTCTCGCTCATCCTCCGAGCGACGATAATGGATCGATCATTCCTCCGCGATGGGACGATGCCGATAGATCGCACGTAAGGAATCGTAAAAGTCGCGTGAGGGCGAGAGAATAAAGCGATACGGGACGGATTAATGGGTACATGCGAGTAATGAAAAGTGATATAGAAGCGGATCCCGGTAGCCCGAGTAAGAAGGGCTGTTGAGAGGGGAGCGGGAGGGGCGAGTTGAAAAGAAAGGGCATATGGGCTAACGCGCGCTTGTTACATCAACGGTAAATCTTCCGACTCGTAAACTTCGAGGTAGTCGCGCCTTCTTGAGGAAAGACGACGACAGGCTGCTCCCGAGAGGGAAGAGCGGCGGGAGGAACGGGAGGATGCGCCCGCCAGAGAGAGAGAGAGAGAGAGAGAGAGAGGCTGAGCGACATTTATTTTATTAACTCGACTAAATTATTTATCGACCGGACGTCGCAGAGAGTGCCGTGACATCGTTTGTCCGAAATGATAATTAATCCCTCAACGGCACGGGGAACGCCGGCGACAACGAGTCACTTTTGTATGCAAATTCCTTGCTAATATTATGCGGCGTTTTGCTAGGAAAGTAAAGGAATTTTGATGGATGCAATAAATAATAGAGGTAGATTATTTTTCACGGAATAATATTACGATACAATCTTTCTTCTTGGAAAGCGATTGCTTTTTTGGGGTCATTTACGTGGAAAGATACGACGTGGAAAGCAGACGAGAACGGCTCGCGGCTTTGGTGCAAGCTAAGCGTTGCACAAGGGATGGCGGAACCGACGACGGGTATTACGGGGTCGAAGGGAATCATCCGGCGATGAGAAAGGGAAGGGGAGGTGTCATGTTGTGCCAACGTGCATTATTAGAACGTACGTCATCGGCCGGTAACGAGCCAAACCGAGCAAACTTTGGGACGCGAGCGACGTTGGCGACTTCAACGCGTCCACGTCGCCGCCGCCGCCGCCGCCGCCGTGGCCGTCGTCGTCGGCCTCGTTGGAACACCGACAAAATGATGATTAATTAAAAACATAATTATAGTCGCGCCGTCCACAAACATGTCCTCCGGATACTCCTACCGGACACTAATGTACCGTGAAATTGTCATCCTCCTTAGGTCTCCTCAGTATTTTTTCCCACTCCTCGCTCTCGTCTCTCGTTAAGCCGCCGTCTTTCGTCGGATATTTTCTCAGCGCGAGACGCGCGCTATTCGTGTCGCGGCATCGGTAGCGCTGGCTAACGAGCTTGTGATCGTTGTCACGTCGTATTTTTAATTTTATTTTACGCTGTTGTACGCGACGCCTAGACGGGACCTCCGGCGATGCTTGTGATTTAGCCTGTTATCGCGAAATTCAGGAAACACGTTTCTTTATTTTTTTTTTTTATTCGTTTAACGTCCATGCATCCCTTTTTCTGAAACAGATAATATTGCTGAATCAATTAATTTGATTTATCGGAAATATACTTAATTCGGGAATAGTCTATCTTTTTGCGAACGATAAAGCGCTGAAGGTAAAGATAAAATAAATGAATGATAAAATGATTTCTATACTTTAACTAGTTTGAACAGATTAATATTATGAATATATGAGTTATAATCTATTTTTATTGTACAAATAGCTCTTGGAATTTTTGAGTAGAAATAAGTTATGACTTTTTGATCAATTAAAAAATTTACTGTGACGTAAGCTCTCTTTTTTAAATCTTGAGATATAAAACACTACTTGGATGACTATTCTCGGGTTAATTTATATTGTTTGCATCAAACGTAAATTTTTTTATGCTTTATTGCATTCACCTAATTTGAATTCTCTTCTCAATCAAAATTTAATATTACGGTCTATATTATCTATATCGTCTATAATTGCTCTTAACCATTACGCGTTTTAATTTGGAATTAAGCTGCATTATCTTGACACCAAAATATCCGTCTTTCCGCCACCTTTCGCCGTCTCAACGGACGCGTATTTTTCGCGCGGTATCACGCTAAGATATATTGTTATTAAATGGTTCCCCTTCAGTGCCGCACACATGTCAGTATATTACGTAGTGCGGAGCCTCCGGACACGGTCGAGTGAGGGGTTACACGCTCGCTGATGTACTCTTATTTATACTCCCGCGACATGCGATTCCTCGCTGCACTTCCGGCGAGCGTGTACCTTCCGCGCGCTCTCATCCGCCGTGGCTTTTCCCTCTCGCTATTGATTCGACCCTTCGTATACTCTACTAGTTTCACAAAGGCTTCGGTGTAACGAGATGAGAATCGATATTTCGAATCTCGAGGAAACGGCGGCATCGAAGAACGCAGATAAGAAATTTGAGGAGCTTCGAAGCGCGAAGCTTGGGCGATCCGCGCGGAGGAGCGGTCAACGCGCGGGGGAGAGGGGGGACGGGCGAGCGGGAGCGGCGGGGCGGTTAATTGAAAAGCGGCCGGAAGGGCGTCGTTAAATAAACCGCGGACGAACGTTCCTGCGGTTCCGCGGTGCTACCCATTCGCAGCCTCGGTTTCACTGGCACTTTTGGTAATGAACTAATATTTGCAGTGTCCGTCCCGCGCGGGCGTGCGTTTCCGCTCGCGCGTCCCTTACGTTGCGTGCATGCGCGCGCGTACGTGCGTATAACGCGCACACGGGCACCGGACACGGAGGTGGAGGTGTGTGGACACAATCGTCGGCGTGTTATCAGCGACCCTTCCGTAAATACGCGCTTGGCCCCGCGGGGTCGGAGCCACACCACCCTCCCTTCCTCTCTCTCTCTCTCTCTCTCTCTCTCTCTCTCTCTCTCTCTCTCTCTCTCTCTCTCTCTCTCTCTATCTATCTCTCTCTCTCTCTCTCTCTTTCTCTTTTTCCTCCCCTCTCTCGCTCTCTCTCTCTCTCTCTCTCTGTCTCTCAACGGCGGTGCACATGCATGTGCGTCGCCGCCGATGCATGCGCTCTGGCTCGAGAGCGCGAGAGCGAGAGCTGTTACGATATGCATACAGATCAAATAGCTCCGTGTGTGCTTTGCATTCCCGACGATTGCGCCCCCGAAATCAGATTCTTCTGCCTTCGTCGTCCACATTCTCCCTTCCTCCGGGGCGACCCCGTGCGCTTTGATCAGCGCGACGTTTTTGCATGAGCGAAATGCGTCGCGTCCTTTTGAGGATCTTCAGGCTCGCGTCTAATAATTCCTTCGTAGGGAACAAAGTGAAAATGCTCATGTGAAATTAAAGTCCAGCTGAAACAGTTAATTAAATTTGATAAGCGAATTCTTATCGGTTGCTTTCTCTTCTTATTTTTTTATCATTTCTCACGTCGCGTCGAGATCTCCGTCTCTCGCGTTTCGCGAGAAAGATCTCGAGATTAAGAGCAGAAGGAAAACAAAGTTCCAGGAGGGGAGAGGAAGACTAGAGGTGTAAAAATCTCCCTTCCACGGTACTTTCTGCGGGTGACAGCGCATAGACGGAAAGAGAAACGGAGTTCCCTCCGGCACGGTGACAAACGAGCCGAAGTGGCAGCCACGGTCACTCGACAAGAATAATCGTTTTCCAATTGAAATCCAATAGCAACTTGGCGCGTGACTGCTGCGCCGCCGTCCCTCTCACTCATGTCCTCGCGCCCTCCGCATTGATCAACGCTTCTAAAATGTTTTTGACATCGATTATGCGGAAGAGCACCGGGCACCGAGAGAATATACTTTCACCGGTGTCTGCCCTCGCCACGAGACGATGGATCCAGAGCGATCCCGACCGAGCGGTCTCGTCGACGCGCAAAAAGCGGGCTTTTCGAGAATTTAAATAATATCCTTTTATATATTTTCTGTCGCGCGCGGGCTGCACAAGTAGCGCGGCTCTCGTACGTTTGCGCGTACGTCGGCCGTCATAAATCCCGCCGGGCGGCTCTATGGGAAGAGAGAAAAATCTACAATTCTAAAGCTTTCCATAAAACACTCGACAAAACGCTTCGCTCGCACTTTTCGAGTGGCCACCGACCCCTCCATCGTCGCTCCTCTCTTCCACCACCTTCTCCTCCTCCTCCGCTTTCTTCTCTTTCTCCCTTCCGTTCTCATTCTCCTCCGCGTCTCTCCTCCCGCACGTCGTGGAATCTGTTGAAATATGTAAAACCGTGTAACCTCTTCAATTTACATAGCCGTGCTCTCCGCGTACGCCGAGTGGCTGCCGCGCTAATTGATAATTCCGCGTACTATACTCTCCCTCTCACGGTGGTACCCGCCTCCCCCGGGCTAGAAAATTGCACGAGCACTCGCCGGCCAATGCAAACAGCGTCGAATCGCGGCAGCCGCCGAGGATCGCGTTGAGCGTTACTTACCGTACGTAAAGATCGACTTTCTCCCGAGTGTTTCTCGAGGCTCCCTGTTACGTGGAGCCTGAACGCGGATCTAACAATTTCCGACGATACGTGCCGATCACGTCACGTGTCGAGGAAAACTTGACGATCGTTCGGAGCGTGCAACAAGACGCAGTTTCCTTTCGCGAGGAGAAATTCAGGCGGGGGGCTTTTTTTTATTCGTCGGAAACTCGCGCCCGCCGGGAAAAATCCTCTTTGGAGAAATTGTTTCGGTGGCGACTGACAGACGGACGGAGCCCCGGCAACGAGAGAACGAGAGCAAAAAAAGAGAGCGAGAGTGCATAAAGAGAATGAGAGGAGAAGGGGGAGATGATGATGATGAGGCAAATGCCTCGGACGTTGTCTCACGTGATAGACGTCCATCATCGGGCACGACGAAAGCTCAACATCGCGAGGCGACACATAAATATATATATATATATATATATATATATATATATATATGTATATTCTGTGTGTTGATGCAACTATCATTTTTTCTCCTCTCGTCGCGCTGGTAATCGCGGTCGCTCGCTTCGTTTTCGCTTCCCTCTTCCACCGCTATCTCCTCCTCGCCGCCCTCCTCCTCCTCCTCTTCCTCGTCCTTTTTTTTCCACACGCGGCGCGCCACACCACGCGTGAACCACTGCGACGGCACGCCGTTGCCACTGGTATTTTGGAGCTCGCTGAACAAACAAGCGCCGATAAAAGTACCGGGGGTATACAGTACATCTGGAAGTAGGGATCATCAGTCACGGCGCATCTGCGAAGCACTCTAGCTCTCTCTTCCGCTCCCTCTCTGCCTCCCACTGTTTCTATCTGTGTTTCTCTCTCTCTCTCTCTCTCTCTCTCTCTTTTTCTCTCGCGCGGCCGCCGATGTCTCGGAGCGCTCACTCGTATCCACCCATCGCGAGCGCTAAAAACCATTTGTCATCGCCAGCGTAAATATGCTCCCGAGCGAAACGTGCATTCGACTTGCCTCTCCCCGCGAGAAATCGAAGGATTATTCTGGTAGTTTGACGCGGCGGCGCCGTGAAATGTGATTTTACAAGAGCGTAGGATTCGCCGCGTGGAAGGAAGAAAAAAACGGTTTCATCCCGTTTTATGAAAATCTTTCTGGATAAACGAATAAAAAATTTCTTTCCATTGCGCATCAGAACCGTTGATCGTCGCGATAGAGCACGACGACGAATCGATCCGTTCGAGTGCCCACGAACGGGAATACATACGGCGTATTTCTCTCGTAGCGGCGAGAAGACAAAATGAAATCGCGGGAAACGCGGCGCGGGGAGGGGGAGTAGGGGCGCTGGGGCTTATCTTTATTTAGTGTAACCACACGTCCGCGCTCGGGGGAGTACCTTAAAAAGTTCGTCTAATAAAACCCCACGGCCATTTGTCAACGGGGGTGCGTGGCGCCCCGGGGGCCGCTCCGCTACAAAATGTATGTAAAACACATCCAGTCGCGGCTCCGGTGAGGCCGTAACCGCCCGCGTCTGATGGGCCGACATCTAAAATAATAAAAGTTGCCTCCGTCATTTGTCAACGCTTCTCCTCTAAGGAGCGACACGGAGAGCGAATCTCCCGCACCGCCACCTCGTAATTTCGCGATGTCGCAGCTGCGAACGCGTTCGCCGTCGACCCTCCCCTCACCTTCCTACCCCTTGCGGGAGACACTGTGCCAGGACGATTTCGTGTGTGTCACGGGCGCCCTTAATTTTACGAAGAGTCGGAGGGCGCGCGCGATTCTCGTTACCCCTCGCGGAATAAGAATTTGAATGAAGCTCGCCCAAGTCGACTTAATGCGATAACGCGCGCGACACGATGACGTGAGCGTCGTGAAAAGCACCAGCGAGGAGGAGCCCACGAAAGTCGAGCATTCATCCCCGCTCCGGTTGCCGGTTGAGTATTTTTGCTCGAAATTGCAGTGATATTCAGGCAATATTCTTTTTTACATATATGTACGCACATACATACATATATATATATATATATATATATATATATATATATATAATATACATTGTATGTGCCAGCTTATATGCGCCGTCTCTCGAGTTTTTCTCTCTACTATAATTATCTGCCTCTTTGAATTATATCGGACAATCGCGTGCGCTCGCGTTAAAGATTATTTACGGTCGAACGCGCTTGCATACATACGCATCGACGGCGTGCACAGACGGCGATCGAAACTTTGTATGCCCGCGTTTTACGATACGTAGACGTTGGCTTAATTAAACCACGCGCATGAACGGTTCCCGAGGAGGAGGAGGAGGAGAAGGAGGTTGAGCGGCTTCGTAAGGAGCGTCTCTCTCTCTATCTCTCTCTCTCTCTCTTTCTCATCGGCGCTTCGGGTATCCGCGGGGATCCCAAGGTGACGCAAAACGAGGCGTTTCCGTACTTTATGCCCGTCCGCCTTAATCCCTCGGCGATGCGTAGAGCGAGAGGGGAGAGACGCGACGCGCGCGGCCTTAAAGTGAAATAATAAATAAAATAATATATCCCACATCCCGGTGCCGACTCCGCGGACCGGGCAATAATCTAGGAGAACGAATGTGCCAGACGACTTTTATGAAACGATCCGAAGGGGCCCACCTCCACCGTAGCCCTTTTACGCGCGTGTGTAGCTGAAAAATAAAATTCTAACCCTTTCTCTCGAGACACAAGGGGGAGACGCGCGCGCGCGCGCGCGGGAGGGACGAGGGAGAGGGAGAGCGCGATGGTAGTGACGGGATAAAATGTTAAATACTGCCGTTGAACACCAGGGGCCGACAATAAAAGTGTCGTAAACCGCATTCGCTCGCGAGTGATGCACCTGCTTGATCGTTGTGCGGTACCACTGTGTCTCGTCTAATGTCCATTGCGACTACTCGTACTAGGAGATATCGATCGTTGCCGCAAGCACGCGCGCATCAATTTGTTAAACGGACGTTTATCCGAGCTTTGGGGGGAAGCGTGCGTTTAAAATAACAATTTACGTGTTACATACGATTTAAATTGATTTACACGCGTGTTACGTGTTGCAAGTACAATTTATAAAAGTAGTACGTCATCTCCTGTTACACGCAATTTCCATGAAAATAACTTATACGCGTTGTTAGATAAAAATGTATACGCTTTTTCTCGACTGCAGAAAAGAAAAAAGGGGCGCATTAGTTCGGAAATGGGAGATCGTTCCCGTTCTCCATCGCGGATAAAACGCGCGGGCGAGCCTCGTGGAAAATCTCGGGCTGTCCATAAAGTCGACCTCACCCTCGGTGGCGTGTCGTTTCTGCATTGAAAGAATGATCGAGTACCCCGCGCCGAAAGGGCGAGCGAGCGAGCGAGCGAGCGAGCGAGCGAATGCGCCAGGCCACCCGACCACCATCAACCGGTGGTGGCGTTTGAGTGTAACCGCGCGCAGCACTCGCTTATTCCAGTTTATTTTCAAGTAACCCTTCACATTGCGCTAATGTATTTCTTTTAAGCCGCCATTCACGCCGCCCGACATTTCAATCCGGTCCATTCAGCGTCCGCCTTCCGCCCTCCCGCCTTTCCGTGAAACACACGGCCGATCGATCTAACCAACACCGCGCGTCAATATTCACACGACTTAATCCATTGCGGCGAGTGACTCGTCATCTTTTTTTTTTTCCTTCCACCACCTCTCCTCTCGCCGCGCTCCTTTCCCGCGCTCTCTTTTACATATTTCCCATGCGTAGTCATTTTGCGATACAGCCGCCGCTTTCTTCGGCTGATTAATGCGGATTAATAGACGGAATAGGCGAGCCACGCGTTTTATAAAAAAGTAACTAGGTAATTAGTAGTAGATAATTAAACAAGATTAATTGATGAAGATTTTATTTATATATGACTGTTTGTGAGTTATACAGCAATTTCACCGATGTGCCCTTGTGAAATATTTAGAATAGTAGAGCGAGAGAGAAAATTGAGAGTGAGGAGAGAAAGAGCATAGTTACTTACATAGGGAGAGAGGGTTTGATCGGGAGATAAAAGTCCATTGCTGCGTTCGACGTTATAATAATCCGAACATGTACGACACGCGGTGAAAAGGGGTTACACTGCATTCCTGTTCGTTTAGATGTCTATAACGCGCCGACAAAGGGGTCCGCCGATCGCGCGTGGGCTCGTTTCGACCCTGTGGATCGCTAAATATTTCATTTCGCATCCCTCGAAACGTTTAATCTCGATTCAGGTATCGCGCGTATGTAGTATTGCGCGGCTCGCGCAGGTGACTACATATTAGGTGGCTCGCGATTTGCTCTCGCTTCGTATGTTGCATCGTCAAGGTACATAAACGAGATTTGTTTGGCAGAATTTCTTCATCGCGATTACAGCGGACTGTAGATATTGATTTCGACGACATTTGCATCGAGACTTTTTTTTTATTTTAGCGAAAATTCACGCACAGTTGGCAACGTTTTGTATCTACGTTAAAATTAGTTCTTGTTAAATTTTTAACGTTTACAAATGTTAATTTAATAATGCGATTATGTTATTTGAATATTTTGCATTAAATTAATATTCAACATTTCTTACTGTCAACAATCTTGTGTTAAATTAACACAAAAAGTTTGAGTGGATTGTTTTATAGGACATCCGATATGTTAAATTTAACATAAATTTTTTAACCGCGCGTCAATTAAAATTTCTCTTTGTACGGGAAAGGAAATTCTATACCGATAAAACTTCTACCACGACGAGTAGTAACGAAACATAGACATAGAAACGCGGTCATATTCCTGACTCTGATCGGACATCGAGAAGTTTCATTATTCGGGGCTGCGGTAGCTCCGTCTCTCTCATCCCCCCGTCCCGTCTTCGTTTACATTTATGATTTAATATGATCGTCCATTGTTACGTCCCCTCCGGCTATACCATCTCCCTTTCTTCCCGTACAAATATCTCGCTTTCTATCCTCGTTACCTATGTAATTTGAACGGGCTTTATTGTTGCTTCTTGCCAGAAGAATGTCTATCGTTTCCCCCTTTTCGGTTTCATCTCTGCTCTTCGTCTTCTTACAACCCGTTATCCAGCATTATTTCCTTTTGTGTTTCTCGCAAACACGGAGCTCTCGAACAATACGTTGTCCTTGTGTAAAAAATTTTCTGTGACAATAGTTTGTAGTGCAAACTCGAAATAACTCCGGTGTTAATCACAGTTAAAGGAACGTAAATCGCAGTTAAATCGGGCGGCACGCGGCGGAATGACAGTGGCGTAACAAAGGCGGCATAAAGGGACGGTCGTGCGCGGCATATTAAATTCGCACAGAATTCGACGAACTTTTCACCGGAGCATTATGGGTCGGCTATCTGGATGATGTAGCACCGAAGTTGGGAAGACTTTTCCGAGCCAAGGCCTCCTCTTTCTCTTACTCTTTCTCTTCTTCCGCCGGTCATATCTTTTCTCTTATCTCTCTCTCTCTCTCTTTCTCTTTCGCGTGCGCGCGCTTTTCCTTGCTCCCCCTCTCTCTGGGCATAGCTTCCAGGGTAGCAATCTTTTATTATTAGCGCAGGCTTTACCAGACAATGAAACGAAAGGAACGGAATATGATATTGTAGTACAGAGGCCCGTCGGAAAGGGAAGCTATTGTCGGTCTCTTTGAATTTTAAAGTCAACGATCGATACGGCTCGGGGGATGCGCCTTTAGCCATGTAGCCATATAAACCGCTTCAGTCCGCCTCCTGTCTCACCCCTGACGTACCACCCACCCATCGTGTGCTCGTCCTTCGAGGTCCCTTCACCGCCACCGGCTTAGTCCCGGTTCTGTTTATTCGGGATCACCCGGTACGCGATGATTCCCCAAGCGACAAACCACCTCCCGATTTCGCCGTGACGATACGCGAAGGAGAGGTGTGGTGGTGCTGCCGCTCGCTCCCGTGCACTTGTTCCTTTCTTTTCGATTGCGAATCCAAAGGATAATGATAATAATGATAGTTTACCCGTGCCACGCCGTAACCACGGCGGAAGGAGTTTGTGCAACAAGTCGATGCAAATCGTGGCAAATTAATAATCAACGAGATATCGATATCCTGACTGCTGTAGAAAGTGAACCACCCAAGTGTGAGAAAGGAAAACTGAAACGCGCCAAGTGTCGATAGACTCGGATGCGGTGAGCGATGTCTATACTCCTGCCTGCCCTTTCCCTCCCCGCGAGAACGGAGGCCGTCGCAAGGCCGTCACCAAATTGTCGGCGGACTAATGATAAATTGCGTCCTCGGCCCTGCGAAAACGCCCTACCCGTACGAGCACGGCGCACGGGGAATCAAATTGCAATTTGTTATTTGTAATTCCGAGTGTCGCTTAATATACTCCCGGCGCTCCCACCTTCCCTTCGCTCGCTTGGATGGCGCGGAAGGGTTAGAAATTAAGCGTAGGTTGATGAGAAAGCGCGAAGGTGCGAGGCGAAAGGGTGCGAGGGTGTCATCTTGTTTGGTGCTAATAAACGGTGATTAAGCGCGCGCGTCTCTCCTCTTATTTTTATCGTACCACGTGCACTACGAGAGCTGAATATCTTTCCTAAAGGCAACTGCAAATCACGCCTTGCGTCGGAGCGCATTATTCCTACTTCGTCATCGTCATCGCGGTGATTTCAAAATCTTTCCACCGCTTTCTCTGTCTCTCGGAAGACGATTTCCATCGAAGAATCGACATAGGGAGAGAATCGTCGGTTCAGCAGGCAAATATTCGATTTTGTCTATTCAATTTTCCAGAAAAATGACGCGCTCCCCCGGGCGCTCCCTCTCCGCCCTTTTCAGCCAAATATTATCGCTGGGACTCGAATGCGCGACGAGAGCGGGGGTTCGCGAAGGAAAAGAATAAGTTCGATCAGTCAGAGGGTGGCGGTTACCGTTTCGGTTATAGCTTTCGGAAGCGTCGTCGAATCCTATTCTTGCGCAAACCCGATAAGGTCCTTTTTACGCGTATATTTTCGCACACGCGCCGCCTATGTACATACGTCGTCGCACGCATCCAAAGAGCGAGATGAGAATATCGAACGAACGGTTCACCATATTCGTCTATATACCAATATGTTCCGCTTCAGAAAGTTGTCTTTTTTTTTCCTAAGTAAAATTTTAAAATCATTAAAAACACGATTGATATCGAATCGGCAAGTAATTTCGATGAGTGCGGATTATAAATACCTGTCACGTGACGTGGACGACACTGAAAACTGATCTCGGAAGAAGATATCGGTTTCAAATGTTCGAAGAGGGGCTGCCGGTATCAGCAGAGAGCTTTTCCGTTCCATATGCCCACATCTCCCGGGAGCAAAAACTCTGTCGCGCGTGCGATCATCCCTCGCGCCATGACTTTCGATTTTTTTCTCACGGTGTATTTTTCTTGAATATACTCTGCCGGATACGCAGGAAGGGGGGTAAGGCACGGCGAGTTGGCTGGCGGCTGCGGCGAAAGGGTCGGTATCCGTGAGTTTATTTGCGTTTTGCCTGCCGGCTGAGCATCGAGGCGTTCAGGAAAGCCGGGGAGCGCGATCGAACGGAGAGACTTATCGCCGTCGAGCGGAGAATCGCGCGCCATGCTACGACAGTCGTTCCCCCCCCCCCTCCTCCGCGCGTCCGCATCTCGCCCCCGTGTTCAGCCTCCAGCCTCGGGGCGACGATACGAAAAGGGGTAAATCGGAATGGAATTATTTATGTGCGCGCACGTGGTTCTGATGCACCGTCTAATCGATAGCGCGTCGAAAGGCTCCGACGATGTTTACGAGAAGTCGACCCCTCGCTCGTCTCGCTCTCCTCGGCGACGTTGATTTCTATCACTCGCGACTGAAACTTTCGCGGCGCGAATCGTACTTCTTACTCCTTTTTTTTTTCTTCCGCACAAATGATCGTCAGATTGAACTTTCGAAATAAGGGGATTATTATAGTTTGCCGATACGTTGGTTCAGCAAACGCCTTATCAGCTTTTTTGTATATATTGAAATGATATAGTCCTATAGGACGTAAATCCGAATAGCGGATAAGGCTCAGGAGGATATACACAGTCTTTCGAACGTACAATACTTTCCGAAGGGTATCGAAGATTCTTTTTTCTCTGCTACGAAGCGGAGTCCTGCCGTTACTTTCGGCGGTGAAAGTGGCGCGAAGGCAGCGGCGGGTTGAAGGCACGTAAAAAAAAGTCCACGAGGGACCGAAATTGGGGTAAAAACGTCCCGGCGATTCGGCGCGGCGTGAAACCCCCGCAGATTGACTCCATCCGAAACCGCGATAAGCCCCATCACGCTCTATCTTCCTTTCTCTCTCTGTCCCCCCTCTCGCCCTTGCCGACCTCTGTCTATGTGTATCTTTTTTTTTTTTCTGTCACCGTGGAGGAGAGAAATCCCGTAACGACCATCGATAGCCCTTAATCGAACGGTCCCGGCTTTCCCATTGCTGGAAAGTGATTTTTATTTTCCACTGATTCTAATTTATATCAGCCTTTATGGGCGACGTCGGCAGGACGAGAATGCGTCGCGACGCACACGCACACGCATTCAAGATTGCAGCCTTGTACTTGTGAGCACGCGTGCGTGCGTGCGTGCGTGCGTGCGTGCGTGCGTGCGTTCGCAGTTCGCGAGTTCAGAGCGAGGGGTTGGCCCTGGCGGTTATCTTTCCGTTACGCGTTGGCAGGCATATGCCCCCCCCCGATGCTGCTTTCCGAATGGGGTGGTGCGTGGCGCGGAGGCAGGGCGCGTAGGTCATAATTTTCAGATTTATGTACAAATGTTTCTTTCGCGCGCTCGCGCGCGTTTTCCTCGTGGGGAAGATGCCTATCGTAAAGTTTCGCGGAGAATTGAAAAATGCTCTCGAGGCTTTTTCGCGCGGGCGATGATGAAACGCGGGGTGGATCAGCCGCTGCGAGAAAACCGCCCTTTCGCATCCGTGAAACGACGAAGCGGGACAGGGGAGAGGGGAAATGGGAAGGACAAGAAGAGGGGAAAAGACGGTCGCGCGGACCTGTATGCCCGTTTCGCTCGTCCGGCTTCTGGCGTCTCTTTTTCTGATGCGCCTTAAATAATACGAGAAGAGAAACGAACGAATCGAGTAACGATCGTAGTTTCGCGATCGGCGCGTCTCTCATTTCCACGGCTAGTGTTTTACGAGAGACCGTAAAAGCGGCGAGTATAAAAAGCGGTTCGTTAAAATACAAATTGGCCGTGTTACGCGTTGCTTAAGTTACTCGTACGTACGGATGGCACGGATACTCAAGCGCGCGCGCGCGCGCACGCACTCACGCATGCACGCACGCACGCACACGTAGCGGCAACAACGAGGTACATTCCTCGAGAATCGGGCGGGTCCGTTTCATAATTCAGACCCTTTCTAGGCACCCCTACTTCGCATACCCCCGAACGTCATTTCTGATGTATGACGCATAGTACCGGTGCACTCAAAGTGCTATCTGTTAACGAGCTTCTCTACTCGGGGCTTGTCTTACGCATTACACTTTATTACGGAAACCTAATATCTTCTCCGCTGACGCTATCGCTCTGTCCAGCCGTTTGTACAGTACATTAAATATTAACAGGAGGTAGTGTTACGTAAGAATATTATTCGGTTATTCTGATTACCATCATTTCCTGTATACAAACGTGGCTTTCTCATAATAATACAATTTATTTGCATTTATTAACCTTTGACGACACAAAGTGTGGCTTATAATTTTTTTTGTATACTCTTAAGATTCTTATATCTCGCAAAAATGTCGGTTAATTTACATTCCATGCGTGTAATACACACACACACACACAGGAAAATATATTCTTGAATAAAATAGATATTCCTTGTTTTAAATAATTTATAAGTTTATTTATCCGCAAATCTGTCGTAAGCTTATCATAAATAACAAATTTATTCAAAATATATTTTTAATTCTAGTAATTTAATACCTCAATTAAGAATATCAAATTAAAATAATTAATTTGCTTTACTTATTACTTTGACTTTTTTTCAATTCAATTTTATAATGTTTTTCAAAAAAGTATAAATTCTTTTTTCAAGTATATGATAATGAGTTTCTAAAATGTGTGATAAATATATTTTAAGACTGTTTTTAAGAAAATATTCTTTATCGAAGATAACCGTTACTTATTAGAAGGGAAAAAGTAAATTGAATAATCGCTTTTCTTCGCAGTAGAATAAATATTTTTCTGCGCATACACATGCACACACGCACGAAATCACTCGAGATGTATCGGCGCGTATCATGCGCGCGTGCGTGCACCTATCGCCAATCTCTCCAGCGAAAGGTTTTCAGAAGGTTGATTATAGATTTTCGAGTACACGCCAGTCGTTTTGTCGAGCCGCATAACATTAACCGGGGTACACCTTATCTCGCATGTAGGAGCACGTGTAAACGACCGGTCCGGCCGCTGCGTGCGTACACGCGAGGACGAGTGGAACCGCGAGCGAAACGACGGCGGCGGCGGCGAGTTGCGTGGGTCGCGTTTAACGAAAGGGACAGCATCGTCGTCTCGGTTTCTCTCTCTCTCTCTCTTTCTCTTTTCCTTGCGTCCCGTCTTCTTGCTATTTTCACTCTAACTACCGTTCAGACGCTAACAGTTACGAGTACTCTCTCCCTAGACCGATGACAGAAAGATCGTCATCCTCCCGCGTCACTCTACTCTGAGTGCTTCTCGAAAGTTGTATCACTTTCCGTATTAACGCTTCCGTTTCATAGCGTCGTCAACGTGTCATCGTGACGCGCCGGTAACTAACGTCAATGGTGGTACATGGTGTACACCTTGTATTCATTTCTCGTATCTAATGCGAAACGAATGAGGTAGTATTCAGGACTCCAGCGAGAGACCGTCGTGACTGCCGTTCACGTTAAATCCTCCCGGCAGGATTGTCCTCACGGAATGAATTAACAAGGTGGCCCCGGCCGAAATCCGAGGCGAAACGACCGGGCCGTTGAAACGGTCCGGGAGTCGTTTGACTAAACAGCCGGTTATCTCGTCGCTTAATCAGCATTGTCTCCTTAGCACCCCCGGAACGCGCGGGTATCCCACCGCCGCGCCGGGGGGGGGGGGGGTGGAGAAGGAAGGAAGGAAGGAAGGAAAACGCGCGGCCGGGGCGACGTCGAAGACGGTGTGCATGCCCCCGAGGAAACAATTTAGCTCAATCAACATTTCTAGGCGAATCTCGGGCGTCGTCTAATTAAACCGCTGTCCCGCGCGGGGATAAAGTCGGAGGTTATCGCCGTCGTCGTATCTGATCCCCCTCGGCCGGGCTTAATCCAACTGCGTTTCCACTTCCAAGTCGCGCGGGGGTATGCACGTATCCTTTTACATATATATGTATATACGTATACACGGGACGGAGCGGATGGAGGAACTCGGGGAGAGTCTCATTTCCTGTCCGCGGGGGTCCCGCAAGGGATACATAATTAGCCCGGTTGGAACGAAAGGAGGGGCCACCGCCGCCTTACTGCGATCTTACGTTTCTCCTCCTTTCACGGGGGGAGAGAGAGAGAGAGAGAGAGAGAGAGATGCTGCGCTCATCGATTTCTCGAAATAACGGCGGGCTTATATTCAGTCAGCGCGATGCAATGAATCAATCGTCATTGCCGCAATTCCGACTGTTATTTCGCGCTATTCCGAACGATCAAGCCAATTTCGGAGGATTGTGGAGGAAGATCGAGAAAATGGATCCTGGCAGAGATTGCGATTTTCGCCGTGGAAACCATCTCGGAATTGTGTGCAGGCGTCAGAGTCAATCGCGAGACGCGCGCTGGTAAATTAATCTCAATCGTCGGCGGGCCTCGTGTCATTTATCATGACTTGTTACGGAAAGGCGAGGCGCGAGGGCGAAATACACGCGCATTGATATGGAGTTAGCTACGGTAGCCTGTGTACGATTGCGTCGCGGCCGCCGCCCGGATCTATCAGTCAAAACGACGAGGGTCCGAAGAAGTGAGAACTAATTTGAAAAATGCAGAGAGGCACTTGGATTGAGCGATGTGAAAAAAAAATGTACTGAGTGTCGCGCGTCATTTTTTCCCCCCTATCCTGACGTAATACGGAAAATTTTAACTGTGTGTATGTGTGTGTGTGTGTGTGTGTGTGTGTGTGTGTGTGTGTGTGTGTGTGTGTGTGTGTGTTTCTGTGAACGTGCATTCTTGAAAGTGTAGCGCAGCACGCCAGTTACTTGATACTATATCCGGCACGAAAATGCCGATATGATGTTTATGGATTTTGCGATAGCGTTACTCTTGTTGCCGAATACCGGCGATTATTTTCCGATAGACAAATTCCGAAGCGGGAAGTGTTTATTAGAGATACATTCAGCGTTTATTCAATACCGCTGGCATACTACACGAATATCCTACGGATGCTATTGTTGAAGATCGGGCGCGTGTTTACGGAAAAAAAAATTTTTGTTCTTGTTTCGGGTCAAGGAACCCGCTGAAACTTTTCGCGATAGATACACATAGTTGTTTACAAAAGGGATGAATATTAATTATTTGCGACGATGATCAATTTTACGTTTTATACACGATACACGACTGTACCGCACCCTCCGAAACACAACACGCAAGTAATTTTCTGTGAGATTTAACTTCGGAATAGAATCGAAGAAAATCAGAAATTAATGTCAGAGGGTCAAACGTCTTACTTCACCTTATTGATGTCGGTGGAATGTCAGGCATCCGATGATTGAATTCGAGGAAAGGGCTTTTCACGGGTTGCGCACAGTTTGATAAATGTTGTCCGCCTCTCGCGATATGCCGGATAATATCTGTAAGGATCTGAGAACACAGAGGATAGGACGCCCGGCCCTTTTTGTCGGGGCGACGGCATCGTTTGTAATTCGAGTCCATTGCCCTGCGATTCGCCCTACGCGCGAAGGAACCGGAGTTTCAACGCTTGTACCACGTCAACGGGGAATCTCCCGCAGTAATTTATGGTCTCGCCGCATTTCCGAATTAAGTCTACCATTTTTTTTTCCTCTTTGCCCGCCTTTGTTTGAATTAGATCGCGTTTTCTCGTTAAATTGACGCACATCGCGAAGCCGAAAGTTTTCTCTAACTCGTAATTGAATAATTTAAGGGTGCTCGGTGCTCCAACGCCGTTTGTGTTGGACGCAACACTTCAGAAAACAGTGTCTTACAATTGCAATGGGAAGAAGTCCTTTCAAGATCGCGTTACGACTGCCACGAGGACACTCGTTAGTCGAGAGCCGCGGAACCCCTTTCGCTTCGAATGTCACGGTCCTAAGGGTGGAATTTTCACTCCCGGACTCGTAGAAGCGCGCACTCTGGATCATGTTACGACCCTCCGCACGGATCCAGGTCGTTTATTATTTCGACTTGGTCGAAATATCTACGAGGAAGCGACCCTCGAGTTATGTACTCGCGCGGAGAAAACGTTTCGCCTTTCTACGCGAGATTAATTTTGCAGTACAGTAATTAACAAACTGCCGCGAAATCTCGTATCGAGTCGGTGTATCAGCTGGTGCACGTTTTTTTTTTTTTTTTAACCTGGCCAACTGTGTAATTCCGATATACTGCGAATTATTTCGACGTGCCTCCTGAGAATTTATCAAAGTATGCAAAGTAGACTGAAATTTTTTTTGACGGTGATTAAAATTTTCATTTCAATCAACGTCCCTAAAATATTTTCGTCTCGTACGCCTGGCAGTTATGAATGTAATAGTGTGTGTCGATCGGTATTACGACGTTCGGGCTTCCCCGTTACTCGATAACGGGATAAACGCGCGAATAATTGGGGATTCGCGATTTAGGCTAAAAAAAAGTGTTTACACGCCGCGACATGCGACGACGCGTCGTGATAAAAATTCATTGGCGTATGTGAATGCTGGAACGCCGATGGCACGTGCATCGTTTATTAAAAAAGCTGTTGGACGGCCGCCCAGGATCGAAGAGCGCGGGGACATACCTTCGCCATTTTACAGAGGCCCTTTGTCGTGCCGAAATTACAATTGCTATCGTCATTATCGGATGCGTTATGCGCACGATGCGTTTGGTGGACGTGGAAATCCCTCCCCATTGTTTGTCGCGCGTCCCGTTTTGATCGAAAACGTCAAAGCGGCCGAAAAAACATACGTCTCCCCGGAATGCCGATCGGAAAAATATGACCGAGAGGCGCCCCCTCTTAGAGGGGGTGGCAGAGTCAGGGGAGGGGGCGATGCATTATCTGGTACAACCTGGCGTTGCTCCGCGAGACGGCGAGAGAGAGTGCGATCCGATTTCGCGAAGTGATCTAGAATCCTCCGGTGGCTTCGCTTCGCTCGTCCTCTCTCTCTTTCTCCTTCTCCTTCGACCTTCGGAAACCTCGCCGCCTCCTAATGAACTCCCGCTGTGTTCGTGGCGGCCGTTTCTGAACGGTCGGAGATAGGGAATCCCCGCGGAGTCCATCATTACCGATTCAAAATTAAAGCTAAAGATACAGAAGGGCGCACTTTCGTTTTCGGCGCGGCTTATTAGTTTTCGCAACGCGCAAAGCGCGGGCGATTATTTATCAACGAATTAATAATCGCGACGACGCACACAACCGAATTTAATATAAACGTTCGGCCGCACAACCCTCCCCTCTCTCCCCGGTTAACGAGGAGCCTGTAATTTCGACCGGTGGATACGGCGCCTCGTTATTCCTCGACGGTTCTTCCCCGCGTACGAGGGGGTAACCTCCGCGCCTCCTCGACTGAGGTAGGGCCACGATCACTAATTATATTCGCGTATCCGTCGAGATCCGCGTAGGAGCGCCGTATTACGCGCGCATAATGAAACCCGCATTAACGTATTCGCGCACGCGAATACGCGGGCTCACATACACGTGGATGCTCACACGCACACGGACGCCGCGGACGTCCCTGTAGATGCGTAGACACGGAGAGCGCCGCGACGTCGAACGTAATATTCGACTAATTACAAATTTAATAACCTCGGTTCGTTGCCGGTTATTGCGAGGCCGCGACGTCTAAATGAATCGACTCGCGCTTCGTCTTCCTCCCCATTTACCCCCTTCGCCTTTTTCCTGACGTTTCTCCCCCTCCCGTCCCGTTTGCCATTTCACTTCTGCCAGATTATCGAAGACTTCGTCGTCGGAGTAGAGAGTACAGGATACAGATCGCGCGAAAGGCACAGGGGTTTACCCGGTCGGTTTGCCTCTGTGTTTTAATGGACTCGCATTACCAATTAAAATTTAATTATCATCGAAATTAATTCATTATTCGAACGTCCATTGGGCGATATCTTATCGAGCCGTTATTATACTCGATGGAACCCGTCTCCTCACTTTCTTCTTTTTTTTTTTTTATTACCTCTGGATTACGGTTAGATTTCCATGATATCCGCGCCGGCCATTTCGATCACAAGGGCGAAATATCTGCTCTTTTCTTGACTCTTTCTAGCCGGGGAATCTTTACATTTTGCGGTCTGCGAGGTGCGCACATAAAGGCTCTCTCCGTTTCCCTTAACACTGCCGTAACTTATCGCTCGTAGACACAGTATTTCTCTCCGGCTCTTTGAAAGCATTTTCTCATTAAAAAATTAAGGATGGGGAGGGGGTCGGAGAGGCGAGCGGGGAGGGCGAAAAGGAGCGAAGCGGTTGCAGAGGGACGAGCGGGAGTGATGGAGGGTGAGGGGGACCGAGTTCGCGGTGCAGAAACGAAGCGTGGGTCTGAGACAGGAGGGTTTTGTGGCGGCGAGCACGGGGAGGGGTCGGTAAGTGCTCTGCGGCTCCCAGATGCGCCCAATATTATGTTTAATGATATTAACTTCTTACTTAATGGTCCGCGGTTCGATTCGAGGTGCGAAAGAGTCGTTCCCTGCCCCTCTCCTGTAGCCGCAGCTCCAAACCGAAGTCCGGAAAAAAGTACACCTCGGGGAATAATTTGGCGAGTCGGGAGTACGAGAAGAGTGAAAGAAAAAAAATGAAAGAGGCAAGAGACGCGTGGGAAAGAAAAGGGAGGAAGTATTGCAGAGGGAGAATGAGAAAAGAGAAACGGATACGGCGCTGTGAAAGAATCTAATCACTCGAGAAACGCGTTTCACATTTGTCCCTCCCTCTCCTCCATTCTTTCCTGTCTCTATTTCGAAATAAATCCGCGACTACGTGGATGACCTCCGCCATAAACTTCACGATAAAAGCTACGGGATCGGCGAGCGCGTTCCCCTTTTTTTCTGCGGCAATACTACCGAGGGTCGTTTCTCTCTCGCCCTCAACTCTTTACGCACGATTAAAGAATCTGTCCCTTGGCCAAAGTGCTTGTAATACGGAACTTTTGTCACTTGAAAATTATTTTCTCTCTGCCGCGAGATAATATTACCTCGAAGAGGCAGCGCCATTAATTAGGTTGGTTCTTCGCGACGATATTAATAATTCCTAATTATTCTATCAAACGCGATCTGTGAGGAATCAGCCAACAGGGCTCAATTACCCCCTTCATGCTTGGAGGAACGTTAAAATGTAATTTTGTACGGAGCCTTTATCTTACTTGCTTCCCGCGGCTTTACGATGGCAACTGCTCGATTCCGCGATCCTCGCTCGCTGCTTAGCGCGAACCGCAACATCGGGACAAAAATCTTAACGATAAGCCAGGATGGCACCTGGGGGCATGAGCGCCAAACAATATAAAGCTAAGATTAAAAGTTCTTTCGTGGCGCGATAGCGGAAAACCGCGGTGCCGCATTACAAAACGACGATTTCGTAAACCGAGGAAATCGAAATAAAATGTAAAGAAACAACGCGGAATCTCCGTCCTTCTTGCAAATTTATTTTTTCGCTCTTTCGCAGAATTTCACTTTGCGAATATCTTTGAATAAATTTGATTAATTTATCATTGATGACGATAAAGCGCGATTCTTCTTCATGGCGTCTTCGTAGTGGGTTAAATAAATGCGAGATGTGTGCCGCGGCGGACAAGGCGATTAAGGACGATAATGCGCGGTGTACAGTGATACGACGAGGACCGTCGCGGTGTGAGACCGGTACTTATCTTCCTACGCGGATCCCTTGCCCAGCGACTAGAATAATTATTTAATTAATACCCTACGTATAGCAGCGGAGTCCACCTCCGCGCTCGGTCGATTTAAATCCCCCAGATTAATACGAAACCTTTCTTTTCTCTCTCCTTCTTTGTTGCAGGCTCCGCGAGGAGAGGGGCGACGCCGAGAGAGCGCTGGCTTTGGACCACAAACCCAGGGACCTCAGCTCGCACAATGGTAAGACCACACAAGCATGCTCGATATTTCGATTTTAATTATATATATATATATAGCTTTAAGAGAGATTACACATAAAGACGCGTGATTCGTCATTTGCTATCGATTAATAATTTAACTCTTTGAATTATGATGGGATTCTTAAAGTTCTAGACTTCTTTTTTGCTCAGTTTTTAATTTAATGAATTTCTTGATTTTAAGTGCACAGTTAGTTCCTAGTCGTAAATAAATGTAAAAAATAGGCAATCGTAAATTTTTATTTGCATAATTGCTGCAAACAAATAGTCAAAATTTGTGCCTTTTACAAAAAAAAATGTATGTTTTCTTAAACTATTATCAATATTGAAACAACAATTTAACAACTTAAGGCAGCTTAAAATATTTTTCAGAATTTATCTTGTTTTTTTATTATAAAGTAATAATTTTTAAGAAAATGTAGAAAATTAATATTTGGATTGTCACGTTCTGATTCGTAGTTAACGATCCGAAAAGTTTCTGGGTACAAAGTTACATTTCAAAATAATCGATCTAATACAAAAATTCGTGACACAAAACGTTTACAGTTAGTTAACAGTTTAATAATTTGCAATAAATATCTTTCACTTGGATACAAATGTCGACTTATTCTCTAATTTGGGGAATCAGTGTATTATTTAGTACAAAGTTAGTCAATAGTCTGATTTCAGTGCTATACTTGTAAGTATATTAATCATTGATATGTATATTGTTTTTTTAATGGTAATATATTGATTCCGATCAGCTGTATCCCACTCTTAATTAAAATTACTGAGGAAGATGGTAAATAATTACCGATGAACACAAGTATAGCACAGTTAATTAATAAGATTTTATTAAATCAAATTTAGAGAATACATAAAATCTGTATCGATACATTTTTTTTATTTGTTACAAAACGTACAGAAAATTTTCTGGATGCTGTGTGAATTATTGCCGCGTCGTAGACGTTACAGTCGTTTCTCGTATTCCTACCTGCCTGCCGTAGCGCCTGTCACATGGATTAAGTATGTAACGCGAGATCTTTAATCGTTAGAATTCCCCCAGGTAACACGGTCGATCGACGCGGACGCCGACTCGAAGTCAAGCGGCGCAGAAAGATTTTTGACCGCGACACGGCGCGGCGGTCCGAGAATCCGAGCGTTATTCGTTCTTTTCTGTATTTCTACCTTTTCGTTCTTCCCCTCCGGCCCGGCGAGTATGCGTCCGCGAAGTGGACGAACGACGTTTAGGATCCCCGGCGATTAAGTCCGATATCGGGTTACGTCCCTGGCCGTGGCCCCGCATCTCCTTCTGATTCCCTATAATATTATAATCCGTCTGATGGAACTCTTTATCTTCCGCGACGGGCCCACCCCCGCCCGGGACACCATTTCGACTTCTACCTACACTTCGCATCTTTTTTTCCGACCCGTCAAATAATGTCCGCGCGCACGCGTACAAGGCCCCGATCGCATTTGCATATTTTAGTGCGCACGCAATTAGATTTACGAGATCGAAATTCACATGTTTCACACGAGAGAGAGAGGCGCTCTCGATCGCCGTGCGGGATTTCGACCGGGGACTCACACAGCCTTCAACGGCGCGCGGCCGGCCCGGTGTGGAAGTCAATTTAACGTAAAAGATGTACGATTCATTAGATCGCGTCTGGGAAGAGAGCCGAGAAAACCGCGACCCTTCTCTTTCAACGGCCAACGAGGTACATGGCGCTCCGGACGTGTGTGAACGAAGTTCGAGGCGCGCTGGTCCCTCTCTCTACCACCACTATATACATACATACTACGGTATCCGTTCCGAGTACTCGTGAGATCACGAGTGGCCCGAAGCAATGCGTCAGCGCCGACGACCGTTGCCCAAACAGTATCTATCTATGTCAGGATTAAAATACTAGGATATCAAATACGCGCGCGCGCGCTCAGACGGCCGGGGCAAGGAAAAAGGGATGCGGAAAGAGAGAAAGAGGTAGTCGCAAC
The DNA here is from genome assembly GCF_013373865.1 of Monomorium pharaonis. Classification (NCBI taxonomy): domain Eukaryota; kingdom Metazoa; phylum Arthropoda; class Insecta; order Hymenoptera; family Formicidae; genus Monomorium; species Monomorium pharaonis. The sequence continues at coordinate 3,010,849 of NC_050471.1, read as the reverse complement.
GCGCGGGCGAAGGGTGGACGAAAACCGGGGAGAGAGAGAGAGAGAGATTCGGGGAGCGGATGGGGTCCGCTTGTTCTCTGTCTAAACGGGGGATGCGCGGCGGTAAATAAAATCCATCAACTTGTCAGTCCGGTCGATGGACGCGCTTCTCGTTCTTCGTGACCGAACGTTCTACGGGGAAGATTGACGCCGGCCTTTCCAGCGTTATCGCGCCGAGTGGATACACGGTTGCGATGTCAATCCGACTCTATCTGCCGTACATCAGATAGATGTACACCTTTTATGTGTATTCCGTGGGCCTTCAATTAATTTTATCGCGATGTCTCCTGGTTTCTTGCAGGCTCCTCCAACGGTCACAGCCCGGTTCTAAATCTCTCAAAAACGGCGGGAAGCGGAAGCGTGGGCGAGCAGTCCGGAAGCGAGGCAGGTGCGTCGCATCGTTCTCAAGACGACGAGGAGGAGGACGACAATCTGTCGGAGGACCTCGAGGACGACAACGAGAAGGACGAAGGTACGTTTTCTCCCAGGCGTGTGCGATTCAACGCGATCTGTCGGTCATTTGTATCTCTGATAAAGCGATCGGCTCGAAAGAGATCGTTCGCCTGGCAATCAATTAAAACCGCGTGATAAAATGCGCTCTTTCGCTTTTAACGCTCGACGTCGAATGTCGAAAGGACGATTTCGATTCGAGAGGAGAGATAGAGAGAGAGAGAGAGAGAGAGAGAGGTGGTGAGAAAGGATTCGTGCTCGTGAAATAATTATATCGATTTTGCCGGACACGCCGCGTTTAAAGACGAGTTCTTCTAGACGACTGGCGGGTCAGGGCCTCTCATCCATCATCTCTACCGAGAGAGCGCGAGGGACGCTTCGGGATTCGTCTTCCATCGCGCTTTGAAAAACGCGCCGCAGCGGTTGCCAAGTCGCATGTAGATTCGAACGTTTTTAATTGCCTCGAGTTTAGCAAAAAAAAAAAAAAAAAGAGTACTTTGCAGGGATACTGAATTTACTGTAATTATTTCTTTTTTCTCTTCTTATCGAAATAATTCTTATTGAATACCTCGCGTGCTTTGCGACAACGAGTCCTCTTGTCCCCTTAGCGGCGATCATCTCCAAAACGCGCGTGTATTCTACGCGAGGAGCATCACTGTCGAGGCAAAGCGATCATTAGACTCGTATCTTCGGTATTTAGTTTCATTTTTCTAATGAAAGATGGATCGGGCGATCGAATCTCCGTCTGAGCTTTGTACCGTCCTCCTTCCCTGTGCCTTGTTTCGGCGCTCCGGATTCACCGGAGCGTCATAATCGTTTTGATTTCTGATCTACCCGACCATTGTCGCGCCGGCATGTTAATTGATCGGTCCAATTAATGAAGCCCCGAGAGAGCCGATCCTAAAAGTCGCGCGCATCCGCTACGTGGGATCGATTCCGCATGACGAATGCATTTCCTGCAGCGAGGAAGGAAAAAGAAAAGAGAAGATGGCGTTTGATCGTCTCGTGTTGTCTTAATTAATTTCGTTTCCCTCGGACCGCGATTTAATGCACTCGGGCGCTAGTATCGTATAAGGAGAAAGCGCGCCTCGCGCGGTCACGAGTGATTTACGGGCAAGGATTCTCATAGAAATCACAAGATTATTCGCCGTTCCGGTCCTCGTGCCTGCCGCAGGCTCGCTGGAAAATGTCGGGGACCGCCGCGCGTCCGGCAAAATTAGGGGATCCCGCGTGTACCCCCGAATTAGTGGGCCCGTAAATTGTACGAAATACGCGAGTTAGACGTATAAATTCCGGGCACGGGCTTGTGTACGACGAGAGAAGGGAGGGGGGAGGGAGGGGGGAGGGAATCAAATTCGTGTCTCGCAGCGTGTCGTACGCAATACACGGGTACGTCCTGCCCATGGGGATCGAAGTAGAACCACGTCGAACGCCTGTGGGAGTGTACACGCTCGTGGAATGCAGTTCTGATTTAATGAGACGCGTCACTATCTCTCGCTCTCGTTCTCGGAATCGTATTCACCGCGATTTCGTCGTCGATCTCGCGTCTGACAGTCCTCGCCGAATCCTCCTCCGACCATGTCCGATTATTATGCTCATTCGCTTCATCGGGAGATATGGCTTCTTTTTCAAGTCCCGGGCATATTACATACACAGGCGGCAGGCTATATGCGTGTATATTGGACTTAACTTTCTTTTTGATCGTGGACGTGCTTCTCGTCGAGAAATTCGAAGGGCGAAGGGCAAATTCACGTGCCTTCGCGACGAAAAGATTTCGAGAGAATGGCGACTCTTGTCCAGATAATTGTAATGGGTAGAAAGATATAAGCGCACGGAATAACGCCGAAAGAGAAAAAGAGGAAAGGATCTCGCGCGCGCGCGCGCGCGCGCGATTTTAGGAGAACAAGGGAAAGGAGAGGAGAGGTAGGCGCTTCCCTATCAAAAGGTGCCGGCACCAAAGGTGCGCTGAACATTAAATCGGCCAATGGCAATAAGTAACTGATTGCCGAGTGGTGCGTTGTAGGTGCGCGCAGATAATTAAAAGACGATACCAATAAACCACATATCGTTGGCCGTAAAGCAGCCGGGCTGCTAAAGCCCACGGTGTGGGCCGGTACCACGAGCGATCACTTAAGTCTGTGGAACCCACGCAGACATCTTGTCTCACCGCCACTCTCCGGGGCCCTGCGGCAATAACCATAAGGCATCCTTTATTTGATCCCGCTGGAGCCTTTTCCTCGCCGATCTTGGAGAATGATGACCACGCGCGCGGAAACCTGGTATAACGACAGAATACCAGACGTGTGTCAATGAGTTTCGAGAACGTGTTTCCAAGAAGTGTCCCGAGCGATCGGCTCAGGGTGGTCCAGTTTGCCTTCCTTATTATAAAGTAAAAAAAAAAAAGTAGATAACATATTGATGATTCAATGCAGACGATTCAAATTGGGTTTGAATTAATTTCATAGAAAATGCTTAGCGATGCCTGACATTAATTTAAAATGTTAATTTTATCCGAACAATCGAATAGGCGCTGTAAATTACATTGTTAAGTCGTCAATAATGATACTTGGTTTTTCCCCGGTATTTCACAGCGAGATGATGAACAGCCAGTCGACCGAGACGCGACTAATCGTTCGAGGAACGCCGTGTAGCGTTTAATCTGTGAATTTAATTCGCCCGCGTTGACGTTAAATCAAAAAGTGGCGAAGGGTAACAAGTAGTCGTCGCGAGATTACGACTTCGAGACACGCACGCTGTATAAGTCTCCTGGAGCCCCCTACAACCCCCACGTACTTCGGATGTTGTTCGACGTTCGTGGCGGTGAATTTATCATTGACGTTTCGCCGTGGCGTCTTCGCCGAGAGGAAATCGCCACGCTGAAATGAGCTCTCTCTGCAGCGCGTTACAGAGAATAGGCGGCATTTATTTAACGTCGAGGAGTATTTTTCGAAAACCGTTTTTTCCCCGTCGTGTTCTCGTCGGTTATTCTAGATGTAGGTAACGTGGAACTTTTCTTTTTTCCTTTCAGATTTGTCGGACGTGCCGGAAAACCTGCCGTTGCCGGCACCAGGCTCGGAAAGTCCTCCCCAGGCCCTGAATTACTCGCAGATAGCCTCGGCGGCGGTCGCCGTGTCTCAAAGCGCCCAGGACCCCTCGGTCTCGAGTACGGAGACCCTGCTGAGGAATATCCAGGGCCTGCTCAAGGTCGCGGCCGACAACGCGAGGCAGCAGGAGAGGCAAATCAACTACGAGAAAGGTCAGTGGCAGGGCTTTCTTAAGACACTTGAGGGCGCTCTCCACAATTTCATTATCTTCCAGCTCTCCCAGAACCACATTAAGAGGCATTAGTCCCTGTCCCGTCGACGAGAGCCGCTATTCCTCCCCTCGCTACCCCTCCCCCACTTACTCACTCCCGCTCTTTATCCAGCCTCCTCCCTCATCTACCCGTGTCGCCTCCCTCTCACGCTTCAACCTTTGCGCTTGACTTGCTTGTACCGCGTTAAGATCGTGGATAGACAAAATGAGAATGATAATAGTCGGGGAGAGCTGGACATCTGAAAGTGAAGACCTGCGGTGTAGTAAAGGCGCGATGTGACGAGTACCACGCACAAATAATATACATAAATTTTGCTTTTTATCTTAATGTTAAATTTTAGCATACATCTCGCCATTATTTATTGACGTTTTTTCTTTGCGCAAAGTATTTTAATGTCCGCGTGCTGAATTGCGCGTAACGTAGAATATTTTTAACGCATTATTACTATGAAAGTCTCTTAAATCGATGCATCGTGCACCTCTTCGAGCTCTGCGCCTCGAAAATGATTCACGGTAAATATTTTGCGCAAGAAACAGCGTGACCTTCCCCAGTGAAATATTGCTCGCAAAAACGTCGTCTTCGGCGTGTTAGGATTAAATTTAAGTGTCGCCGTAGCCGTAGATAGAGTTTGTACCGTAGATTGGTTACGATGAATGTAGGCAAGACCCATTAAGAACGAGTCGGCGCGGCGCGAGATGACGTGCAGCATACGACTTCTTTCTCATTAACGCGCGTGATAAATCGGCCGGCGTTATTATTAAATATGTTCGTCGCGAGATCTCGGAACGTCAGACGAGAAGAAAAGAGAGAGAGAGAGAAAAAAAAAGGAAAGAAAAGAAAAAGAAAGAGGTCGGCGCACGGAATCGCTTCTCACGGCGTCGAGGTTGCTTCGGGACTGAAGCGAACTTAACTTAACGACATAACAGACACATCTCGATGTATAAATCGTCAAGCCATTTATTCGATATCGATCGAGTGTCGTCGCGATTTGATCGTCGCAATCGACGATTGACAGAGAATCGCGATGGAAACGACGATAACGCATAAGTGGCACAATATACCCGTATGTACAGGTATCTCTTTACTTGTATCGAAACTTTTGCTTATGTTTACAGACTTTAGTAAATCGATTAGATTGTAAGTATAACATTAATATTTTATATAAGACATTATTTCAGCAAAACAATTTTATTACAAAAAACGATTATGGACTTGTATTAAGAAAATGACAAAACAAGCTTGTTTTTAACTATAATTCTTAACATAATATTTGCTATTAATAAAATTAATATCTAGTTTAAGTACAGATTAACTTCGGCAAATGATTGAGAAGCAATATTTTGCCTGAAAATATAACTCTTGATATAATATTTTGAGTATTACAAAATTTATATTTAATTTGGATCACTGGCTAATGAATGCTTAGTTACCTTCGTTATAATTTGCTGATTTATCTTTAGTTATTAGCATGCCGATCGTAAGTTCGAAAAGTCGAGATAGTTGTAAGTAGAGAGACACCTGTACACATGTATTCCTATATTAATATGCTTTCATTACGTAAGTATTATAAATGAACTACCATTGTAGTCGTTAGTTATTACTGCTAGTATGTGATAGTTGTATTGTCGAAGGTATACATTGTTAACTGCGAAATGTAACTGTAAGGGATTTCACGAAAATGTCTCGTGAATGAAATTGTGGAGAAAGGAATGTACGAATAAAAAGCGCTACGTAAAACGACATGCAACGTCAAGTTGATTTCAGCCGAGCGATCACAGTTCATTGGCGTAATATTGGTGAATCATGTAACAAAAAAAAAAAAAAAAGAGAGAAGAAGTACACGCGCGCGCCGCAAGTCGACGTTTTTACACGAAATCCCACATATGCCTCCAATTTCGCTCGCAAACTGTTATCGATCGGCAACATCCGCTTCTGCTTTAACAATACGCCACCATTGATTATTATCGAAGTCAGTTCGCGTTACAGATTCGTCATTGATTTATCTGACGATTTTGAATCCGGGATATGAAATGTCATCTATAAGAGTACCGTAGCTGCATTGTAAGGGATCTTGGTATTTCCTCAGAACTTTTTTTCTCTACGCTGACATACATAAACAATTGAATTGAAGAAATTTAATCAAGTTGAAAAATTTAGTCAACTGATTAACAACTTTTTTCTCTCAGTGTAGAGTCATAATGTTCTAAAGGCTTCATCTCTCAGGTCGCAAAACCGCCACATTTTTAACGCCGAATGTAGCCTCTTCGACGTCGGCGCACATCGGCGATTCCCAGATCGGATTCTCTCGGAAAGGAAGCAACTGACCCGACGCGACGTATCGCGATCTACGCCGGGCGGGTTCTCGACGTACGAGCGTCCGTTATCTGCGTTTTCGCAGGTTTTAAGTGGCGGATCCCCATAAACGCAGCCAATCCGATATCCAGCGCGTCGAGCACCGGGGACCCGGAGTCGCGCGTCCCGTCGGCGCGTTTAATAAATTCCGAGCGAAACGTAACCCCGGGACTTTAATTACCCATTAGCCGATACAAAGTGTCATTTTCAGGGCCGTTAACTAATGCGTTTTGCCGGCCCTAACGTTAGGAATGCCGGGCATCGCGGCCTCGGCGGCGCTCGGGCAGTTAGCTCCCCGCGATTGCATGTGCCCGCCGACTCGCAGGAGAGATTCCCGAGGCCTGGGAGATCCGATAAAAAGAAATCAACGATCGCGCTCCCATGGCCGATGGCCCCCACGTCGCCATTCTCGCCGTTCACCGCCACCCTCGCGACTTGGCGACTTAACGAACAATTCTCGACGACCGTATCCTCCTTGCCGCCTTCGCGCTTTTCTTTCGGCGCTCTTGAAGACATCGACATCCCGCTAATGATATGGGTTTCCGTTAAACGTGAGCGATGCAGAGAAGAAGCGTTACATTAACAAGTGGAAGATTTTTCAATTTTTTGCTAATGCATTATATCAATGTTGATTTAATAAGGATTTTAATTTCTTTTGATTTTTAACTTCCCCCTTTTTTTCCGTGCATTTGCATTCATAGTCCGTGATTCATTCATCATGCAACGCGGGCGATCGGTATCGCGCGATCGAGAGGTCTCTTTTCCCGCTCTGCGGTCGTGCCAGTAAGCACGCGTGTTTTAATAGGAAGCGACACGCTCGGTCGGGCAGCTCGAGGAGAGCTGACTCGCGGACACCGAACACGTGAACACTAACGAGTTCATTTGGCGCGCGTTGCGACGTTAAGCTCGGAATGCGCGGTGCGGCGGTTGTTGCTGGTCAGCTTAACAGATTCTGCGCGCGCGTTCGACGCGGAGATCTCCATGCGAGTCGATCGACAGGCCGGGAAAAGGGGTGGAGGAGGACGAGGAGAAGGTGGAGGATAAAGGGCGCTGCTGCGGTATAGAGAAAAGAAAGAAAAAAAAAAAGACCAGCGACAGTCAACGACGACGACGACGACGACGACGATGACGGAACGCCAGCGGAGGGAAGTGGTCGGAAAGAGAGTAAGAGAGGCCCGATTTAATACTCGAACGAGCCAGCAGCTCGTTTTACACCAGATGGTTTTACATACGGCCACTATCGTGTTACGAACCTCCAGCCGTATGGGTGCATCCGTATCTCCGTCGGCACGAGAGAGATCCGAGCGCCTTCGTACGTGCATCGAACGCACGTACGCACACGCGCACCACACGCTTGGCCCGTCAGTTTTAAGCCAATCCGGGAGACGGGATGCCTTCGATGCGGAATATTATCGATATTATTCGTCTTTGTCAGACGAATCTCTCACGAACAATTGGCCCGCTCGTACTCGTAGGGAGATACCGAAGATCGTTGCGGTCCTAAAAAGAGCGAGACGTGAGAATCGCGGCGTTCCAAAATAGATTTGGAAGCGTTAATTTATTATTTCGTACATCGCACGATTTAACTCGGTGGAGCTTTACGAATTTTTTTACAAGAGAAACTCCGAAAAAAAATCTCTGAACTACAATCGTTGTCTTATAGATGTAAGAATATAAAACCTTATAAAATTAATTACTCTTGAATGTATCTTGCGCTCTTATGAAGAAATTTTGTACTTTTATTAAAGAGAAATATATTCATCTTTATTAAAAAAAGAATTTTTATGAGTGGAGAGGAAGAAAATATCGGATAGAGGATAATACCTTTAAACTAAGAATTAGAATTTTTTAATACTATTGTTATCAAAACAATCATATATTGCATTCTTTAGATGCCTATTATAAAATCGAGATAAAAATATATTTTGCTGAAATTAAAATTATCGAATTATCTCCTTGAAGAATATTTTATATTCTTGCTTCGAAAATGATTGTAGCTTTAATTTTTTTTCTGAGCAATGTTTAATGCAAAATACATGATGGATAAAATGAGGAAGGTCTGAAGACAAATGTAAACAGGTAATTTTTCGGAAAAAATAAAACTTTATTTAATAACATTAATACAGAATTGTATTTCACTAAATACACTATTGGTATTTTTCTCCAGGATTTTTTTCGATCGTATTCTAAAATTTTTTCTTACCGTTATAATCCCGCCTATCATACGTAAGCCAGAAACCTCACGCAAAAACGTTTTGTCGCATAGCTTAGTGCGTTGTTTTCCCTTCAAACGAAAGGAATAATTGCGAACGGGAGATCCTTCCTGTCAAAAAATAATTCCAACGCTCCCGTTCTCCTTGACCAAAGATGTACGCGATATTTTCATTTATCGTTCAAACATTTGCTTATTACCCGTGAAACGTGTAGGCGCACACGCATCTCGCTTAAGTTAAGAATTGAGCGTTTTCGTAAGAAAAAGAGGCGACCGCATCTCTCATCCCTCTCGTTGCCGCCGATAAGTTACATGCCGCACGAAGGACAATATGAGCCCGCCGGGATCCTGGCCGGCGAGGGAGCCAGCGAGGCTACTATCTTTCGATCTTGGACGAGATAAGGGGAGCGTAGGAGCCGTGGCGGGACCAACGGCGTGGATTATGTGCGGTGCATCGTGGTGTCTGGCCGCGCGGGGCCCCCACGGGGCCTCCCTCGAGTTAAAGGCTCCTCGAGCGCGGAATATAAAGAGGGGATTGAGTTGTAGCCGCGAGTGGAGGATCTTATGTAGATTCCTTGTAGATCGTGCACCCGATTCGATCGCGATCGGTTCTCTGTGCCCGGTACCGGGTTAATTAAAATTGTAGGAGCTCCAACGTCTCTTTCGCTCTCTGTCTCTCTCTCTCTCTCTCTCTCTTCGAAACTACCTTGCCATTGTCTCTTTGTGTCTTTTCTCTTTCTTCCTCTCTTTCTATCGCTCTATTCTGCGGCACTTTCCTCGACGCCGCGAGCCACGTCTCCCCGTTTTCTTTGTATCTCGCGACTTGTCCTTTTTCTCTCCGACCTCTTCTTCTTCATTCGCCTCCTCCGGTCCACGGTTACTGCAACGCGGCGACCGCATCTCGCTACATAAACTCCTGCGATTTTCGGCCGCCGCTGCTTGGGAGGCTGCTCACGTGAAATCCTATTACCGCGCGCGACGATGCGGCACGACGGAAAAGAGCCGGGATGTGGCCGCTGGTATACCCAGCCATCGAGTAGGTGTCTGCGTTACGAATGGAACGCGAATTACCGACGCCGCTGTCGTGGTACATAGAGATACAAACGAGACGAGATCGTTTCCCGCGCGCTGATCGGTATATACGGCATCGCGATTCAGAGCCATTACAGTCACGCAAGCAATATCGTCAATCACGAATTCCTCGATTATCGATGTCGTTTTCAAGGCTGCGGCGGTACCGCAGCTTAAGACCTTCGCGAGGAATTGCGAGGGAGATATTTTATACCTCTCGAATGCGCGTCGAATAAGATGCATCGGTGTCCCTTCACTGGGCGGTCAGAAGTCTCTCTCTCTCTCTCTCTCTGGCGAGGCGGAACAGCAACGGCGGGCATAAATATTTCGCAGTGCAAACAGAAATGTTGATACAAACGTCCCGAACGTCCACCGTGAACTCTCGAGACGTCCCGAGACCGGTGGTTGCCTCCTCTTCGCTCGCGGTTGAATGCAGACTGATTGATTTATGCTTAACCCTGCCAACCGGCGACCCTCCCACCCTTCTCTCTCTCTCTCTCTCTTTTTTACTCTCTTGAGATAGGTTAGCTTAACCGGGGCTATCTCTATATCGCCCGGCGAGCAGCCATTATCGCGCAAACTATGTACGCACACGTGTATCAGCGGCACGCTTGTTTTTTTTCCTCCCCTCGTACTCTCTTTATTTTCCACCTTCTCGTTCTCCATCTACCTTATCTTATACACGAATCAATAAGCGATCGAGTACTCTCTCGTTATTGCTTTTCTATCGCTACAAAATTAATTAATTAATTAAATTTAATTAATTTTTTTTCCATTTGTCGCTGCGAATGATCGTTACGCAAAATGCGTTGCATATAATTCGATAAAACCTAGAAACCATCGCTTTTACGGCCTCTTTTTATTTCGCGTCTCATCGGTGGCTCTTATTGCCGTGGACTGTTTGCTTTAATTAGCGTCGGAGGGACGGGAGAGGAGGGGGAAGGTATTGTCTTAGATTTAATTAAGAGTGGAATCGGTTTATTGACCCCCGAACCAGCCCTCCCTTGAACCGCTGCAAACGACGCATCTCGGAGAATCGTTATATGGTGGCGCTTAGCAATAAATAGCTGGCACTTTTATTGCTCCATGAGAAGAGCAAAAGAAACCTGCCGATCTTCTCGCAGGTAGTAGAACGTGGAACAAAAGAGGCGCATGCCGTACCGCGCGTACACTGTAAACAGTTTAGTTTTCAAATTTTAAACGCCACGACGCGATGTCACAAAAGATGCTCCCAAAAGGGAGAGAGAAAAAGAGAGAGAGAGAGAGAGAGAGAGAGGAAGGCAAGAGCGGGATCTCTCTCTACGCCATTAAATATTTTCCACACGATGTATGTACAATATTACGTGTAACATAGGTGTATGTTTACACGCATATCCGAGAAGAGCGAACGGTGCCAGACCAGAACAACTTCCTCTGCATACATCAATTACGCCTCTCGCGGTTCCCATTATTAGCCGCCTATAATTTATTACTTTCCACCTTAATAAGCATAATAATTTCCATGCTATTCTTCGTGCCGCTTCGTATAACCGCCACGATGGTGATGGTGGTTGCTCTTTCTTTCTTTGTCTCTGCATCTCTCTCTCCCTCTCTCTCTCTATCTCTCTTTTCTCGCTTCACGTTGTACATGCGTACATATATAAATATATCCTATTTAAGAGAGAGGAGGCCATAAGTGTGTTCGCGCAGTGCCTACGTCTTCGTTGAGCTCGACCCCTGACCCAGAGACAATCGTTAAGGTAGCGCATCGGGCCGGCGTGCCCAGGCCACAGATATTTAATTACCTCCGGAGTGGAATCGCGAGTGCTGTTATGCTCAAAGGTGCGATCGCGAGGGACGGACGGAACGAACGGAATGATCCGGCGTAGGGAAAACAATATTGTAAAAACTGACCGGCGGAATCGTAACTCCCCGGCTCCCCCGTATCTTCGTTCTGCATGCGCTTAACTTCCACTTGCCACGCTCGTGGCAACAGGGAAGGATACCGTTTCTTGTTGCATCCGACCGACCCGGCCGTGTATGCTTTTTGGGTATCCTCCCGGGTATCGCAGCCACCCTGCCGGGGCGCGCGACACGGGCCTCTACATCTGCGTTTATAACTCAGAAGCCTGGCTTTAGCATCGACTACAAATTGTTGAAGAATCCTCAAGCGTCCATTATAAGATACCTCGCGATTTCATCTTTCTTCTACGTCTCTCATTAATTATAATTTTTTTTTTAATTTACTAGATGTTATCATTTTCTCTGTATCACGGTCTCAAAGTAATTGTTTTGAAAAGCAAACTTTTCCTAGTAATTTCTATTAGAGTTTTGTTTCCCTTTCGACGAGTCCGCGATATTCACAAGGAGTCTCTAATGAGCCTTCCTGGCGACCCGGTCATGGTGTGGACCTTGTTGTTACTCGTAAATCGCAGGGAAACGAGAAGCCGGAGACGCAAAGAGCAGTGTACGCACGTGCACGCGGAACGCGTGCGTGCACACGGCGAGAGGTATATATACGAAAGATACGACCCCCATATGAGAAGAGCAAAAATTGCGAGGACAATACGATGTCGCCGGCCGCGTATGTCGATACGTTCCCACCTGGGGAACGAAGCTGCAGAACACACGGTGGATTGTCAATTAAAGAAAGAGCGCGGAGGTGGGCACCGGGCCTCGTATTCCCCCGGCATAAGCCACCGCAAAAAGAATCGAAGGAGGGCAGAAAAGGCAGAGAGGGAAGAACAAACGGTCTGTATAACGCGCGGGAGAGATGTGCTTCGTAGCGGGCTGCAAACGAGCACGCGGAAGGTACAGGCAGGGACGTTGTGTAGGAGAAGGAGGCGAAGAAGCGGAGAGGAAAGAATTTCAGGGAGAAGGGACCCCGATGGTGCTAGCGAGGCTAATAAATTATGCCTAACACGGGCGGGGGGGGGGAACAACTAGTTGATTATTTATTTAACAATAAAAGGAGCCACGGGGCCCTCCTCCCCTCGCCCTCGAACCGACCGCGCTTCTTCTCCTTCTTGATGCCCAGGCGGCGTGCAAATAAGTTTCGCGTCGACTCCACTGTGCTCGTTTCGCCACGGATATCTGTGTTTGTCTAGCGGGGAAATAATTCCGTCTTAATGGCGTCCTAAATAACGTTGAGCTTACGACTCCTTCCTGGACGCGGGTAGACCAGCGGTCGTCCAGAAGCGTTTCTTTTCGGCGTTTGCGAATATTGTGCGAGCGCGACGCAAAATTCGCCCCGGAAAAATCGCACTCTCGAATTAGAAAAGAACTAGAAAGGGTGGCGTTTTTCTCGACTTCCAATCTCGCGCGAAAAAAAGGTATCAAGCGCGAGGTACGAACGACAGATAAACTGCGCGACGTTTTCAGTGGTGTCGGCAGTGGTGTCACTTAAATTCCGGATTTAACGACCGCGAGGGGACATCGATCCCGGTAGGTGCTCGTCGAGCCTTGCGCGTCGCCACCTTGTATACCTTGTACACGCGGCGCGGCGAACGCGCCTTGGAATTAAGTAACAAAATGGCCGTTTGTACGCGAGGCAGTATACAGTCGAGAGAGAGAGAGGAGTTTCTCGCTCGCGAGGAGGAATCTTTGTCCCTCCCGGTAATTTCGCATCGGCGACGTTTATAAACCGAACATTTACGGCGTCTCTCGCGCAGGGATTCGCGAGGAGGGCAAGAGCGAGGATGACGCGAACTCTGTCGCGCCGTTTACCTTCCTGGCCGGGCCCGCGACTTTGTTTTTTCACCGCGTGATGGTGAATTTTATTATCGCCTTCGGTGTTTAAGTGTCATCGGCGGAGAAAAAAAGAGAGGGAGAGGACAAGGAGAAAGAGGGCAGCGCCTTCTCTTCTCGGAATCTCCTCCCGATTCCGCGCGATAACGATCGAAATTAATTACGATCCCGATGGCGTAATTTCAGCGTAATTCCGGCGTCGCGTATACACGCACGCACGCACGCGCATTATCTAATTTCCGTGCGTACTTCGCGACACGATCGGACGTCGCATGAAATGTCAGCGTGCGGTGATGCAAATTAAAATTCGTCGTGTTTTCCGCGGAATTAAATTAAAATCGCTTCCAGATTGCGCGCGGATAAAATCGCCACCTGCGCGAGAGGGGGGGGGGAGAAGGATAAGAGATTAATTATGAAGGAAATGTCGCCGGCGCGACGTATCGACGTGACGCTGAAAACAAAAACGATGCGACGAAGGCACGGCGAGGAAGAAACGAGAGAGAGGGCCGGGATAAAAAAGAGGAGGAACTTGACCTACCGCAGTTTTAACTACCGTTCAATTATATAGTTTGCTTTCGGGTCGTCGCGCGGGCGAATAAAGTGTGTAATTTACCGGCAATAAAAGAGCAGTAGTAACGGCCGCGCGTGAGAGTGGCGCGAGGGGGTGGGGGTACGCACTGCCTGTGTCGTTAACGACGTCGTTTATTGCCACGAGGAACGAATATTTTGTTGCGACTCGACGAGGCGACAAAGCGTTTTCGATTCGATTCGCGGCGCGGCGGAATCGTCCGTTTTATTGCCGTTGAGTTTCGATAAAAGTACAATATAAGAGAACCGGACGCGCGCGAGAGGAAGAGAAAGGGAGGAAAAAGGTGAGAGAAAGAGCGCGAACGAGCGCCGTTCGGACGAACCGTTTCAAGACTATCTCGCGTCACGAAAATGTCGTCGGGCGCCTTTTTTCCCTCCCTCCTCGCTGCGTCGTGATGCGATAATTGGATTTTGAAACGAAACCTCCCCCTCTCGTCAGTTAATGCGTATAATCGCGGATAATGCGCGCGATAATCCGCACCTACGACGCTAATTTTCTTGCGTGACATCAGCGAGGGATTAGACGAGAAAGTGCGGACTTAAGTGCGACGAGCGCAACTGAACGAGAGAGAGAGAGACGTAACTCATGTGCATTAACCTGTTCCTCTTCTCTCCTAACCTTATCTTTCTTTCTCTCTTTCTCTCTCTATCGTCGTGTCGATCTATATGTATTTAATTATTAATCTGCTAATTGAGCGGTTGCGCTTCGCATTAAGAACTATATCAGCTTTATCTCTTCAGCGAAGTCAAGTGCCTGCTCACTCGAATCGGCACACCGGCGTTGTGCAGACAGGCTAGTATCTGTTATGCGCGTCTAAAAAAACAAAAGAGCACAACTTCCGACACCGTCGTGTTCATAAAGATGATATCAGCGCGTAGGTGCTGAGCCACGCGGTGATGTCTTATTACATTGGGCAGTTATTTACGATCCGCAGAAAAGAAAGGTAAGAACGTGGAACGAGACGAAAAAAGTGCTGGCTGTCGACGAGTTGAGTCGCTTCGATGCTCTCGACACGCGATGCGAAATGAAATCTATTATATACGGGCCGCCCTCCCTTTCAACTCTAATATCCTCTCGGCGATTAATTTTTACTTTCGAAAAGAGAGAAAGAGTATGGGGTGTATTTGTACAATATTGAAAAAAAAAAAAAGATAATAGGCCTGTTCTTTTTCGCTGCATTTCCACACCAGTGCAATAAGTTAGAATGAGAAAAAATATACTTGTCTCACTTTAACTTATTGCACCAGTGTGCAGCAGTGCAGCTAAAAAGAACAGGCCAAATGACATTAATGGCACATTCCGTTGACCTTAGATTTCCATTCTCTTTGCAAACTGCGATCGTATTTGCGTGTAGAAGTAAGCGGATGAAGAGACGCGGCTGAACGTTAAATGCCATTGGCGTAATTGGCCAATGCGCGGCATCAATGAAATTAATAACGCGCGCGGTAGTATAATTTTAAATTACACCTGCGCTATGTGCGCGCGTACGGGGGCACACTTTTAACGCCACGCGGCAAGCTCCATCGCGGCGCACTTACCAACTTTTTATTGACGCATTCATTCGCATTTGAAAAAAAAAAAAAACGCCCCCGACGAGTCGTCTTCCTACAACGTTTGTTTTTCTCCCTTGCCGCGCCGGCAACCCGTCACACGATAACGAGCGGGCAGCTCTCCGGCGCACAACGACAATCTTAATGATAATTTTATACCGGGAATTATTACCCGGTCGTAATAAGCGGACACTCGATTATAGGCGCGCCTCGGAGTCGCGCGTCATGTTCGCGACTCGCGAGCGTGTTGTGCGAAGATGAAGATAGCCCGAGCGAATTCATTAGAACGATTGTTAATTACGGTCTCGAGTGACACGTGGGAGCGGATCGCGAAGGGTTGGAGAAACGGAGCTGGAGAGGAAGGTACGACAGCTGTCGGGTAAAAACCGGGGGGAGAGGCGGAACCCGATTTTTACAACTCGTGCCGTTTCCGGTGCACGCGATCCATCATCATTGTGTAAACCGCTGGACGAGCGTGCGTCAAATCAATAAACCTTAAGAACGAGGAGGCGAATTCTTTGACTTCGGGGCTCGTCGAAAACGTAGGATCTGTCGCGAGAAGGGGGGGGGGCGAGAGGAGGGAGAAGGGCGGTGAATCTTCAGACTAAATCGGTGCCGCCGTTATCGTAGCGGCGAAATCGCCGATCTGATTAAATTGTATGCCCGCGCCCGGTAATTAAGCGATGGGTTAAGGAAGCGGAAGGTGCGCGCCCTCGTTAAAGGATACGTATCCTGTCTCCATCTCCTTCCTCTCTATAGGTCGTTAAAGGGTTATATTATTATTCGATAAACTACAGAAAGAATCCTCGCCGCGCTTCGTACAGCTGAAGATTTTACGATCACGGGCCATTAATGTCTTCGCGCGCCGTGCACGGCCACCAATGGCATGCACGCGCGGACAGTCAAACAGTCGTAATAATGATAAAGATCCAGCTTCGTGACGGTGCATTGCAGAAAGGGGAGAAAGGAGACGGTCAATCGTCTTTTTTTTTTTTTTTTTTCAAAGCTGTTTGTTTCAACGTTGTGCGTTTTCTCCATTGAAAATTACTAATAGCTGTTTTGTAAATGTGGAGAAAGCGTCGAAAGCGCTCCACGACTCTTACGAAAGAATCTTTCTCGCGTTCCTACAAGTTAGTCACGCCAATTATTATTCTTGTCTAATTCCTCAAGATAAATCACGCGAAGTTTCCATGTTAAAATATTCAAGGAGCCAGCTTGTTTCAGTTCATAACTAAATGTTCGTTATCGTTATCGGTTTAATATCAACACAGGCTCTTGGATCGATAAAGTTTGAAGTTCTTGTTCGCGTGTAACTCGAATGTGCAATAATTCCGTCGGATATCCCGTAGAATCTATCCCCGAGGGTGAGGGCGAGAATGGGATTATCTTGAAACGCGAAAATGCTTTTCGGCATATCTCTCCGCGCGAGGAGTTCGACCGAGGAGAACTTTAACGTCGAGATATGTCGTGTGGCGAGATATCGATTGTTGCACGATCGACCGGCTTGTAAGACTTAACGCAAATCATTCGGGCGTTTTTAAATTGCAATGTCACCCTCTCAGAAAGGATTTCTGATACCAAGACAAAAAATATTCTTGACATATTTATTCTTATTACCACCTCGTGCAGTATAAAAATAAAACAAGATTAAGATTAAATCAGAAATTTCATCTTCAGATCGGTCTATTTTTAAATCTATAATATAAGATTGTCCCACAAAGAAAACTAATAAAATAGTACCAAAAGTCATTTTATTTTAGATTTAAGAATTTTCCATTTCTGGAAAGAAATATTTCTCTTTGATAGTAAATATGATCGGCGTTATATCGATTTTATTTTATAATAGATTGAAGAGTAATAGCGTTAGGTCCAGAAATCTTTTCTGGCTACAACAGACATAATTTTTATTAATAGGACTTATTCCTGTTCGTTGAATTTATTAATTAAACTTAAATAAGGGAATATGTTTTTAGTATCATTTTACTAGGTGCTTCTAAATTATATTAATTGCTGAAGAAACACCTTTTTATGTTATGTTAATTTTGTAATAAGACAAACATTATTCTTTTATTTAAATTTTGCAAAATAGTTTTGCTATCAATTTTAATTTATTACATAAACAAAATTGTATGATAAATTCGTGAATTATTATAAATTAAAAATAGAAATATGTTTGAGACATTCTACTATAATATTTTCCTGAGCGTTCATCAGAAGGCGATAAGTCGTGGCGCAAAACCGATTTGTTCGATTTGCCATTCGTGCGAAAGTAATCGGCGAAGGAGAGGCGTCCCCGATAAGACGAGACAAGAACTCTCGATAATCCGCCAATGAAGCTGCGGGCAAGAAATCCAACGCCCACCTACGTGCGCCGGCAGTTTTAGTGCGTACCGAAGTCGAAGACCTGGCTGTTGCGATCTAATCCTATTTTCGTTAGATCCGTTAATGGTTAATGGGAGGCAAAGTGGTCAGCGACCGGAACAAGGGCTAAGTCCGTCTTAAATCCCGTAGGAAGAGGGAAACCCTTGTAGCCCTTAGCCAAGGACCGTAATCCGCATGGGATAACTATTGGCTGCGCTGTTGCTTCGCCGAGGCTAAGTCAAACTGTGCCGAGTGCGCGAGAAAGTTTTAATTATTATCGACAACCTGACATTCTGTAAATTTCGAACGATAGAATGTGCTTATTTCGTGGAAGTACGGAGAGGGAGAGAGAGGGAGAGATTGAATAACCGTATGCATGTTAATGTAAGCGTAATTGGAGCGGTGCATTTCGTTAACTAAAAGTATGCGGGTATGTGCGGGATTAACTGCAATAAATTTTGCAATTATAACAAACCGGAGTTTCGATTCGTAACATTCTTTCGCGAGATCGCGCGGAGGACGCAGGGACGTGTCGTTAGCATTAATCGACAATTGAAATTCAACGAAAGGCCAGATCTCCCCGCAAAGGACTCGTGCCCGGAGGACAGAACTAACTCTCGCGCCGGGGTTATACACTTAATCATTATTCGGCTGTAATATGCAAGGGTGGAAACAACAATATTCTCGTTTCCAGACGAGACTCCCGTCTTGCGGCGGATCTTCACGTAGGCAAATAGTGCAACATCGGGATTAATGAGGATTAGGGTGCGAAATTTATGAAATTCGAGTTTGCGTTTCGGCCGGCGACGGGAGAAACGCAGGGGGCTGCTCCTTTGAGAAACGCGAAACGACGTGAAAATGATCGAGACGCGAGATCGCGCATACGCGCGCAATTAAGATACACGTGAGAGAAAGATATTTTTACCGGAAGGAAATTTTTTTTTCCGAAGAATCGCGGCGACGAGAGGAGGGGTGATACGCGAGACCGTACCACACCGTGGGTATCGCGATGCAAATAAGAGAATACCAGACGCGCGATCCCCGGGGTTGTAAATTACCGAAATAATCCGGCGGTTAATTCCTGCCCGCGCTTTATTACCGTTCTTGATCCGTTAAAATTAAATTCATAAATACCCTCGCGCACGACCTCGAGACTACCCGATCTCCTTCTCGTCTTCTCGCTTGCAAATATTTCGTTCGTCTGTGAACGCGTCGCGACGACCTCGACACTAGATGTTTCTAGAAAAGACTGGTGTTTCGCATAGAGCGCTAGACAGGGCTTGTACACGGGGTAGAGGGGAGGGGGAGAAGTGAGTTGTAACACGAAAACTACATTATACTATTCAAACGATTGCGGGCCACGCCGGGCAAGTTGACATTGTTGTTTCTGAGGGTTGCCTCGGGGCCCTGCGAATATCTTAGCGTCGAGTGTACGCAGCTACGTAGAGATATACATACATTCGCCGTGGATACGTGCATGTATACGTGTATATTTATATGTATGCACACATAATATCTGTGCTTGTGCGTGCCTGTGTGTACACCACGTCGTGGTACAAGCCCTCGGGGGTTGTGAACGCTATACCGCAGCCTCTCTCGTCTTCCTGCGACCGTATATACTAATCAATAACCATGAATCGCTCCGGTAACAGTGCCATGCACGTTCCGTTGCACCGTTATTGTTACTACGCGAGTGCTCGCGCCACCGTGAAAATTATTATCGCCAACGATCCTAGGTCCGCTCGAGCCCGCTCGCGATATCGTTCGCCGTCCGGCGAGAAACTCGTAAATCGTGATGAGCCCGGCTCACGGAAATGTATCCGCCACTAACACCCCGCCGAACTCGGCGTGGCCGAGAAATGCATGTGAGCGCGTGCACGCAAAAACGTAAGCGACAAGCCAGCCTTAATCGTTTAACTATGACAAGATCCGAAATAACATCGTGAGATAATTTACCAAATATTTTAATTACACTTCTCCTTTAACTTTATACGAAAATTAATTCATTAAGTAGTTTATTGGAATTACTTTATTTATATGCATTATAATAGGAACCTCGTTTTTTTTTTTCATTAAAAAAAGTTTGTTTTAATTTGTCGTCTTAACGAAACCAATTGATGAATCAGATTGAAATGTTATGGTAAACGAATATCACATTGTTCGATGTTGGTAGCATCATTTCATATATTTTTGAGGGCTTATTAGCAATAATTAGTACAGAGATGTAATATTGATGTAAATTGTAGCATGTAATTCGTTTGCCTCGCATTTCTCCGTACGTATCGCAGAACGTCTCGGAAAATGACCAACGACCAACGAGTTTCTCATCATTAATTACCATCTATCTGTCGTAGTTAAAGTTGTCTCGCCCGCAGCGGTGAAGAAGGCGCGTAGGGTAGAATCCTGTTTCGCAAGCGGCTGAATACGGCCGCTAAAATTAAAGATATAATTCTCGGTTTATGAGCCGGGTCGCGATTAGGGCTCGTCTAATTGACATAAGAATGATAGAACGGGCCGGGCTTTTATAACCGAACGGAGCGGCGCGGAGCGATGGAATCATTTCCTTACGAGGAAAGCGAGTAAAGCGCTTTTCACCACGGCTAATATTAATCCCTGCAATTTTAATGCTCACGACCCCGCAGCCAAATTTCAATAAGGTCGCTCCTCCCCCACGGCGAGGAACGCTGGGCTCGCATAATTGATTTCCCGTTTTTTCTTTTTTCCATCGCGACAAACTTTTCCAGCCGTCCCTCGGCGAGGCTCACGGCCGCTTTCCGCCGTAAAAAAAAAAAAAAAAAAGAATGTAAGATCTGAAGGAAGGTATTTCGCACATGGCGTAGCATCTGCCTTCAGGCGGAAAGTAATTCGGATGCGATGTAGCGAGCGGAGATACGCTCTCAGCCAAGTTGCGTAGTACATACCGATCGCGCGAGGGACAGTTTTGTTAAAAATCTTGATCTCTCGCTTTGTTTGAACACGAAAGCATCCGTGAAGCGTAGCACACGACGATCGTATGAATGCAGGAGCCGATGCTCTCCCGAGATATTCGTCGCGGCATAGATTTGAGAGGCGTTTTCGCGAGTGAGAGAAAGATAAGCGAGCGAGCGGAGTAATCGTTAAAGCATCTCGGAATCAAGTCGATCCGGAATAAGCCTCGGGGTGGATGCAAGGGCTGGTGTTTCGTCGACGACGATCTCTAATAAAGTTCAATTATCCCCGGAAACGTTTGAGAGAGAGCGGACCGGGAGTTGGGAGGACGGGGGGGGGAGGGGGAGCAGAATGTAGAAGATACTGGAAAGGGGGCGAGGTGGTGGGTACCCAGGGCCGTCGAGAGAAAGAGAAACCGGGAGAGATGATAATCTAAACGATCGCAAAGTGGGCTGCAGAAACGCGCCGAAATTGGCAATAACAGGGTGGCGAGGGGATAACGGGGGGAGGGGGGAGACTAAGGGGGAGGGAAGGGAACACAGCGCGCGGCGCATATACCATGGGGCCCCGGCGCGAACTTCCTATTCTGGTTAGCATTCAAATTGAATCTTCGTGGCGGCCGGTCGTGAAGAGTTACCGCCGTTAATGGACCTCGCAAACGCTCTCAAATTGCTGGCAGACTGCTGAGACGACGCGGCCCTACCTAATCTACCGACTTGATTCTCTGTCAGGCTTCATCTCTCTCTCTCTCTCTCTCTTTCTCTCTTTCGTCGCTGCTTTGGCCTGAACGTATGTCGCGAAAACTTTTTGGATTCTCTACGAGAACCCGGGTCGGGAAATAATTGCTGCTAATGCGACGGTAGCATATACACACGAGGCTGCAAGAGAGTCTTTTAAAAGCTTGCGAAATGCGATAAGCGGATTAAACGTTGTTTCGAATTTTATTAAACCTCCCCGCGCGACGAGGTATGAAAACGCCACGCGCGGAAAATATAATGGATACAGATCGAAATAAGTAAAATTGCTGCTGTACGTGCTTCTTTCTTTATAAAAATGAGTTCCTTTCCTAGTATATGAATCGAGTTTTAAATTTATGTTCAATTTCATTTACTCAATTCCAATCTACGGCGTACAATTTCTTGTTAATGGCATAGCGAAAAATCTGCAAATTGTCCGGCGAGCTGACGTGCGTTACGAGCTACGTGGCTCATTGCCCACCAATGTAATTCGAGAGGCAAGCGAGCCAGAAGAAAGAGAGAGAGAGAAAGAGAGAAAGAGAGGGGAAAGCCTCTTCCACCGCCTTCTTTTTCTTCCGTTAAATCGAATTAGCTTTTGCTTGAGTTAGACCCCGGAAACGTTTTATCGTGTTACCAATCTCAAAAAATTCTTGCGCGATCCTCTAAGAGGATTTTTTCTAGGCCTAAACTCTATAATTCAAGATCGTAATTCACACATTCGCGCGCTCTTTAATTTTCTCATTTATATGCTTATATACGCTTACCTCAGCACGTCACGTTTCGCCATGAGAGTGACTGTGAAAACTGGTCACCGCATGGCGCACGAGTTTCTTAGTACCGTTCAACGAGTTTCTGGACTCGTCCTAACGACCCTCTAGCAGAGATTCGAAATGGCTAATTTAGCGCGGTGGCTCCCACGGGAACGGGGGAGTTCTGCAAGTCGGAGACGGAGTTAGGGGGGGAAAGGGACGAGGAGGGAAGTCGTACGCGAGACGAGAAACATGGACTAAGCAGGTGGAAGCGGGAGGAAGGGGGGGAGAAGACGAGGGATGGAGACTCCATGTCTTAATATAATTCTATTAGAGGTAACTATGCGAGCTCTGGTCTGCCCATCGCCATTGGATTTAATCACGAACTCAGCCAACCGTGCGATATTCTCCCCACAGCACCTCTCGGACGATGGCAGGTGGTTAGGGGGAGGGGGGGAAAATGAGTGGGAGAGACTCTTATTGTCAAATTAACCGCTGGCTATAGCTAATCTTGAAATCCTCCGCGTTTCCAGAATTTACGGAGACTTGGTCCTCCTCGACGAAGTCTTCGCGAGAAGATGAGACCATTTCTAGTAATTATTCATGGAGGATGGAGACACTCGGTTGTCTTGAGTATCCCCGCGCGAACTAGGTAACCGAGCAATTAAAACTAACGATAGGGGAAAACGAGAACTTGAACTGAACTCGGAATTGAATGAAGCACCGGCCCTTTGTATCGCGGCATGGTTTACGATCTCCGAGAGAGTGCGCTGGAAACGTTTAAATAAATTTCCATTATCTTGCGTGTGTTACAGCCGAGTTGAAAATGGACGTTCTCCGAGAGCGGGAGGTCAAGGACAGTCTGGAGCGGCAGTTACAAGACGAGCAGAAGGTGCGAGGTGAGTACAAGAGTATTGAGACTTTTACCTGGTTGAGATGATCGCGAGAGGAGGCGCGTCCTTCTACGGATGACCGAAACGAAACGGTCGGTCGATCGGCTTACCCGAGTTTACAAGGTGGCACCCAAACACCCCCGCGCATCGCGCCCCTCGCGCTTAAAGCTTTGAGAAAATTGACTTGGCCGACAAACAACGTATTGACGGAGGCCGTGGGCGCGCGATTCGCGACACACGGTAATCTCACGGGCGTGCATCGAACGCCTCGAGCGGGTTTTCGAAGCCGGCGAGTCTTAACTCGCCGATAAATCAAGAAGCCGTAGAGGCACCGCGCTGTAAAGTCTCGCGTCCGTCCGTCGATTCCCGCGTATTATTCTACATTGGGGAGTCTCTCTCTTTCTCTCTCTCTTTATCTCTTTCTTTATAACCCGTTTTAACGTTTCCTTCCACTCACTTTAGTACCCGACTCGGCGTTTTCGCGTTTTTCTAATGGAAGGAAAATAGGAACTGGACCGAAGATCGCGCTAACCGAATTCGTATCAGATGTCAAACGATAATAGAATAGTTAACGTTACTGCGAGCTCGTTATCCGTTTCCCTTTAACCTATACACTTTCAGTCCCGTGCAAATTGTTCGCAGCCCTTTTGCCGAAGTTCTATCCGGTGCGATTTCCTATTCATTCATTAATCTCTCTGTAATTGTATACCGTGTATAATTTTGGGCGAGCGCATCAACAAAAACGAAAATTTCGCGTGTGCCATTTGTTATAAAAGCCAAACGTGTTATTGGGCGCGATGAAATATCGAACGGACAGGTGAGAGGGGTATACAGATAACTCTCAATTTACGCGATTAATGCGTTACCTGTAACCCACCATGTAAATTCGAATTCGCGTAAATCAAAAGCTGACATAAGATGAGAGCGTGCATTATATTGTGAAATTGCTGTCGCTTTAATCGAAAATTTTGATCACTCGTTTTTCATTTCCTCCACTTTTCCACGCGCTAGGTGCGTACGAATTCGGTGTACCATCATGAAGGTACGTGGTATACCGGGAGAGAGAGAGAGAGAGGAGGAAAGGAAGGGAAGAGGGGAGGAAAGGGGAGGATAACCGTGCCGGGGGATCAGAATTGGATCTTCGGTTCCAGCTTGCAGATATAACATTGCGGATTTTCGAGGCTCGACAATGTCGACGTCTCCCGTCTGACGTGACAACAATGCGAGGCTCGATAAATATGTAAAAGTCGGGAAGAACGGCCACGCCATTCGCGGCTTTACGTATAACGCGACGTGCTATTCTATTCGAGAACAGCGAGTGAAATAGTCTTTTGGTAACTGGCCGTAGCCGCACGCGCGCCTCAGGAAAATCCGTGCAATTAAAATATTGCTCAGTGAAACGCACGTGATATAAAATTCTTTTTTCCAGAGCTTTTTTTCAAGCCGCCAAAATTATTAACACGTTTGACAATGCGATTTCTTATACGTGAATCGCGTTGCCGTTCGAAGTGACTCACGAGGTTCGCACGAAACTGAATTTCCGATAAACATGAGACGAATGTTATAGACGCGAATGCGTTTCAGTCGATTCTCAGGAAAAACGACTCGGCGAGGCCAGGCCCTCGCGGTAACACGAGCCTGTGACAACAGCAGTCCATTAGTCAACCAGCTCGGTGTCAATACATGAATATGACAGCCAGTCTCACGGAATATCCTATCCACCCTGTCTCTCTCTCTCTCTCTTTCTCTCTCCCTCTCGCGTCATCTTCTATCCCCTGCTGCTTCGTCCTTCCGACCGTAACGTCAAGCGAGACCATTACTCGCCCTATGATATCGCAAATATAGTAAATAGTCCGCCCGCATTGTGCGGCCTATCGATAACTTTATCCGTGCGAACGATGTATGCGTTCTGCGCGCGTGCGACGTTATCGTTGATTTATATTTTAATAATACCGAGATGAAACTCTCCTACGAAAGAAAGTTATGCCTTCGGTATACCTCGCCGTATTTTTGTGGCGACGAGTGTATATTAACCAGGATCTATTAACTCCATGTCGGAATTACGCCGCGGCTGCTCGGGAGACGGAAAAAATAATAGTTCGTTAAAAGAAGCCCCTCGGTGTAATTTCGTCTTTCTGCTCGCAGGGCGGGTCTCGTGGCGGGCTGCGAGACGTAAGGCGATACGTAATTTCGTGCGTAGCGGGTTCGCGGCTCGCAGGATTCTAAGATGATTGATGACCGGCCAGTCCCACGGATATTTACGCAGGCACTTCGTAAGACTTCCTCCTCTCATTCGACTAATGACCGTCTTGTAAGAGATACCGTGTCAACCTTTACCGTCCGCCGGCCGACGAAGACGATGACGACGACGACGACGACGACGACGACGACGACGACGACCCCGAGGCGCTTTAACGAGGGCGTATCCGTCGGCAGTTTTTCCGATCGAGTACCCCCGCCGCTGTACACCCCTTTTTCCCGGTGTACGATGCACACGTGCGCGAACCTTCCATGCCAAGCCATCCGGCTTGGGGTTTAAAATACCAAGACGGCAGCCCACGCGCGCTCATTCGCTCGGGATTATTAGGTGAACTCTCAGCGCCGATAATAAAAATGTTTAACGAGTATAAAAATACGCGGAGAGGTGCGACAAAACGTTAATTAGGAGCCAATGTTGATGTGAGGGAAGAAAAAGAATTGTTATTTCTCCCTTGAGAATGAATTGTCTTGTCAATCACTCGCCCATTACACGACGCTATTACGAGAGATGAGTGTCAACGATGTCGAAGGAAGCGCAGCCTTCCTGCGCAGGCAATTTGTGCGACAGAATCGAAATCGTATATACGGCGATACGGTGCCGAAGGACGGGAAGACAGCGTTATTAGCCCGTTTAGAGCCCCCGCTTGGCATTTCGGTAAAGGTTGAAATCTTCGGCCTCCCGCTGGGTGGGTGGTCGTATTATCTTATAGCAGGGGTTGCAGGCGAAATCCGGCTCCCTTTCCTCGGCGTATCGTGACGGCGAGGGTCGTTTGCGCGACTTTGGCGAACAATAAGATGACCTTTCGCGGCTAGTGAATGCACGATGTTTCGCAATTCTGAATAAAACACACGCGAGAAAGAGAGAGAGAGAGAGAGCAACGACCTCCCCGCTTTGGAATTCGCGTTTCCGATTGTTCGTTGTTTATCTTGGGGGAAAAAGGTTTATAATTTACGACCATGAGAATTACATTTATGTTCGAGTGCGTGATAAGTTGCGATTCGTTGAATATTGAACTTTTTTTTTACGCGAACGCTGATCCGTAAGGAGAATAAATGATACGCCCATACTTAGTCCGCTTTTTACTCACTGTTCGCGAGATTACGAAACGTAAAAACAGGAATGGCGTCATTGTTTTATCCTTTTTTTTTCCTACGTAACTGGACCGTGCATAAGGAAGTATGTACCATATCGACGCTTGCGAGATGTGCGTTTCCCACGTTTCTTCTGGCGCTTACGCAAACGCGGAAGATTGCATTTAGGACTTCGGATTCTTACGGAATGGGGGCTATCCCGGGGGGGGGGGGCAAGAGAGTACGTCCGGCACGATGCTCATCCCGTTCGCGTTAATATTAATATTAGTATTGAAACGATACGCGCGAACGGACGAAGGAATAACAAACACGAGGGAAAGAAAGAACGGCGTGACGGGCTTCTGGATCCGATCAGCTGGCGGATATTCTGGCCGGGCCGGGCCGGGCCGGGCCATATCGCACCATCGAGTTAACGAACGACGACATTTTCACGCGAGGGCAAAAAGCTCCCGAGCGCTACACGCGTAAACCTTCGGAACCGCGGTAGCCTGGGAACCGACAGCTGCCTTTGCCGCCGGTTTACACGGAGCTGCGGCCTCTCTGTAATTAGCCGAGCCGTTTGTCGCGAGACCCGTCGAGAGAGAGAGAGAGAGAGAGAGAGAGAGAGAGGAACACACCCCTTTCAAGTCCTCCTCTCCCACATCCCTCTCTCGCGGCAAGCTGCGAGAGAGACGTTGTTAACTGCCTTAAGTTGCGCCGCGAGATTTTCCGAGCAAAGAAAAGGCTCCGCGCGCGATCGC
The DNA here is from genome assembly GCF_013373865.1 of Monomorium pharaonis. Lineage (NCBI taxonomy): Eukaryota > Metazoa > Arthropoda > Insecta > Hymenoptera > Formicidae > Monomorium > Monomorium pharaonis. The sequence goes on along the minus strand of NC_050471.1, from coordinate 2,983,785 downwards.
TGTTCCATCAATCATGTCGCGTTACTAAGCCATGTTTATCGATTCGCAAAATGCCTTTGGCACTTTGCGAATAAACGAGAAACAAAAGCCCACCCCTTCCTCATCGAAAGAGTCGTAAAGAAATTTACGGACGGACACGTACGGGCGGTCTGTTGTTTAAGAAGGACGAAGAAAAACGTCTTTGCAGTAATTCGCCGGTTACGCGCGCCGGCGACGTGGGGTAGTTATCTCTAATGACAAACATTACGCTCAATCGTATCCGGTTACAGTTATGGGACACGGTCGATCGAACGAGCGACGCGTCGCGCGGCTCCGATGCGGAATTAATCTCTCCGGTGAAAAAGTAACTGTAACGACCTGCCGACGCGTTATCTCCGGCGTCGCCGGCAACGTCGGGCGACAAACGGAATTGAAACTGCACAATCAACTCGCCGAGATTTATACACGACTCTCCCCTCGAATTAGCCGAGCCGTAATGCTGGGATCGGGTGTCGGTGTAATTGGGACCCGAGGGACTTTCCCGCGTTTCGCAACCCCTCGGTGCTCGCCGGCCGCCGCGCCGCCGCCGACGCCGCGCCGACGTCGTCGCCACCATCCCCGTGCCCTCTATGCCGTTTGTTCGTCACGACGTGGACAACATCGCGTGGCCGTAGCGACCAGGAGAAGGAGGCTAAGAATTATTTTACGCCAGCATGACGATGGCTACGAAATATCGGAGGATGAGAACCGTAAAAAGTGGGTCGCTACACGGCCGATTGCTTCGTCGCAAATAAAATTACGAGAATGCCAGGTCGCCTGGCTAGGGATGATTTGTTGTATTTTTATGAGAGCGATTATTTTTCTATCCTGAAAAATTCGCAGACGTTTAATTTATCTTATTGAGAGAAAATGATATCACTCCTTCAACCGCGTATTTTTGTATCGCGTCCTATTCGTCCCTTCTTCCTGCTATCCTCCGCGTTGAGTCGAAGGGTTAATTCTCCCAAGAATTGACAGTGACGAGACAATGTTGATGACAACGGCGTTCTCATGCATAACGGCAGTTGATTCGCCCGCTTTGAAGTGAACGTTTATAGCCGTCGCGCGGGACGGAACCCTCCGTTATTGTAGCTACGTAAACCAGAGAGAGGGTGAAGGACGAACGCAATGTTGCTCAGCCCCCTCCGGTCAGTTGGCGAGCGACGTGATGCAAACTCGCACACGCGGAAACGTGTGCCAATGACCATCACCCTCCTTTCGCATGCGGAGGAACGTCGCGTCTGAGCCCGCGCCGGGGCACATTCTGATTCATTGAATTCTCCCGCGGAAACGCCAGGACGCGTTGGTCCTGGGCTCACACCGGGCAACGAAGTCACCGCAGTGGACAAACATCGGGAAACTCGAGCGCGCGTGATGCGCGCATGCCGGAAGCTGGGAGGGGCGTATTAGCCCGTCGAGTGGAATGGGCGCGTTGCCATTGCCGGTAAAATGAGCACGAGGAATATGTTAAGCGGCGATCGAGGCGAAACGGATGAGCCCGGCCGCTCGAAAAAGGCTCGAACTTTCGAAAGCGGCGACGTCGAAACCAAAAATAACGACGACAACGAGGTAGCGGCAACGACTACGACGACGACGACGGCGACAACGAGGTAGCGCCCATCATGCCCCGCTACCGAATGCCCCGGGTGCGCGCGCGACCGTTTTTGTCGCATAATTCTCTGTGTACTCCCGTTTCAAATAATGACACGGCAAGAGCGTATCTAATGCACTGTGACAAAGAATTCAAAGAGAGCGCAGAGGAAAGGTTCCACCCCGATTCGTCGTTGATGACGGAAGAGAGAGAGAGAGAGATAGAGAGAGAGAAAGAAAGAGAGAGGACGCGTGAGGGGAGGAAAGCAGCGAAAGAGAACTCGCGCGCGAGAGGTGCACAGAGAGAGAGAGAGAAAGAGAAAGAGAGAGAGAGAGTGAGGGGGAGAGAGGGAGGGAAAGAGAAAGACCGGGCAAAGGGTTCGACCGCGCTCATCGGCTTACCCCCTTTGTGGCAGTTTAGCGTTTCATGTCGTATTCCGACTCATTGGAAATTGAGGAATACAGAAGAGGCGCAAAAGGGATACGGCTTTGAGATAAAAAGAACGTTGGGCGGCGACGGTGTGCCAGCCAGCAACGAGTGCCGTGTTAGCGCCACCCCGCGAAAATAAACCCTTCCCTCGCCCTGTTCCTCCCGTTCGCTGACTCCCCCTCCCACCTCATGAGCAGCAGGAACCGGCGCGCGGGGTTACTGTGACTACGTCAAAGGTGTCGCCGTGCCGAACAACCTCCGGCGTCCATCCACTTCGTAGACTCGACGAAGCGCGATCATCGGAAAGAATCTAGAAAAGAGGAGAGACTTTTCGCCAGCAACATGCCAATTTATCAATTCAACGAGCTTCGCCTCGGCGAAACTAGCGGCTTTGGTCGCGCTGGCCGTAGTTCAGAGTTTCCCCGAGGCCAGAACTCCAGATTCTTGGCTTACGATCGGTATTCCGAACGAGCCAATCGAGCGGTCAACGTCCGGCCGTTCTTGCCGATCGAGGTGACCAAGCTCGAGTCCGATGCCCAGTCTTTCCTCGCGGAACTCGCAAGCGAGAGAGGTTACCGTGTGTCCCAGGACCACCGAGCTGTGCCGGAGTCGAGGAGTTGATGGTGGCGGCGGCGGCGGCGGCGGCGGCGGCTACAAGCGGAGGAGGGTAGGTAGGTGCCGCGGTCACTTTGTGAACTAACCTGGCTTTGCCCGCTGTTTAATTAAGTCTCGCCTAGACTACTCGCCCTCTCCGTGCTCCCCCGCCCTCCGTGTTCTCTCGGCCCTCCACCACATCGGTAGGAAAGAGGAGAGACCCCCCCCCCTCCCCCTTCCCCCTTGAATTCGCTCTCTCGACTCTCTCCCCGGTTCCGTCCGGCCAGCCACGACACTCGCTTTGCCCGGCCACGACCTCGTGAATATGACACTGGTCTCTCGGACACGCGGCGAGGGTGAGAATGAGATGGAGGGAGAGAAAAAAATTAAATCACACCCACTGTTACGACGCGACCAAAGGGTAACCAAAGCCGCCCTTCCGTCGTCTTCCTTTCGGTCCTTCTCTCGCGACAGCGACGCGGACAAAGCTGGCAAGGGTGCCGAGATTCGTTAATAACTACGAATGCGAGAGATGAAAGCGACCGTCGAGTGTCGTGACACACGCAACGAAGGGTAATGAAATTCCACGTATAGCAGAGAAACGCGGGCCGAAAGTTCGGTCGTCTTTTAGAGAAACGCCGTCGATCCGGATATCCCGATAACGCCGCCGATAGAGATGTGTGTGTGTGTGTGTGTGTGTGTGTGTGAGACGTTCAGTCTTCAGTACGGACGCACCACCACGTTGTAGAAATCTAACGAGATGGTGTACAGCCATCTCTCCCTCCTTTCGCGTTGTGCGTTTTTTCCCTCCGTGCGCAAGCCACCTCCCGCCCTCCTCTCGAGGGGGGGCCGGGAGGCACGCGCGTATGAATTCGCCCGCGCGTAACAGTGAGCTTCCGTAATATAATTGTTAATGCGCTGATGGACCTCGGGCGGCGTTTATGCATTGCGCACGCCAATGTGGCTGGCAGCGTGGACGCGTCGTCGTCGTCGTCGTCGTCGTCGTCGTCGTCGTCGTCGTCGTCGTCGTCGTCATGGGTGCCAGCCCTCCTTACCGTAAAAATAGACGCACAGCATCAGCATTAGCAGCGACGGCAGCGGCGGCGGCAGCGGCAGCAGTAGCAGCAACAGCAGCCATTACGACACGCCTCGCTCGCCACCTCGCATTACGGATGATCACTGATCGCGAAGCGGAGAGAACGCCTCTTTAAAGAAGTACACGCGGTTGTGTGCTCGTCTCATCTCGCGCGCGACACAAAGGGGCGGCTGCTCGCGAGGAGGAATCGTTACCCGACGGCTCGGCTCGGCTCGGCTGTTTGCGTCAGACTTTTTCCTCTTTCACCCTGGGATATATCTTCGCGCTATACTAAAGATAACGCACCGATAGATAGCGCGACGCGTGCACGTATATAATATAATCTGCGCGTCAGAAATACACAAAGCCAGGCAAAGGGGTAGTACCGTTTTCCGTAGCTGTGCGCTCTTCCGCAGGATCGGAACCCACCCATCCTCCTCTCCCTCCCCTTTTTATTTCCCTTTAGTATTTTCATTATGCGCGCGTTGTTGAGTCGATCTCAATGCCGTTGCGAGCAGCACGGGGAATCCGTGCTGCTCGGTTCCTTGTTATACATCTCGTTCGTTTGTTCTCGCTCGAGGAGTCGCGGCGAAACTCTCGTTTCCGTCACCGTCGACTTTTCAATATCGCGTTCTCGCATCGCAGGTGGGAAATTCAGTTTGGCTGAATTCTGAGTGCTTCCGAACGGAAGCCGGCCGATGTGATACTTAGCTGGCTGCGCGAGGGCTGGATGCGAGGGGCTGACACGCCGGAGGGGCGAATTTCTCGGTTACCTGGGCAAGTGTGTGCGCGCGCGGTGCGTAATATCCTCCCCCCTCCCCTCTTCTCCCCCGCGGCAGGGCGGACGGGAAAAATATACCGCGCGAGAGAGCGACGATGAAAGAAAGGAATAAAACGGGAGAGCTTATTTACGCGCGAGGGGCGCGCACGAGCGCTCCGCCGGGAAATAGGCGGTGGCTCCGGCTTTCCTCGCGGATTTGTATACGTACGTATAGCCCGCCTGTGGTACGAGCGAGCGCGAGCGTGCAGATATATCCCCGCGCATATATACCTTCCCATGTATTTATACGGGCCGCTCTTTTCGCTCCAACGCGAGATAGAAGCACGCGATTCTGCCCCGCGTTACGAGCGCCGGGCTCGGAAGCGATTTAGCGCGTGGAGATAAAACCGCCGCGATTACTCTACTCGAGTCACGTTATGCACAACAAGAAGTTGAAAATCTGTACGAGATACCGCGGATAACGTCGCGCTAATGGCACGCATGGCAGTGTCAGGCTTCTGCTGATTAATCGTTAAACAAATCGCCGCGTGCGGTTTTTAACACCTCGAGGTCGACAACGGTATCGGCAACGGTACGTCTGTATTACATTGTTGGTTTGGGCGAATCGTTATAATAAATTGGGACGAATAATTTTCAGCAAAAGTATCCGTTTTGATCGTGAATGTGGAGGGAAAGCGGGAGCTGAAACCTCGGCTTTTCGGCGATTTAAATGCCTCGGCGGTGCTCGGGGTTCAAAGTACGAGAGAAGGGTTCGACAAGTGCATGAATTAATACCGACGTAGGGGGATCCGTCGTGTTTCGCACACGATAAGCATTCCCGCGGATATTTACGCGGTGGCATTTAGAGTATCGGTCGCGCGCACACAAAGGCTCGAATGTCTAGGATGCTTGGAATCGCCGTCGCGCGAAAAGTCGCCGAGGGACACAGGCGGAACGAAAGACAAAGGCAGAGGGAGGGAGGCAAAGAGAGAGAAAGAGAGAGAGAGAGAGAGAGGAAGGGAGAGAGAACCTGCGGTACACCTAATCATATTTCCCAATAATGCGCCATCGCCTACGAACTATAATAAACAGAGCGAGTATAAGAAACGCACCGGTGTACGTAGGTGCTGCGCCACACACGAGGCCCAGGAAGCGCGTGTTGTGTGCTCACCCTGGTGTTCGCATAAATTCGCGTGCATACATACATATATATGTATATACTCATACACACGCACGCGAGCGAAGGCAAACGGAGCATTTGTACGGGGCGGCGCGTTTACATAGGCTCGCTCGTTCGTGCGAGGAAACGACGGGCGCGAGAAATTTCGTCGCTACGGAATTTAGATGAAATTGCGCGAATTACTTGGGAGCCCGGGCGTATTTATGCTCGTGCACACTCGCTCGCGAGAGGAGGATACACACGCCACCGCTGTCGTCGTCGTCGTCGTCGTTGTCGTCGTTGGGTTCCGTGCGTCCCGAGCGTCACGACATGTTGTGTGTGCGTACCGTTGCACGGGAATTTTCGGCGTTCTAACGCTTCGTCTTGCTTGTGGAAGAGCGCCGAGCGCGGAATGCACGACAAAGAGAGAAAGAAACCGAGATATTTCGTAACGACGACAATACACTCGCCGCCACCGAGATAGTCGCTTCACCCTCGGTCGACTTTTGCTGATTTTTGAAAGAAAAAAAAAAAAAAAAGACTAGTGGGGCGAGTCGAGAACGGATTTTTCACGATCTCCCGCGAAATTTCCGCGTCGCGACGAGAATTATCGGTTTTCCTTTCGCACGGCGGAAAGACCGCGATTAAAAAAACGCAAACGAATATCAGCACGGAAATCTATCTTACGATAGGCGAATGTGTAACGAGTAAGATTATTATGTGCAATATACCGGCAGCTTTGAATCTCTAATGCGACCTGTAACGAGATATATGCACAGAGAAAATAATGTAACGTTCGCGCGCGCCTCTTTTTTTTTTTTCGTCGCGCGCGTAACCGACTTTGGCTCGCTCGCCGTCGACGGTGCGACCGTTAATGGAGATGTAATATTTAAATGCGCGACCGGCCGGCGTTGCGTAATGAAATTATTAATAATAACGATCGCGCGCGCTGCGGTTCTCGTAGTTTCAACTGGTTATTAGATTTTAATCGCACTCTCTCGCGCCGCGCCTCGCCGCGTCGCGCGCACAGAGGCGGAGAGGGAAAATACGAGGCGGGATTCCCCGGCAAATTTTTTTTTCCGCCCGACAGAGGCCAACCGGCTATTTAAAAGTGATTTTCCCCCATGAGAACGGAACCTCGAATTATGCGAAATTACCCGCTGGTAGGTGTAAATAAATAAACGTCCGTACGCGTAACTAGTAACCCGTTATTACGTGTCGCCCGGCTCGGGCGATGCCGACGATCCCAACACCCTGGAACATCCCTCCCTCCCTCTGCTCTCAACCCCTTCGTGTCATCGGCGAAGCCTCTCCCTCTTTATACCACCGGGTAACACCAGTAACACGGATGGATATGTCAATGCGGGGAATCACGCTAAGCTCAATTCCGGGCATTATCATTCTCGCGCCGATACGATGCGGCCTAACCGCCCGATGAGTCCATTAACAACTACAGTTATCGTTACGCGATGGTACATACGAATCGCGTGTGTCGAAATCCCTCCCGTGAGTCTCGCACAGTTATGATCTTTAGCGGACGATAAAAACGCCATTTGTAAATTTGGTTTTCGGCGACGCTGAAAGATTAGTCTTAAAAAAATCTGAATCAATGAAATCTCACTGATTCGCAGTACTTTAATTGCGATTCATTCGTGATTTACTGTTTGCTTTTAGTAATTCTTTTGATTAAAAGAAGAGCATCTTCATCGAATCGGTGTACTGAAAACAAAAAGATCACTGAAAAGTGCATATATATCGCTGATCGATATAGCTATAAGTTTAGCAGTGAAATCATACCGTTCACTGTCATTTGATGAATAATACACTGACTTAGAGAGACTATCTCGCGTTATGTTTGCGAATCTCAAAGGACAACGCCGGTCGGAATTATTATCGGTCGGAATCCGATGTGTGTGGCGCAGAGGGGGGCGGAGAGGCGGTAAGGGAGCGGCTTGCGTATGAAAGACGACGAATCCGCGACCCTCGTAATACGAGTCGTCGTAAAGTAGCATTCTCTTGTAAGTCCTTCTGTCGGTCGGCCTGGCTACCATCTACGGCTTTCTATTATGCATGCGTCCCTTATTGGCAGTAAATGCGCGCCCTCACCCTCCTTCGGCTGTGTCGTCGTTGCCGCCGCCGCCGCCGCCGCCGCCGTCGTCGTTTCTACCCCACTCCCCGATATTCGGAATTACGGTCGTAAGCATATTTCTAATTATAACATCGCGAGGAGAGACCACCACGGACAGACGGAGAATTCCATAAATTATGCAGGAGCCGAGGCTAACGCCTGAGCATTTTGCCCGGCAGTAAGAACCACCCTACTTTCTTGCGCGCGAGGGACGGGCTGATGAACGAACGAGGGGTGGGCGTTCGCGACGCGGAAGTACAGCCCTTTTAAAGCGATTTATCGGCAGTCGCCGCGGCGTAACACCGCCGCCAATAGTTAACAGCACTTCCGCAAAAGCGGAAAAAAAAAAAGAGATTAAACGTTTCGGAGTAAAGATTAAAAAGTAACGCGGTCGGTAACCGACATATCTCACACTGGCTATCTTGTAAAAGCGGATTTAATTAAAAAAGTACAAGCGGATTTAATTAAAAAGAAACGTTGTTTAACAAACGGGAGAAAAATCGCCCGGGCTCGGGTAAAAGCCCGGGTATGTAAGCAGCGTAATAAACGAAAAAACCGTGAATTGAAAACCGCGCCGCGGTACGTATTCATGGCGACGTTAAATGAACATTGTGGCGCGATCGAGCGGAAAGTTGATTCGAGTGGCGTTATTAATGCCGCAGCACGGGCACTCCGCGCGCCCGCGCGAGCGCACGCTTAATTCGATAACGTGCGGTGCCTTTAAATTTTGATTTGTCATAACGAGAATTAACGTCCACGTTAAATGCGTTCGTCATCGCCGCCGCCGCGTGTGTCAATTCCGCGGCGGTTACACGCGCGCGCTCGCACGAGATCCACGCTCCATTCGAGCCGCTACCAATTTGGCATCGAGAATGGTCCATAGTCATTAATGGGTCGTACGCGTTAACGATTATGTTTTCGGCTGTAATCATCGGATCGATTGTACCGATCGTCGGAATAATAAAGCGTGATAGGGAGAGAAAGAGAGTGAGAGAGAGAGGGAGGAGAGACGACGGGGACGCGTTTCGACGATGGGCGAGCATGCCGATGACAATGATGATGGCACGACCATAATTGCTGGACGCCGTAACTTTTGCGGTCATCGATGATCCCGGTTCAATAGTCACGTTTCCGGCGGCCATCATTTTCGATGAGACCCGGTGCTCAAGCCCCGCTATTATAGCTGGCCATGTTTTATAGCGGCCGCACGAACATTTTTGTGTTACATATTTATGCGCGCGGTGTATACTGCGATTTAAAGGACATTTGTGTGTACAGCGTTGTTACACACATATGATCAATTTATTAGTATTAATAAAGATACACAGTATTACAACACGCACACACACACACACGAACGGTGTTCCCGACGAGATCGCAAACGGGACGCGGTCTAATAATTAACGACGTCCTGGGAGCTCTAATCTCATAATCCATTTGGAATTCGGGCGATAGGCTTCTTCGAGAGTCTCGCTATATCGACGCGCCTCAAGACGCGCTCGATTTCACGATTATGGCATTCGAGCAATTCGCACGCGCGTGGCGGAAGAGCGACGAGGAGGTAGAGACAAGGGAAAATCGTCGGAGGTCGGCAAGCGAGGAGGCGGAAAGGGTGGGTTAGGACGAGGGCAAGACGGCGGGAGCTAAGACGTTCGCGGTTTCGCCCAAGAGGCCGACGGAGGTCCTTCGCCGTAATTACGTTAACCGCAACCGCTAAACACCCGGTACTACCGAGGAGGGAGGAGGGCAAAGCCCTAACCCGCGGCTCGAACCTACCACTTCGTCTACCCTTACGGCCGTTCACCGTCGAATTAGAGACGCGCGCGCGAGCCGGTCGTCAACCTGGTCGTCGGGATCGCGGGGTTAACCGGAATTACCCTCGCTCGTGCACGTTATTCGCAGCGTTCCAAATTAGAAGATAGCGCTCGTCTGTGTTTTTTTCCCCCCCTCCCTCGCCCCTCGGCGAAGGGATGCACGCTAAAGTTGCAATTTCGCGAGTCGCCATCGCGCAAAGTGCAACTTCGACTCGCGACTGGCGTGTTTTTCCACGTGCAACGGCCGGAAACGAGAATACAACACGTTCAACGCTCGCCCGCGCGAATATCCACGTTGGTCTATTGACTATTTCAAGAGGGTTGAACCGGCTGCCGGCTGCCGGCTGCGAGCAGACCCCTCCGACCCGCCGCCACCGCCGCAAGCTCGCCGGAAACACATCTCTACGCGCACATTGAATTAGTAATGGCGGAGGTCTTAGAGCCGAAGGGACTTGTAAGCTGTAATTGCATTAATCGCGGCGATATTTTGGGCTCAGGTGCCTTCGCGCCCGCCACGGCTCGTTAATAGCTGCCATTATCGTTCCTGCTCCTGACGTAGGACGAACTGCCGCCGCCGCCGCCGCCGCCGCCGCCGCCGCTGCTGCAACCGAAACTCTGCCTGTCCCAAACTTTCGCGATGAACGCCCGTGAATCGCTCTGACAGTTAGGCTACTCCTCTCCTCGACGAAGCCTGACCTCCTCCCCCCCTCCCTATCCCCTGGAAAGTGGTTTTCGTCGTGAAACATGCGAGAGACGTTCTAAACGTTCGACAAGGAAATTATCCTAACGTTTCGTTTTGATTATAAAAGCTTTTGCTCTCTGGAAAACGTTTCTCTCCTCGCGTCTCAGACCTCGTCGTGACTTGCGTTTCGCGCAACCACCATGTTGAGATATAATTTACGTCTGCCAAAACATACACGATCGTCGATTACACGTGTTGTACGAGGGAAGGTTCATCGATCCCTCGATGAAACAGCCTGTGCAGGATCGAATCGGCGGCGACGGCGGCGGCGGCGGTTCTCTCGGCGTACCGGAGAGAGCGGAAGAGAGGCAGCTTTCGTGCCGCGAATCACGAAACGACATTATCTCGCCCTCGATCGCCGACGACGTGTCCACTCGCGTACGAGAGGACGAGATCGCGGGGAAACAAGGGTGAGAGGAAAAGGGGAGGGGGATTGGGTGGGAGGAGAGATCCGAAGAGAATACGTTCGCACGCGTGTGTGCGTGCGTAGAACAGAGAGGACAGGTTACGTCGAAACATTAATCTCTCGCGGTGGCAATATCGGGCCGATGATATTCGAGGCACGAGTATTATACGAGGCGGTGTCATTAGTTCGCGGTGTGTGCGTGTGGCCGAGGTAGAGAGAGGAGAGCGAGAGACACACGTACAGAGAAAGAGAGAGAGAAGGGGGGGAGGAGGAGGAGAGAGATAGAGAGCACGGCGCTAAGCGGGCGTTTGTGAAGGTGACGCGGTCATGTACGTATGCGCGCGTGTGCGTGTTGGACGGTGGTATCGATATGCAGGACCGTGATAATCGATTGCCGCATTCCTCGAGACGGAGCGACGCTGCGCGCTTTGAATACGGCCGGAGAGTGCCGGCCGTCGATCGCGCGCACGACGCATACGAAGCGAGCGAGCGCGGCGCTGCACAGATACGCCTCTGTCATATTCCCTCGCTTCTGCCGCGCTCTCTGCATCCCCCTGTATCTTTCTCCCTCGCTGTGTCCGTCACGCGGCCGTTCGCACGTGTGAGCGATTCAACGTTCACGCGATTCACTGTTGTGAGATCTATCTCCTCGAGCCTCTCCTCCTCCTCCTCCTCCTCCTCCTCTTTCTCTTCGCTTGAGGTCGATCTCGAAAATTGCTTTTTCATCTCGCCCCGTTCACGAATTCGTCACGAGCCACTCGATACCCCGGCGATACATCGGCGAGTATATTGGAGCGATCGAATATATCGCGGAGCCCTACCGGAATTTTTTTTTTTTGTTTTTTTGTTCATTCGTTTGGCCGCATTGGTACCGCGCGATTCTGTCTCGTAAGCCGTAGCGCTCGCTATACGATAACGCGCCGTCGTTATCGCGTAGTCGTTAAACCGTCGAAATATCGTTCTTCTCGCCTACGCTGGATTCGCGCGATGACGCGAAAGATGCGATCCCGCCAAACGCACGATGATGACGCGTCATCGCGCGTATTCAGTCAACAGCTGTCATTTCGCGATCGCCGCAGGAAGGGTCCCATGTCTCTCTCTCTCTCTCTCTCTCTCTCTCTCTCTCTCTCTCTCTCTCTCTCTCTCTCTCTCTCTCTCTCTCTCTCTCTCTCTCTCTCTCTCTATCTCTCTGTTCGCGTTTGCTCGCCGCCCTATAACACCCTTTTGCCCAGCTCCCTCTCTCTCTCTCACGGTTCGGTTATTGTTCACGTTAATTGATGCGTTATGTTTGATGCCGTTGTGATAGCCATTGTACGCGGGGTGTCCACTGATAACTGAGTTACCGACTGCGGCGGCCGGAGTGCACTCAAACCTAATTATCTCGGCCCAACTGCGACTGCCGCATTGCGTTGCCGCCGCCGTTCGTCCCTGGAGTCATGCGCGAGCGTTTCCCTGACGCCGATGACTCTCCCCCGCTCTCTCGCCCGCGTCAAAAATTTCTTTACGCCCTTCTTTTTCCACAGCGAAATTCGAATGCGAGAGTCGCGAGTTTTTGATTCGATAAATCTGTTCTTCGGCAGACCGCTCATCAAGACAGCCTCACCTCGTTCGAATCGAGAAAATTCGGATCGACGAACGGATTCTCTTGGCAATAGAGAATTTTGCAAGGCGGAGGCACGAGAAAGGCTCTTTTAAACCGGAAGCCAAACTATAAATAGTGCGTGGGAGGGATCGAGGCGTTCGCCCGAGACGGAGAACAAAGTCTCTTCCTTTCCGCGGCGTGATTAGACAGGCCTTCCAATTAACTGGTCGAAGGTGCTTTTCGGGCGCAACCCTGTCGTAAACTCGGCTTCTTTACGCGCGCGAAACGCGTAAGAACAAGCCGGCCGAACGGAAGCTCGCCACGATAAATTCTGAAAATCAATTCCGCCGCAAAACGAGTCAGCGCCCTTCGGCTCTTTCTCGCGGGAGGGTCCAAAATGGAGGTAAAACGCCATCTTCGGGTTCCCAACGACGAGAAAAGGAGAGAAAAAAAAGAGGGAGAATATTTGCCGGCGTGGCGCGGTCGTTGCGCGCGTCGTTGACCGGGCATCAACAGTCAGCGTCGTCGGAAGGAGGCTCCCTTGGCATGGCGTTTTTTTTTTTCGGCGGTTCCTTTTAACGAAGGATATCTCCTGTCTCGGCCGCGCGTCTCTTTATTGTCCGGCGAAATTTACGATCGACACCGGGAGTCGCGAGGCTCTCGCAATAATTCGATCGTCGTGGACGATGCGCGACCGTGGCGCCCGGCGCGTCTACGCCTCGGCGCGACTCCCGACGTACGACGAGAGAAAAAGCGAGAGACACAGAGAGAGAGAGAGAGAGAGAGAGAGAGAAAATCAGCGTTAAGCACTTTGTGGTGTAACGTCGCCTCGTGTAATTCCTAAATCGCGGCAACGGCACCGAGTCGAGTCGCGCACGGGGAAACTACCTTGTACGAACGACCGATGGCCGTCCAGCGAGAGCGGCCTTCCGTTACAAAACGGCGAAAAATATTTATCGAGGAAATAGCCAATCTCTCGTTATAACCCTCCCACCGCGAGAGACTTCCATTCCGACGACAATACTTTCCACGCGCACGTTCCGGGCTGTCTCTCTCTCTCTCTCTCTCTCTCTCTCTCTCTCTTTCTTTCTCGTCTTCCTCCGCCTTGCGTTCCTCCTCTCCACCTTTTTCGTCCCCCGTCGTCGTGTTCTCGCACACATATCGCAGAAAATTACATTTTGTCGGTTGTAAAAGGAACGTCGTAAAAATCGTAACGCCGGCGACGCTGACTGCGGTGCACGCCGGGCGAAATTGCACCGGCCCTCCGCCTATCTGTTGGCCATCAACATTGCTCCGCGGTTGATAGACCCTTTGTAAAACGTCATTCTACGGGCTTTTATACTCTTGCTCCTAGGCGGACAACCTCAGGTCCCGCCGTGTAGTCCTCGTCGATTCTCGTTTCTAGCGCCGGTGCTTGCGCTACCGATGCGCTTCCTGCAGTGTAAACCACGTGAAAGAATATATATAGATAGCCAAATAATAATTCTAATAATTCAGAAGGAAATATCTCCGCACGTGATCGAACGCGTGCTTTTTGGACCGAGTGTCGACAGGACGCTCGTTCAAATCATTAAATTCGATCACCGCTCGAAAGCAGAGGCTTCAGGAGGATCACTGTTCATTCGCATCGTAACGCAATTAAAGCAATCGCGGAGCTGGCCACGTGCGCGCGTATTCCTCGGTGGTCCATCCATGTATCCGTGTAGCCGGCAAAGCCCCGGTAATTAAACTCGGGCAACATCTTAGATGCAGAATGTACTTAGCACAGGCGAGACTCGCTCACCCTCTCGCTTTCGTCTTACCGATCTCCTCTGGCCGACCATCGCCAGAGAAAGGGGATCTCCCTGGTCGGTGGGAAAGGAGCGAGAGAAGAAGAGCACACAGTTCCAAGCGGAAAGGGATCGAAGCGTTTCCTACTGTCTTCGTCCTTCCGTCGTCGTCGTCGTCGTCGTCGTCGTCGTCGTCGGGCGTTGATGGGTTTTCCAATCCCCTTCCCCCCTCCTCCCGAACTAGAAACCTGGCTGCTCGAACCTGGCCAGTTTCGACTTGAACTACGGATCTAGTTTCCAACGCCCAGCGCGGAGGTAAAGAGAGACGAAAGGGGAAGAGAGAGAGAGAGAGAGAGAGAGAGAGAGAGAGAGAGAGAGAGGAAAGGAAGTATAGGAAGTGGTAGTATGGGGCGAAGCAGTGAGAGAGACAGGGAGAAAGTCAAAGCTGGCTTCCATCCATAATGGCATAGTCTCTCTTCTGGGTTTCCACAAGTTGGCGAACTCGCTACTACCGAGCAATACCGTTGTTGCTGAGATAAAAAAAAATCCTGTGTATTCTTAGATATTTTTTTAAGACAATTTGTACGCCTTCCGATTAATTTATTTAAAGGTATTACGTTTCTCATTTACATGAACATTTTTCTTCGTATCTGAGACTTTCATAAATTGTTACAAAAAACAAAATAGCATTTTATAGAATTAACTTGACGAATGACTTCTCGAGACGATAAATCGTGACAAAACGTTATAATAGTACAGATATCAACATTATCGGAAGATTTGGAAAGATTGAATAGAAGACGAACGGAATATCACGGAGGCTCCGTGTCCGATTTAACGAGGATTTAGAATACCAGGTGCGAGACTATCACGGGGCTTAGGAACTAATAGAGACATATTCGAACGAAGGAGTAGGTTGGTTCCCGGGGATCCGCCCTAAGTCGTTGCCGCGACGGCGGCGGCGAGCGTTATCGGAGTGTGCTCACGGGATTGATTCGTCTGCGTGTTCGTCGATTGCCCTGGCGGGAAAAGCTCTCGGGGAGAAAGAGAAAAAGGCCGAAAGGGGAGGAAGAGAGAGAGAAAGAGAGAGAAAGACAGAGAGCGACGGGGAGTAATAAAGTAATGGCCGCGCCGCGTCTTCTTACGCCGCGGCTCGCCTTCTTTCCGGTGAGGAGAATAGATAGAGTCCCGCAAAATAACGCCCAGGTAGGAGACGGTGCTCATTCACGACGGCGACGCGACGGTTTCACGTTCCAAAGCGAAACACCTTTGTCGCTCACGTTCCAATGGAGACTCGTCTCTCTCGCCTCCTCGTCCCTCCTCCCCTTCCCCTCCCCCCCCCCCCCTCCCCCGCGCTTTGCCTTGCCACGCCTCGGCGCACCTCGCGTGTCAGACTCCGACGTTCCTCCGTAAGTGTCTACCGCGTGTTCGCTTTTCGAAGCGAAAGCGTCCATGGTAGCGGGCTTTCAGGTGCGAGACCCTCTCGACGCGACGACGACACCTCCGCCGATCGCTGTTTCACAAACGAACTCGGCCTCTCTCCTCTTTGAATTCGAGACACCCGCCGCGCGTACAAAGTTGGCTACCGCTGATTGTAATTACTCAGCCCTCTCGGTTAACGAGACATCGGCCTGCCGCCGCCGCCGTCCGACGCGGTATGATGGATCGCTCGCTATGCGAACAAGGTGACGAAAATCGTCTCTCCGCCGCTTCCGTAGAGAGAGAGTCTCTCCCTTGTTTTCGTACGAGGGGCGCGTCGAGTAGACGGAAAAAGGAAGAATGAAAATTAATTAAGTCCGAATTCCACGCACTTTCGTATTCCGCTCTGTCCCTATCGATATCGATCGAGAGGGATTTGACACCAAAGATAGAGACGTCGTTTAACAACTGGACAATCGACGAAGGTTTTTTACGACGAGAAGCACGATTAACGACGACGACGACGACGACCGACGTGGATCGATTCTCCAAACGTGTCTTGACGGCGTCGCGGCATTAAAGGGGTAAGCCGTTTGGTAATTGTCGGCAAATATTAATAACTGCGGGAGGGGGACGCGCCAGGGCGCGCGCGGATTCAAAGAGAGCGAGAAAGGAGCGAGAGCCGCGGCAGCGGCGGGGGTGAGACGTTTCGCGAGGGTGAGCCCGTCGAACCGGTTGTACTTGAGAGCAAATACATAATGCCTCGATGATTTTCCCGCCGGAGGGAAGAGCCGACCCGTGATTGAAATTTGGAAACTCGCTTTGACACAATTATCCAAACCGCTCTGCTCGGGAAAACGTTGTGCTCGGGGAAGCATCGTTGACTTTCTCGCTCCCCCCCCCCCCGCCCTCCTCTGAAAGCTAAATTACTCCATCTTTCGCGAGAGAATAGGCTCTCAAGCTGTAAGCTCGCGCTGTACGTTATCGTTCGTTTCTGATGGATCTAGCAAAGTCCAGGTCCAACTATCCTGATTAGCGCGATGACAGCTGTTGAACCTGTCAATCGTGCGATCGATACCTGTGTGCGAAAGCGAAGGGTAAATTGACTTCGCTCCTTCATGAAATTCCACGGAACTCGTTATGAAAGGAAGCCCGAAAGGTGCGTATCATAAGAAGCCCTTCTCCTCGCTTTCGAAGCGACTTCGTACCGGACTTATTCATCGCCGATCATCGGCGTCACGTTCGCGATAGCATACACACACATACACACCTGACGCTTTGTGCAAATTAGAATGATATTAGTCATATCCGCTGAGTTGGTTCTCTCTCTCTCTCTCTCTATAACTACGATGATCTTTCCCCAATTTGATGACTCAGCGCCTGACGGAAGACAATATAATTAAATAGGATATTTTATATCCGATAACAAACGTTTAGGATGATAGATCGCGTTGTTTGCAAAGTTAGATTCGCGCGGCGCGGAGAGCGTGGTAATTTTGCCGGCGTCGCAATTCAATTTGATTATATTCTTCCCCCCTAATGTAACCGCAACCATGGACGTTGCGTACGGTGATTGTTGTTATTCGATAATTCCTGGATACTGTTACGCAGAAATATTCTAGGCGTACAGTGAATCCTTATCAATCTATTTATCCGTCGATTTAGCGATCTATCCACACGGGCATATCCTTTCCTCGCGATGGAGAAACGGCACGACGATATGCATCTCGTTATACGTTAAACAATGTACCCGCGGCAATACTATCTGGGTAGATTGTACCGACGAGGGGAGGGGGGAGGGGGCACTCGTGGCTACGTAAAACGATTCGTTTCCTTCGATCTACGCGTGTAACGCGATACCGTATACCTGATGCACAACGACGGTGCCGAGATGCCGATCGCCAGGGAGGTCGCCCGTCTTCCACCTGCCATAATTTCGTAGATCCCCCTCCCTCGCGTGCCACGTTCTCGTCCTCGCCGTGCCCTCTTGAATTTCGAAGCGCGCCATTTTCGGACGGAGCGACCAGACGAAAGGATATCGAGAGGATACAAGGAAACCGGATATCGAATTCCGATCGCGCGGCGGCGAAGAGAAGTAACAGGAAGTAATCGGTGACGATGGGCTGAAAAAAACGATTGACGCCGACGTGACAGCGTCCATTTTCTGGGACGGTCAAACGGACGGAAGGAGGCTAAACGTAAATAACGAGGGAGAGCGAATGGAAATGGAACGCAAACCTTCCTTTCCGCGTGAAGAGAAGCGGAGCGAGCGAGAGAGATAGGGAGGGAGGGGAGGGGGGGAGGGGAGAAAGAGTGCGAATGGAAATCCTTTCAGTCGTGAGCGCCGCAGCGGCGTCGCGCAAGGGTTGAAATTCCCTTTGCTGGATGTTTAATGTGGCAATCTAGGGGCGTGATAAAGTGCCAAACGAATGCCGAAAGGGAATCGCGAAGTGAGCGCCTACCTCACGGCACGGCACGGTCGGTATACCGCTAAACGTTGGTACAATGCTGGCACAAGCTATTACATTGTATAAACACGGCTCTCTGCGGCTCCCGTCAGTGGAGAGTGGCGGCCGAGCCACTTCAGAAATTGAAACGTAGGAAGAGAAAGCTGTGGTTGCACTCGACGATTGAAATCGTTCCTACCCTTCCGGTACTTCTTCCCTCGGTCCGATACCCTTTTTTTTTTCCTCTCTTTCTCCTAACTCTTTTTATTTTCCCTTTCTCTTTTTTCCGACAGGAAGACCACAAAGATTTCGTTCCCTTTGCCGCAGCACTTGAAAGAACTCTTCGTAATCTTTTGCCTTTCTTTTTGGTACCGTCCGTCCGCTCTCTAGCGCAATAGACGGTTCCCCGCCACGAAAAAGTCACGCAACGTAAGCGCCATTCGCTCCTTTAACAATTAGTTCAAGAAGAACACAAGCGCGTGTCTGCGCCAGCTCAGCGTTGGAATTATCACGATCAACAAATTTCTCAGAAAAAACTGCCGAACTTGAGTTCAAAATTCATGCAAAAGTAGCCTTCGAGCGCCATTTAAGAAATAATGTATATTCTGAAGTCTTTCGCCCCACGACCGCCTGTGCTCTCCTCGGATACTTATTTTTCCGCTTTTTTAAATCGTGCGCCGGTAGAGGAGAAGAATAACGTTCCTTGCATATCCCCGGATTAAAAAGCAAACAGTCCTCTGCCAAGTGGTATGGGAATATACGTACCCGTTGAAAGGAAATTTATGGGAATTAATATTGGCTCCCTAGGGGGAGTAGGGGAGAGGGCGGGAGGGTGGGATGGTTCTCTCGATGTCTCGGGGACTCGCGGAATGCGACTTTCCGGCATACGTCGGAGGGAACTTTAAGAATTTAATTCCTACGCGTCGTGCCTCTTCTCATCTCTCTCTCTCTCTCTTCGTCTACTCTTTGCACGCCGAAGAAGAGACACACGCGGGGCTTTCAACGTCTTACATGCCCGCCGAAACGATACTCGAGCGAGCTCCACGGCATAATTTCATTCGCCGCGCGATCTCGACCCGCCCTTTGTTCCCTTCTACCTCGTCTCGCGAGACAAAAGAGTTACTTTTACCTTTACTTTTGCCAGAGCAGATAGAATTCGTATTGTTTCGGGAATAGCAACAAGAAATTATCAAACCGTATCGAAATTCAGGGATAACATCTCCTTTTCCAACAAACAATCAAACGTCTCACTTTGATTTTCATATTTCTCAAGGAAAGATAAACAAGTTTCGCGTCGTGGAAGGGATAGAGAATGGTTCTTTCAAAGGAACCCGCGGAGATTGCTCGCTTTTCGCAACTTTGGTCGCCGTGACGTGGCGGAAAAGTTCTCCTCCGTATCTCCGAGAGAAACGTATATCGCGTGACGTCGCCCGTATTGATATCGTCACGAAGCGAGAACGACTGCGTAGCGACAAAAAATCACCATTAAGCCGCCGTACGTCTCCCCGGGGATGGACCCTACATCATATAGGTGGCGCGGGGAAAGATATTAAACGTACAAACGCGATAAGCTAAAACACTTCTCGTCGATGCGCTCCACGGGGTCTCTTCCCCACGTGTCCCCTCGAATTCACCTCGAGCCCCCCGCGTGTTGTGTTCTCTCTTATTCCTCTTTTTTTTTTAAGGCATTTAGGGAAAAATGCTTGGGAAAAATGAAATGTCATCATTGGCTCGATCACGTGTCCCGTCTACGAAGGAGACGAGGGAAAACAGGCTGGGGAGTGCATGCTGCGCGAACCGTCGAGAGATTTTTTTTTTCCTGAGCGAGCGGGAGGAAAAAAAACATGCCGTGGCTTTTAGTTGAATAAACATCGTACAGATATCGCATAATCTATGCACGCGTCGCGATATCTGTTCGGCGAATCGATATCGATTAAACACACGCGGTATCAGGATTCGTAACGTGTCTACGCTGAACACAAAGGATTTTCTTTCAATTTTCCCTCTCGATTATACAATCGGAAGAATATTGCAAATTGCAATAATCTATTACCTCGAACAGATAATTGTGTCTTACAGCATGTACGTGTAATCGCGACGCGTGCATGCGAATATTAAAATCGTGAAAAAAAAAAAAAGAAACATTAGTACAATATATTATGATACGTGTAACATCATTACATTAGCTTCTAGCATCTCCCTCGCGCATATATGCGGCACGTCCCGTTTGACGGCCATTCGTAGAATAACTGGGAATTAGAAGTCGCAGTAATCTTGTTTTATCGACTCGAGCCGCGATTATGGCGATAACCATCTAACCAGTGTTTTTCGGACTCGGCATCACCACCACTGGGCTCTGCCATTCCGGCATCACCACCCATCATCACCGCCACGCCACGCCACGTAGCGGACAGCAAACACGATCCGTTTGATACGACTATCATCCCTTTCTGCCCTCCCACCCTCGGGGTTCGCCGCTTCTACCCTCGCCTCGCCTAGCCTTTCCGTGCCGCTTATTTTCTGCCAGAAAGCAATATCCGTTATGGCCAATAAACGCAACCGTATCGAAGTAACTGACGATCATTCGTCTGTCCACGTACGTCGAATGTCCAGCGAGAATTACGCTCCTTTTAAGGAAACTATATCGATCGCCTTTATGATGAAATTTATGGGGAAATTGAATTGGGCGTTCAAAATGTAATCCAAATAGAAATCGAATATCCTTTAATTTCCAAGACGGAGAAATACAACTTTATTATCGGTACAGTGCTAAAAAGTATTTTACAAAGTTTTAAAAATGAAATACATATATGGTACAGCAAATTTTGTAGCTGCGTGTGACTTTTGATTGTTTTTCTTAATTGTCCCGCGTGCGTCCGTTGTTTTGCAGCTTCGAGGACACTGGACTGAGAAAGAAGAGCTCTTTTCTCGGTTTCGGCGAGATTTGCAGAGGTGTAGACTCGCGCGCCGTAATGTTTTTGCCCTTCGTCGAGGGTTCGCACCCTCGCGCGCCCTCGTGTTCCACCCCAGCCGCACGTATCGGCCGCACTCTCGGCGCTCCTCCCAGTCGTCTCACCCGCGACGGAGCACATAATCCTGATATCTGTCGGTTTTCGGGCAATAAAACACGCGTCCCATACAGACAGGAGCCCCTGAGAATCGCTACTGCTTCCGGCTGATAAAGAAACGCGCGGCAAAGATATCGGGTAATCGCGCGGCCCCCCGTGTCGGCCGATGTCATCGGCTCTCGCCGTTTTCTGAAAATCGACAATCAAACGAAATAATCGCGTTGGAGCTCTCGATTTTTTACAGAAGGTTTAAGAAATTCTGAAAATCGTCTGAAAATAATCTGGACTAAATTGAAATTAAAAGATATAAGCGTTATTACCGAGAGAACACAGTGATCATGGGCGCAAAGTGCGTCGTTACTTAGATCGTTTAGATCGTTATCCGCGCGACTATCATTGAATATTACATCGATCGTGATTACGACTGTCCAACAACAACGCCTATCCTTCGTCTCTCTCTCTCTCTCTCTCTCTCTCTCTCTCTCTCTCTCTCTCTCTCTCTCTCTCTCGGTCCGTCGCGCTAATGCATTCGCACGCCGCAAAATATCCGGGATAAATCTATGATGCTACACGGGCGTGCATCTTTATTTCACGACATTACAGTATCGGGTCGCGGGCGCGCGAGCAGTACGCTATTCGAAATTATTGACCGTCTTGGAACGGCCTACCTTAAGGCCGAGCGAGAGACCTCCCTCCTCGGTCCGTGAATACTTATCGGGCGGATCGAAGCGCTCAAAAGATCCGCTCGGTGGCCGCGAGGCAAAACGCCGGGCTATTCGGCTATTACGTTTCTGCATACGGGAGAGAACCCGGTAACCAGATCGGGTGGTCTCGAATGACCTGCGCGCTCACCCGGGGAGTAAATATTTTCATATTATTTTACCCGTGTAATTCAAGCGTCGCAAACCTGAACGTCAATCGCCGCGAGTTTCGGCCCGGGCTTCCACCGAGGCGATTCTCTCATGTCGGCAATCAGGACTGCACCACATCCGTTTCCTCGATCGCGAGCGATATATCTTATTCGACTTGCGCTTTCTTTCGCTCTTAATCCGGAACGCTGTAAACAAACAAGGTTGCAGCGGACCCGAGTCCGCGGATAAAATACACGGCGGATGTTAATAGGATAAATTAGTTTATCCTACGAAAACATCCCGGGCGAGATGAAACAGATCATCTCCATATATCGCGCGATAGATTCGGCCCCGGGCGTGTTGCCGAGTGCGCGTCTATTCAAGACGCGGCGGATATTCCCGCGAATATCGCCGGATGCCGCTACCCTCGTCTTCGGATCGGATAAAGGAATAATACGCGAAAGCGAAAAAGCTTTCGACTTTACGACGGTTTATACACCGTGGAGAAAGGAGAGAGACCCCCCCTTCGGTGAGGTTACGAGGGTAGGAGAGCTCGAAAAAGGGAAGAGCGGATAAGACGGCTGACCCTCTCGGGGATGTTTCTACTCGCAAACTGGATTTCGATGACCGATCTCCATTTCCATATGGCTCGTGGGGACCAGGAGGGTGGCCGAGAGCCGCCGAGAAGTTGTCGCCGGGAAATTGATATTTGAACGAGGCCACAGCGGCCTCATCGACCGCTCGGTGACGAAGGGCCGGTGGCCCTTCGTGGAACTCTCGCTCTCGCGCGTCGACTGCCGTGGCATTCAGAATCGGCTTCGATCGGGATCGATCGATCGATCAGTCGATCGATCGTCGCCGTACGGCACGACGTGTCCGGCGACGTTACAATTTTATACCGTCGACTTGGATTTTTTCCGCCTCGCCGCGAATCGCACGTCGGAGCACGCGTCGTGTAATTCTTCTTTCGAGTTAGTTTCGAGCGCAGGGGGAACCCTTCTCGAAATTAGCATTCGCACAGGATGCACGGTCTAACTACTACTATCGACGTTGCCTCCAACTATAATCGTCCGAGTGGGTACCGGGCTAAGTGTAATATTATTCAACACACAGCTCACAGTATGGATATCGAGAGCCGTAGAGCGCAGATGCTGTCCGTCGGAGAGGAGCGCGCGGGCGCGTGTTGCTGGAGCGACCGCGGCTTTTCTAGTAGGTGCCTAAGAACCTGTCCTGTCCTACACCCTCTCCCGTCACGGATAACGGGTGTTTCGGTTGGTTTTGGGGCCTCGAGAAACGCGTCCTGTGGAGATTACGAGCTCGTCCAGACGCCAGTCCGTCCGCCTTCATGAATCGTAATTACGCGTTTACCGCGTTACACCGTCTTGCCCCTTTACGCAAGTAATGGATCCCTCCTCGAGGGGTAACAACTCGTAACCGTCGCCGTTGTCCGACATCGTTTGCGACGCGATTAATTCGCGAGTACGGGTAATTAATGAGCGAGCGGACGAGCGAATCTGACGAGAAAAATTGTCGTGATCGAGACGGAAAAATCTGATATCGTAACATTCGTCGTCATTTGGCTGAAGAACGAAACGCTTAGATGGAAAAAAAAAACACGCAGGGAAAGTAATTAGATAAAATTACGATTTATTGCGCGCGAGGTCGAGTTGCCGCGAATGAAAAAAAATGTCGATTGCAGTAGCCGGTATTACTACGGGAACGGTGATCGTTTTAACGAACCCGAAGGCGAGCTATTATTAATTTTTCCGGAATGGAAGCCGGTCATTCTTGGCGCAGCCTGGGGGCCACGAAGGAGAGCGAGTGCTGCAGGTGGCGAGAATGGTCAATATAACCACAAAATGTAAATCATATTGCTATTCCCGGAGGGCCCCCTCACCCTCTCTCTCTCTCTCTCTCTCTCTCTCTCTGCCGCTCTCAACTCCGGGTATTAAGCACAATCCGGGTAAGACGCCCTGACTCTATATTAGTTTCCGCGGGTTCCTTGATTGGATTCAGCTATTACGTTTCCTACGGCCCCCCGCACTGATTGTTTGCGTCCGGCAGACACAATCTCAGTAGTGTTATCCGCGATCGACCACAGCCGATGCTTCGTGTCATTGCTGATGTACAAATACATTGTGGAAATTTCCACGAGCAATTTGCTCTCTTGCATTTACAACCGCTCGAGAAATCTGCATCGGACGATGAAAGCCGGCACGTCAATTTCGCATCGGGATTCAACGATTTAACGATTCGCGACGGTGTAATTTGAAAGTTATTATTCGACTCCGAAGAAAGTCCGCGCGGATATCTGGGAATAAATCAGTCGATGCCCGGGATGCTTCCACCGCGGCCGAGGTTAAACAGCCTCGGTACCGCATTCTCATACGGAACCCGGCGATTTCTGACCTACCTACCCCGCCGCGCCGCCGCGGAACTTGATATCGGCGATCGAGATCTATCGTGTCCTGTCGGGCGAGCGAGCGTTAAACACACGGTGAACTTCGGGAAAGGGAGTGAGTGAGAGTCACCAGCCAACGAGTCTTCGACGTGGGGAGTCCACGCCGAGAGCGGTCGGAGGATTTCTGAGCGAGCGCACAGTGGTAGCTGATGTATTTTGACGTGCCCGATGAGAGAGGCCGCTCTCTCTGTTGACTGCATTATCTAATGGACCACCCTCCCCGCCTTCATTCCCCCCTCGGTGTCTCTATCCATCCGTCTTACTCTATCGCCGCTCGTCCATCTTTCTCTCTCGTTCTGTCTTCGTCGCGGTCCTCTCGCCCGATGCACGACGACGACTCGGCGTTTCAGCTATCTGCGATCTACCGCATCGGTAGACGATCGTCCCCGGCGAGTTGCACGCATCTGGGCTCTGATTTCATAATCGACCGCAAATTTCTTCTCTTTTTCGTTACGCGTTTTATGCAATCGCTAATGTCATTGGCAAGTACTAGACGTGTAGGTAATATACGCATGCATTGATCGATCTTAACGCCAATTTTTCAGAAATTTTAAATAAAAGTATTTTCGATACTCTTAGGAGTGTATGGATAGTTGAACAGTCTGTCTAAAAATACAAACGTTGGAATGTTGGATGGCATATGCGTCGAACTTGAAAGCAAGCAATTACACGCACTTGAGGATAATTAAGATCGCGCGAGATACATAAGAAGAGGATAGACGTGGCTGATAACGATCGGAATACCGCAACGTTTTTCCTCCGACTTTCGTAGGAATGTTAAGAAGAAGCTACCGCGTTGAAATCCTGATATTGCTCCGATAGTTATCGGGTTACCAACTCAGCGCTCCAAGCGCGAGCTTGGTACCGAGCATGCTCGATTTGGTCTGGAAAGAAGTTACGCCGCAGTTACATCCAAGGCGAAGTAACGCGCAAAAAGCCCAAGTATCTCCGACGAGTATCGAGAGGAAGCAGAAAGGAGGGAGAAAGAGAAAGAGAGAGAGAGAGAGAGAGAGATAAGCCGTGGCACGGCAAAGAGTTTTTCCCGACCGGCAAAGTATTGTCCGTCGTCGTATACTCTCGCATCTCGTCGGAACTCGAGAGCGAGATCGTGCGACCGTGACTCTGGAATCATCCCTAAGACCTTAGACCCCCGCGCAGCAAGGTCCGCGCCCAGCCATCACCAACGCCGTTCCGCGACCCGTGCAATCTATCCGGTTCTCTCTTTTTCTGAACTCTCTCTCTCTCTCTCTCTCTCTCTCTCTCTCTCTCTCTCTCTGCGATATCCGCTAGCATCAAATTACCAGTTCCTTCTCGATCTACAACCCGCTGTTGTCGTAACTCAATTGGTACTCTCCGAGGAAGGACGCACCGTATCGGTGTTTTCTGTCGAGTTTGCGCGGCGGTCACGGACGGACTCGATTTTAGACACAACGATGATCTCTGTCGCCGGAACAGCTGCAGCGCGGATTCGGTATTCACGATGATGCCCCCTTCGTGCCACGGTGGCGGCAAAAAAGAATTAAAAATATATTGCCGCGTAAATATATTGCCGTGCAAAGGAACATTCCCGGCTGGACTATGTTTAAGAAAAAATCGGAACAATGTAGTCAACCGCATAAAAGGATCCTGTCAGAGTTTACAATCATGGGGATCGGCGCGAGGCCCTCACGCGATTGCCTAACAGAGTATCACGGAAGAAAAAGGTTCGTCCTTCGTCGCGGACTGGGGCAGGAACGCAGATCTTATACAGATACAATCCTCCTCGTCCTGGCCCTGGTACCGTGGACGACGTCGACAGATCCTTGGAGCGAGCAGCCCGATTCGGGGCAATTCTTTGCCGTCTCGCGTGTATCCTTAGTATGCAACGTATGCAGTCGGTTGTTACCGAAGGAGTGGTTTGCTGAGCGGCCAATGGCGAGTGCTCGAGCTAATTCTAGGGTGCCGCCGCCGCGCCATCTTTGCATCATAATGCTGTCCCCCCGTGCCCCGACGCTCACTCGCTTACTCTCTCTCTCTCTCTCTCTTTCTCTTTCTCCCTCCGTTTCCTCCTCACCGCCCTTCCCGTCACTGCGAGAAGTCTGCCCCCTTCCTCTTCTCTGCCGTTGCCGTTCTCGCAACCTCTTCCCTCTGCCCTCCTTGTCCTCCTGCCCGCCCCCACCCTCTCCTACTTTCTCTCCACCCTTGTTTCGTTTCGCGTAGGAAAGAAAGAGAAAGGAAAAGGTGAAGGAGACGAAACGTCAGGTGAAAGAGAAAGAGCGAAAGAAAAGGAACGAAGAGAAACATCTCGGAGGCGCGTTATGCCAAAGTGGATAAGGAGAAGAGTGCACGAGAGGGAAACGGAGAGGTGTATAGGCAGGGAGGAAAAGGAGGGGCACACGGCCATGGCGAAGAGGTAGAGGGGACGAAGGGGTTGTCTGCGCCTTGTCTGCCGGGAATCAATCACGTATCAGTGATGCTCAACCAGTGGCCACCTGCGAGATACGATCGATAGGATTGCGATACTCATTTACGATGGCTCATCGATGGCATCCGCTGTTACTTTGAACCATAGAGTCACGAAGGATCCGCGAACATTCAATTTCGCTTCGAGGAGGACAACGACGCTTCCGCAACGTTTAATCGCACGCATACACACACACACACACACACACATATGCACGCGCGCAGCAAGATTCAAGAAAAAATTCTTGATATTCTTGCGATGCCGGTGTGTGGCCGAATGAGAAATGCATTTGCATCTAAAGTGGACGGATGCCTTTGCACGGGCCCACGACGATTTATTTCCACGGCGGCGGCAATGCGATCCTCTGATTACCGTTCCAGAAATGACGCGCGAGTGGCGAGGGCGATTAAAGCCGCGTGCCCTAATCTCCATGCTGTACCGGCGCGAGAGCGAAGGGAAGGTAATGTCGTCGTACTCAAGTACGCCCACGGCGACGTGGTACCTACGCCTCGCGCTACCGTCTTACCTGTCAGGGTAGGGTAATGTTAAATCGAGGGAACGCGAGTAGGAGCTACCCGTCTTCCGCCGAGCCTACCATCCTGAGGAATCGCGACGGATCCATCTCGCCACGTCAACCGAAGGATCCGACGAATGCATACATCTGGACATAGAAAAGATGTGAAAGAAATACATGTAAATTATTAACATCAAAAAAAGGAGGGGATAATTCAATATTCCTTTTTTCATAAGGTACTTCGAATGCTTTAAGGAAAAACGGGCACTTGTCGCATGGAAGAAATGAAATCGAGCAGGCATAATCGATCGAACCCTAATCTTTTTGCTCCCGGGGTATCTTTTCGCGGGACTCGAACGAGCGCAAGAACCGGTCAACGTCTCGTCGGACGGGAACGCGCCATTATACGTCGAACCCGGAGCGCAACGGGAAACGATCGAGGCGGAATCGTCGTCGAACAAAGCCGGAGCTCGCGAGAGAGGTCGAGCCAAAAGTGTCGAGGGCCGTGATGCGCCCGGGAGGAGATACAATGGCCGGACGCGCCGATTCACAATGACGGAAAATAATTAAAGCGGGCAGACAGGGGGGTGGGAAGATGCCCGTTCAAAGATGCCGACGCGGGGGTCCGGACCGATCAGAACCGATCGGCCCGTACGTTGTATCCGAGCGAACCTACGTGCACATCCGTCGCCGTGACGAATCCGCGCCCTCCTACACGTGTATCGATGTTGCGTTTGCGCGCACGTTTGTCCGTACATGAGTTTCAATGTAAATTTCAATGTAAATTTGCGTGTACGCATCACGGTAGATTGATTTCGAGTATGTCTGCATCGGCGACAAAGTATGCGTGGGGACGAGATTGGAATCCGGAAGAGAAGCCTGAAAGTGCGGTAAGCAAGACCGGATTTGAATGATCTGGCACGAAAGAGCGAACAAGCTTACCTACATTGTCGTAATACTTGTGGTCAACAACAAGTTATCTCGGAATGCTCCGTGACACAATTTTAAAACAGGTACGAGGAGAAACTTTATGATCGATTGAGAATCCGTCTCGCGTCTCGAGCAGATCGCGCTCTAAATTTCTCATGCTGGATTCATTCTGGAATTAAAACTGTTGAATGAAAACAAAATATATCATATAATTTATATTTCGTACATGTTTTCTCGTAATTATGCTTCATCTTAAATTAAGAATTTACACGGAAAGGACAGTTCTATTGAAGTAATTAAAAAAGTTAATGAAGAAAATTACTAAATGCAAAGTGCCGTTCTTCTCTTCTTCTTATTGAACTTTTTATGCACGTTTGCATATATTCGTATTAGCTTAATACTCATATATTATGCAAACGCTGGAGTCCAGGATGCTGCTCCCTGTATCTTTTTAGCGGCGTGACTCACTGTGAGAAATCGATAAACGATTCGTCTCGGGCGTTCGACTCGGCCGGCTACCGTCGGATCCGCGCACGGTAGCTGACGAGACGATCGGACCCCCGCTTAGACGTGTACTTTGAGTTTTGGGGCCCGCCGTGCTCGGTGTGAAGCCCCCCGCTGTAGAATGATACGCCAGGATAATTCCGTCGGACTCTGACCACGCCGGGGTTCCGCCACCTGGGGGACGGAGATGGTCAGCGCGAATTTGACGCGTATTCTCATCGCGCCACTCGTGGTAACGATTAAAACTCGTAAAATGTACAATGCATTGCAAATAATCTTTACCAGTCATGTTACGTTGAGAAAAAAGTCTTGTTACATTAATTAGAAATCTGGTAGATTCAACCAGTACGTCTGTGAAAAAAAAAAAACAGACGAATTAGAAATCGTGTAGGAATTACCGGATTGTAGTAGAATCTATCAAACGTTCTATTTATACAATTTCGAGTTCTAGTATAATAACCAGAAATTTTGTTTGGTGACTACTTTCATAAAAAAATTCATAACTTTTTCATTGCTTCATATTAAGAGCTAAAAGTTTAACTAAAGCCTCTCGAGATACTTTGAAAAAAAAAAGTTTGTTGGTGGTCGTTTTGAAGAAGATATTTAATTTGAAAATTGAATAGACGACTTTTAGCAAAATACATATAGCTCATTTATTCAAAATACATTCTTTTTTATTTATTCTAAAAAAGTAAATTTTATGCAATGTATCGATAGCAATCTATCAGTCATTTTACAAAAAAATATATATTTATGTATAAAAACATGTCAGTGGTGCATACACTTTTTCAGTTTTATTGTTGGTACACTCAACGATAATATCGATTATTTCTTCCCTGAAAAGTAAATCCCAAAATTGTTCTATCATCTTACAATTCAGAACAGCATCTGCTGGACCAGGAAGTCTTTCAGGATAAACATTATCGTGTCGATAAAAAAAATCGAAACTTTGAATCGAAAATTCCACATCGTAGTTTTAATTCTAATACCAGATAGTATCTCAGCTTGGATTAAGCGGGAAAGAGAGTGTGCTATACTTTTATGACGCTATGACTCATGGCGTACGACGCTCTCTTTCGTCAGTGTAAGCGTTTTCCTCAGTGTATAAACGATCGCATTTTGCTTTGTTGCAGTGGTTTACCAGAAACGGTTAAAGAAAGAACGAAGAGCGAGGAAACGGCTGCAGGAGCAGTTGGACCTGGAGGTCAAGAGGCGCACACAATTAGAGGAGGCCCTGAAAGCCACGGGCGCGTCCTCGGAGCAAGTCAGAGCGATTACCGGTACGTGCGAACCGCCTTCTCTATAAACAAGTTCTCACACCGTGCAAATTTATATCATCGAGATTGAAAAGTATCATTTACCTGAGAAGCTTATACTTACGAGGTTAAAGAGATATATTTAAAACGCGCTCTGTTCTCGGACTGAAAACTTTGCCGATGTCCGCTCCTCTGCGTCACGCTGGAGAGGAAAGGGGAAAAAAAACCGTCTCGATTTAACATCGCGTAGATTAGACGACGCGAGAGACGCGAGCTATCGCTGCAAATGGACGGGTTTTCTTAGGATTTCGCGAGCTCGTCGTCAGTCTCTCCGTTAAGAGCCCCGGGGCCAGCGGTGATCTCGGAATAAATTAATTAATACGCCGAGGCAGAGCAAACAGCCTGACACCCGGCAGAATATGATTCCTTACTTATCCCCCTGCCGGCGGTGCAATCCCTCTCCGTCGTCGGCTGGCTGATGGCAGCCTGTTTCTCCCTGCTGTTTCTCCCGCCCGCCCCCCCCCCCACCTTCTCTTCCACCTCGCTCTCCAGCACCTTGACTAGGTACCGCGCGTCTCGCCCCATGATCCTCCGGCAAGTAGAAGTAGCAGCAACAAGCGGCACGCCACCCTTCTTCCTGTCACTACCAAAACTCAAACGCGAAACCCTTTAAGTGAAATCTCTTATTCCGATATAATGTTTCGTCCTGGCTCCTTCACCCCTCCCCGTCTGTTTCACCTCATCGTTTTCGCGTTACCTTCCCCTCCGTTGCTACCGCTACTACCGTCGCCTCCGTCGCCGCTGCTGCCGCCGACGCCGACGCCGCCGCCGCCGCCGCCGCCGCCGTTGCTGTTGCTGCCGCCGTCACTGGTACCGCTGATTAATTCTGTCAAATCCAGAGAATCACGATACTAATTTCAAATCAAACGGCACGCCACTTGGGCGCGCTGCGCCGGGGTTGGTGCGCGGGACGGTCACGGTCTTATGAGTTACCTACAAGTTTCACTTCTCGCTCAAGTCGCCATCGTTTCTGTTTCGCTCCCTCGTCACGTCCCGGGAATAGATTTAGAGAGAGAAAAACGAATCTTTTTTTTTTTATAGACATCGCGATAATCGGGCGATTGCTATCTTTCTATGACGCAGAGAACGTAACGGCGGAGGCGCGCACGAGTTCGGAGCCGGAGGCTAGCCCGGTACATTCTCAGTCGCAGCAGCAGTCGTCGCAGCAACAGCCACCGCAGCAACCCCTTCAGCAGCAACAGGCAGCGGCCCAGCAATACCGGGAGGCGCAAGTGCCGCGTCCTTCCCAGCAACCGTCGACGCCGGAGAAGCCCGCATGGGGATACGGGCTGGATCTCATCGGTAGCCAGGCGTCGGCCTTCTGGCAAAACTACCAAGGTCAGTTCTCCCAACGGCACGCTACCCTTCACCCTCGTCGTATTCCCGTTGCGTTCGTTTGGAACTCGCCGTCGATTCACGTCGGTTCCCACGGTGTTCCCACGGAATATCGCGCGCGGAAAAATAAACGGGGAACACTTATGCCACTTATCGTTAACGGAGGATCGCGATAGCCATGTCGTTCCCGCCTCCGCTTCTTCCTCCTTCCTCGATATCTCGAAACATCCCGGCCCCGTCGTGTCCCAATACGTCGTGTTCCCTATTCGAGTTTCACTGTCGAATAACATTAACCTCAGCGAGATATTCTGAAAAGAATTTCAAGACGCCCAAAGAGTTGCCTGACGGGAAAGAATAAAGCCGTCCAGGAAAGCTGGTCTGCTATCTACATTGTAAAGTTTACGGTAATTCGAGAAAGTAGCAGTCGCGTGTTAGAAACTCGAGGTCAAGGGAGTAAGGGCGGAGGGGGAAGGACGATCCGAAGATCCAGGCCCAGAGCCAGCGGCGGGATCCGCTAATTCGGATAATCGCATTCCCGTATTAGAATCCACTCAATTTTTCTGATCTTCCGGCCGAGTGCTTTCGATCCTCGATTACCCTGACAAAAAAAAAAGAGAGAGAGAGAGAGGAGGAAGAAAAGAGAGGAGATTGACCCGGAGGGCGAGAGAGACGGTGGTAGTATGTCGTGGTGGTATCGTGCAAAGTAAATTATTCGAAAGATCTCGAGCGAGAGCAATCACGCCGCCGGCAATAACAACCCCGTGCACGAAGAGGGTAGGAGGAGGGAGGAAGAGAGAGAGAGAGAGAGAGAAAGAGGGAAGGAGAGGGGGAAGGAACCGAGCTGGTCCTGACGAGGAAACACGAGGTATTTGAATAGGGTCCCGCAGCCACCCGGGCATCATGATGCGGAATCCATTTGCAATAAACAACGGAGATTTAGACGGGGGTGACGCGGGAGAGGAGAGACAACGAGAGACGAAGTCGAGCGGTAGCGTCAAGAGATGGGACAAGGGGTTGGGAGGGGTGACCATCGAGCGGGGACACGGGGAAAGAGGTGGTTCGACGTAACGTCGTCTGAGGTGAATACTTACGCCACTGAGGGGACCTCAGGGGCCGCCGCCGCCGCCGCCGCGTCTTCGAGTCATGCATTCTATACGAGCGATGGCTCTCATTCCCGTCACATCGTCATCGTAGAATTTCCCGCGATATTCGAGATTTGATCTACATCCGATTAATCTTTCCTTCGTGATTTCAAAATCCTAGTGGTCGATCTGACCATCTGAAAATGTATTTCACCTATTACGCCGCGGTACAGAATATTAGGCTGAATTTTCTCTTCAAGATGCGTCGTTTACCGCCGCCTGTAGCCAATCTTAAATCCCGACCGCCTAGCTCTCTAATTAAATCCTTTTGAAAGAGAAAGAGAGCAACCTAAAATGCTAACAGTGTCGCGTCGCAACTTGGACCTCCCCAGATGTGCGATCGCGATTTCGCCCATGTCTTCTCACTCACATGAGCGCCACTGGCTGTAATGCAGAGTTTATGCACATCTCTCGCAAGTAAGGAAGGAGCCGTAATTTCCCCGGCGGCCAACGCGGCTCTCGGTGGCGTTACCTGTCCTCCCTTCCTTCTTCCACTCACATCGTTCCCTCTGCACTTCCCTTAAACCTCCTCCAGCCCTCTGCGCTGCCTCCCCTCCTTACGTGACGTTGCTCTCTTCCTTTCTCTCTCTCTCTCTCTCTCTCTCGCACCTACATACGTATACGCGCGTGCATAGATGTACGTACACGCGACGTGGTGTACGTGGTATACAAGTATGCACGACGCGCGATTCCTCCACGTCGTCCACCATCCGCAGAGTACGACGAAGCACTCCGCCACGCTTTAATATTCAGACTATATGCAATAATTTCGTAGCAACCATAACCCCCTTTCTCTCCTTCCTACCCCGTACCCCTGTCCCCTACCTTCCACCCGATTTCGCGCAGCACTCTTGCCTCCTTCGTCTTTCTCTCTGTCTCTCTTTCTCCTGCTCTCGCGTCTTCCACACATTCTCCTTCTCAAACTACCATCTTCAGCTTCGCCGTCTCTATCGCGTTTATTCCCTCTCCTCTTATATCCCCCTCGCCCGACTCCCCCTCCCTCCCCCTTCCTATCCCGCCCGACCGTGTTTCTTCCACCGCACGAAGAGAGACGTGGCACGTACGAACACACCCACATCGAGACTTTGCGAGATTGCTCCACGGTGTGGTGCATGCACTGCACCTCCATCTTCCACCCTGCGACCGCAATCACTCTAAATCGCCGCGCAGGCATTAATATTTGATGGACGAAGTCCTCGGGAATTATTCGAAATGGGAATAATCGCGATCGAGGCATCGAGGCGCGCCGGTATCATTTTTCATCGGTGTCTCGTGAGATCAGCATCGGCAATATACGGCTACAGCTTTAAACGTCGTTAAACGCTAAACCCTTTTAGTCTTTGCACGCCGCGCTCAGGCGCCGCGCGCTTCCACGAATGAATTAACCTTGAATAACCGCGCGGTCTGCAAACTGAAAAAGGGAGAAAAATGAAAGTCAAACGTTGTCGAGAGAAGTAAAAAGTTTTAAGCTTCAGTCCCGCAAATCAAGCGTATCGCCTCGGGAGGAAAAATGACGACGACGATGACGGACGGGCTCCGTTGAACGCGCTCGCGCTCGCGCGATGGATTATTTCCAGCTTTCCAGCCGCCCACGCGGCTAGCCGAGAAAATGCGAGCGTCGCACCTGCGTGCGTGCACGTGCGTAGACCATTACCGCGGAAAGACAATAACCCCGCGGAAGTGTGATAAAGCGTGACGGGTGTGTATGTGTGTGTGTGTGTGTGTTTGTGCGGGCGGTATAAAGGCCGAAGGAAGCCGACGCGCGTCGACGTGGGCGGCGGAGGTAGGACGGAGGGCTTGGAAACATCCCCCGGCCTGAATATATCCACGGGGCACGACGACGTGGTTTTCCGGCGAACAAGCTGGGACAGGAGAAATCGGACGGGGAAGACAGGGGCTGCGGCGGAGGGGGGGGGAGGGGGAGAGGAATGGAGAAGTGAGGAGCGGGCGAGGGCAGCAGAAAGGTAGAGTTTCGATCTCCGAGCGCGATGGTAGCTCGCGTGGTTGCAAGCTGACGGTGAGGTAGGTGTTGTCAGGAATATTGGGGTTGTTCCAAGCGACCCTCCCCGCGCGCGCGACGGTCGTTTGAAGCGTTTTCTTCCGCCTTCTTACGTGTCCCGAAGAATGACGAATAACAAATCTCGAATAATGAAATCTCAGGGAATTAGACGCGTTCTCTTCTTTTTTTTTTTTTTTTTTTTTCAAATCGTTGTTGTGCGTGACTTGAACTTTTACGATAAAAGGACGAATCGAATAATGGCTGACGTTGTTTTCGGAGACTCTTAAGTTTGCTACGAGTACACATGAGAGAGGGAGAGAGAGAGAGAGAGGGAGAGGGAGAGAAGTCTGCCCTCCCCTCTGCTTACGATTTTGCATCGCCGCCGGCGTCGATTGGAAAGGCGCGCGGATTGTGAGGGGATTAAATTCGTTACTGGAGAGCTTCGACGCGAATGGCATACGGAGGAGAGAGATTTTTATGCGGCCGGGAGAAAGAACAATTACCGAGCGAGACTCATCGATCGTCCTGAGTATTGCCTGCTCCTTTTATTTTTAAACAACGACATTACAGAGTTTCATCGCAATTGATTCGCAAATTAACGACACATTTGTAACCCCCGGAACGGGGCTTTGAGCCGAAAACGTAGAACGTTTCATAGTGCGGCTACGATTCGGCAATATGTAAAGAAGAGAACAGAGGGTGTGGGTGAAGAGGCGCGAGGACGGTAGATGATCGCAGTTAACGAAAATTTTAAATTATAAGATCCGCGCGATTCGACGGTGAGGGAGAGAAAGACCCGGGCCCCGAAGAGATTTCAGCCTCGTTCCTCTCTCCTCCTGCATCTTTTCTCCTCCCAGTTCCTCCGCTTTTTTGTGTCTCCGCGCTGCTTCATGCGGCTCCTTGATTCATACAATTTCATGGTCGGCTTGGCGCTCAAGCGCCTATCCCCACTCCTATTCGCATCTTCCGTCCTTCACCCCCTCCGTCCCATATCTCGCTTTCCGGCCCTCTGTTTTCCGTTCGTTGCTGTTGCTGCTGCTGCTGCTGCTCCTCCTGCTCCTTTACATCTTTCGAACCTCGTCTGCTTTACATAAAGATCAGAGCATTAAAAACGCGATGCTACACGAAATCAACCCTCTAGATGTAGCCCTCCTCTCTTTATCCTCGTCCCGCGCCCCATATCCTTTTTTTTTTTGCTAGCGAAAGTCACTAACCCTCGGCTCTTCGCTCGATTCTCGAGTGAGCAAGAGTATTCAACCAATTACCGTCCGTCTCGATGTGATACTTAAATTGCTTTTTTCGCCGTTCGCGCAAGAACGAAACATGTCGAGTGCACTCATCACGTTGACGATTATATCCGATATCCGGCGCCGCCGCGGCAAATCCGGTTAAATCCCAAGGCCGTCGTTCTCTTCGAGCAGGCAGGTTTCACCGAGGAAGCTTCTCGGCTGTGTAATCGCAAAAAACGCCTCCCGTGGAATGGAGGAGCGCGAGCGTCTGGCGAGAGTGCTTATCAATCGCGAGTTATTGGTCTCCTTCGTGGAATCCAGGCCTCGTCGGACCGGGTCTTAAGGGGAATATAATAATGAAGTTGGCGTATACGAGAGCGAAGGTGTACATTCTCGATCTCGAGCGAACAATACGCAAGAGAGTTTTTCCAGTTCTTGCGGCAGAGGGAGAAAGAGAGAGAGACTTGCGCGGAGAGACCGCGTTCTCGCGTTCTCGCATTCTCGCCCCGTCCTCGATTTCGATTCGGTTCGTTTTCTTCTTCTACCCGGTGAGGCAAGGTGGCCTCTCTTCCTCCCCCTCCACCTCCTCGCGGCCGGCATTGTGCCGGAGTTAATTACGTGCGGATAAATGCGAAGTCATAGAGGGGCGAGCCACCGGGGCCCCTCTTCTTTTTCACAGCGGACGTCTTTTTTAGGGGGGGGGGGAGGAGGGGGCCTCACTTCCTCGCGCCGCGCCCGCCACCCCCTCCCAAAAGCCGGGGCGATATGGCGCGCGATGCGATGGCACACAATACCGACCGTTTAGGGCCCCCGGTACGGCCACGGCCTGAAATTGTTTTCATTGTCCGGACGATTTGTCAGGGTGTGTAAGACGGT
Source organism: Monomorium pharaonis (assembly GCF_013373865.1). Taxonomy (NCBI): domain Eukaryota; kingdom Metazoa; phylum Arthropoda; class Insecta; order Hymenoptera; family Formicidae; genus Monomorium; species Monomorium pharaonis. Next base: position 2,947,184 of record NC_050471.1, on the reverse strand, counting down.
AGCGAAACTATTAGCGGGGCTCATTCTTCTTGGACTCTCGAGATGCGCTGCCTGTAGAATTCCACGAGGGATCGAGCGGACGAGCTCTCTTCTTTCTTCATTCGATACGCTACGCACGCAACGATACCCGCGAGAAATCGCGAATCTGGATTTCCAAGTCGTCCCGTCGCGCCGTGCGCAGCATCACTTTCTTACGGCGAACGGACCGGCGGACAATACGACGTTCGCCAAGTTATTAGAATGGGGAAAAAAAACCGAGAGACGAGAGAATACATCCCTCTCGCCTTCCTCTCCCCCCCCCCCCCGAAAAAAAGAAGTACGCGCACAATCAATCAAATCGCTTTTTCGTGGTCTTTATCTCGGCTCGGCTGCAACAAAAGGGATGGTATTCCGAACGAGGCAAGAAAGTTTCCTTAAATCGGCCCTTCGCCTCGAGGCTCGTCCTCTCCCGTCCCTACCTACTTACTCACCCTTCTCCGCCGTGAGACTCGCCGGGCGGACGAGAGCGGGCGGGCGTTATATCTGGAGCAGTTAAATTGTCATTTGGATATCAAAGGGACGCGACACCCCGCGCGCGGATAAGGGCGCGAGAGGTAATTTGGCTCAGCGAAACGCAAACATTGCTCTCCGTGTGCCCCAAAGTCGTGGAATATAACGGCCCTGACGAACGCACGAATTCACACCCACGTGCCACGAAACAGCCCTCAGCTATTGTTGCTCAAAGCATAATGGAATCTCGGCCCCGTCGTCTCTAGTCCCGGCGATAAAGATGGAACGGGATAGAACGGGGAAGAGGGAGAGAGAAAGAGAGAAAGTGAGAGCACGGGACAGAGAGCATCGTCGATGCCGACTCCTCTCGCAGTCCGTCCGCTTTCGCACGCCGGTTAACCGGGACTTAATGGCCTCGCAATTGGATTTTACCATTGCTCTTTGCTCAAGGAGGCGCCATTTCACGCTTACCGATCAGATTCGCATCCTCTCGTCGCACAACCTCCTTTACCATCCTTCCCGTTCGCACGAAATTCGTCTGTAATAGATAAAGATAATTGAATACGGAAATTTTTTTTTCTCTTTTTCGATCGTGCTGTCAATTAAATAATAACGCTATTTTTTTAAATTTGTCCTGCAAATTTCTTTTCTTCGAAACTAATGCAAATGTTTTCCGGAGATGTAAAGTACAAAGAGTCATTGAATTTTTTTACATTTGTAAGAGAGTAATAAAAGAGGAAGGGTGTTATAATCTAACGTGAGGTAGAGGAGGTACCGAAAATCACAATGTAAAAAAAAAGGTCAGTTTGTCACAATGTAACCTTCTCGATGGAAATTCGCATAATTTCGTAAACGGCGTCCGTTGCATAAATCGCTCGAAAGGGCATAGGAGCGAGACGCGCGTGTGCCCGGTTAATTCGGCGCGATATCATTAAAGGGACATTTTCCAGTTTTCACCCTAATCCTTGCGAAATTCAGTGAGCAAACCCGCGGCCCTTTCACGCCTGCCTTCGTCCGTTATCCCGCTCGTCCCTTTTCCATCCCCCTTTTGCGCGCGGCTGACGGTAGCTGCCGGTTTTGCACTAATTACCGCTTCGTTTCATCCTTCGCGCGCGTGGTTCACGCCTCGTCGAATCCGCGCGTCGTTCCCGCCGTCCGTGCGCGTTGCGAGCCGACGGACTTCTCTCCTCGAGGCGATTCCTTCAACGCTGTCGAGGCAGCGGAGCGCGTTATCCGAACGCCGATATTAATCTTAAGCCGAGAACGCTAGTGAGACTACATTATGCGCGTTGATTACATAGCGGAACAGTATTGTATTATGTAGGCTATATTATAAATGCCATATTATAAATGCTTTGCCACACACACGCACACAACTAAACACATCCCTGCCGTTTTGTTGCGCTCAGTTGTCTGTCAATTTTGTATGCCCTTTTTTTTGTCGCAGAATCGCTGGTGCAGGAACTTGAGCTGGAGAGAAAATCGCGGCAGCACCAAGCGGCCGAGAGGGACCAAGTCAAGTCTCCTCTTCAAGGTGCGTTGAATAAAGGTGCGACGCTACTTTCGCTCGTGCGCACCCCGTAGAATTTAAAGTGGTTTTATTGTATTTTAATAATTTGTTTTTCATCGCGTTATCGCATTTTGTAATTTTGACATGTATGCGGATACGATAGTACCTGTGTTCGCGAAACATATATACCATCTCTCTCAAGTTCTCGCATTCGGAGAGCTCAGTTTTCGTGCAGTACGCGTAGAACGATTTCTTGCTATACGGAATAAAGTTCGGATCTTTAATTAGAAACTCTTCAGGGGCGGTCGCGTCTCGAGGGAGGGTGGGCGAGGCGCGGCGGTTCTTGCAAAGGCGTCAGCGGCATAGCCTCGGCATATTCGAAACTTGGCCTCGCTCTCCTCCGTGGAAACTTGTCCGAAGGAAGTTTCCAACTCGCGCAAAAACTATATCCGTAGCGCGATTTCGATGCTCCAAGGCCCCCGGCCGGCGTGACGTTGCACGTAAATAATCGTTTTTCGCCCGCCCGCCCGCCCGCCTTCCTACCCTCTCGGGGGAGCTGCCGAAAGGAATTAACAAGTCTGCTCTTAATTGGCAACGTCCTTGCAAAATCAACTCCCACATCTTGGCCCGGGGCTTTTTATCGACGGTAATGTTACTCTCACAGATCTGTCGCAAAAAGAATGAAAGTGGCGAAGTAGCGTTTCCGCAAAAGCGCACTTTCTCAACTTTATCTTTTGCTAAGAAATTTAATGATTTAAAATAAAGACGGCTTACTAGCCCTAATATTCGTACATCATGATACTTTTAAATTTATTACTCTTTAAATATAGTTTTTATTGGAATAAAGAGTTTGTAATTTATGCATTATACATAATTTTAAATCTGTTAAGCAATAAAATTATGCTTAATTCTGATATCACAAAAATATTCGAACATTTAACAAGCTATATTAGTAATATAATTGTACTATTTGCGTACTATTTGCGTATACAAAGATGTACCTCTTTGCCAATTTTACTTAATTTAGGATTTGTTAATTTTTTAAAATACTTTTACATTTATAAATTTAATAATTTATCAATTTCTTGATTTGCTTTTCCAAGGGAAGTGATAAATCACGATTGATGTTTATCAAATGAAAAATTTTATCTTTTCACTGATTGAATCTGTTTTGATGTGTTATATGAATATTCAAGGGAAGCTGACTTACCATGAGGTCAGACAACAGCTTGCGTTTATAAACAAGCAACATATTGTGTCCGAATATTTTTACGACTGCAAAATTAGCAATATCTTATTTATTGTTTTGTATACATTAAAAATTATTATGTTAATTAAACTAAAATTGTAAGTAATTAATTATAAAATTGTTTTCAATTATTAAAAAATCATAAATTCCTTAATCCAATAAAAACTAAAAAATACTAATTGTCCAAAATACTAATTCTCCAAATAACACACGATTTCTGAATACGAATAGTTATATATTATATTATATAACAATTGTGTCGCCAGAGTTTAATCGTCCACAGGTTTCTTTTTGCGCCGGATGTTTGGAACTGGTAATTGAGAAGAGAATAAAATATATTAAAACATGCATGTAGAATCAAATGAAATGACGCATCCCGAGAGGGCCAGAGCGGGCAGATTGAAACGGGGCTCGATTCGATAGTGGGCGCGGAGAGACGAGTAAACCGAATCACGCGGACTATTAACGTATAGTGATTTTCAATCATAAGCGACAGTTCGATAAAAAGTAGAGTGGCGGCTCGATCACAAAGGCCGCGCGCTAAGGCCGATGACTCGGCCGGACTCGTATTTACGAACGTGTGCGTACACGATAGGGATCCGGGACTCTCTCTCCCCCTTCCTCTTGTCCCTTTCGCCCTTTTTCTCGACTCTCTCGGTTCGTCCATCTCTTCATCTACCTCGCGCGTCCCGTCCCGTCCCGTCCCGCGTTCATCCGCGTCTCGAGAGCCAGCGATAATTAGTGAGCGGCGCCTTCTTCCCAACGAACGATCATCGAATGACCCAGCTGGTCCACCTTCGCCGTATCAGCGCCGCGCAGCGAAGGGCATCTACCACCGAATCCTCACTCCGAGCTTCATTCCGTGGCGGAATTACGCCCACGACCATTCATCTCCCGTATGCATCTTCATCCGCGAGACATCCCGCTCCTCTCTCTCTCTCTCTCTCTCGTATTCCCATTAAGAGCCCGCGACACGCCTAACGCTCACGCTCTACCCCGGCGCTGCGAGATCTAAATTTAGCGCTTGCCGCCCGTTCCTCATCCCTCCTCGTTGTTATTACATCGCGAGCGCGCGATGTGTAATATTTCACGTCTCGATAAATAAATTCGCACACAGCTCCCCGACAGCCACCCCCGCGCGCGTACCCGCGGCGCGCAATCGAAGATGGTAAGGGCGAGCACGGACTCCAGAGTGCACCTGCGACCGCTTCTGTTTCAGAGTCGCGGACGGGTTACTACAAGAACTCCGTTCTGTTTACGAGCGCGACCTAGAAGAGGCCGGACGACGGCAGGCGGGGGCAGCAGCAGGCAGATCGTGCATCGAGCAGCCGAAGCAGCGAGTGATCGATCGGAGAAGTGGGAAGCGCGATTCGAAGCCACGAGACGAAGAGAAAGATAGCGGACTCACGCAACGAGAACCGAGGACGGGGGGAGGCTTTGCGGAACGAGAGAGAAGCTCTGCTCGCGACGGATTCGACGGAGGAAGAGCAGGACTCCGGAGTGACGACGATCTCGCGCGAGTGTCCGCGGAGACTTATATGTACAGCTCGGCCGAGCACCGAGAGTATCTTTGTCGCGTTGGCGGGCTCGTAAGTTCCGGACGAGAGTTGTGTGCGAGCGAGCGAGCGAACGAACGAGCGAGCGATCGATCGATCGATCGCTGAACGACGACGGCAACGGACTCGATTTCGTCGAGCCGGCCGTAAAAGCGCGTGGCCGTTTCACACGTTTGTACAGAGCCGCCGCGACCGGCCGCGCTTTCCGACACTCGAGGGTCGGGGAAAACGGAGGAGGAACGAAGAGCAGAGAGGAATCTTCGAATCGAGAGATCGGTCCGGTCCGGGGGATCCGCGACTGGGACGCGGACCGATCGGCACACATATCAACGACGCGATACTCGCCGATCTCCCGATTCGCGTTCGCGGCGATCGCGCTGGGGGAATCGCGTCGTTCGTTCGACGACGACGACGACGACAGTACCCCGAAAGGAGGATATTCTCTAAACATACGCATCATCGATTATATTACCCGTGACGGATGATGACCGAACATTGCGTGACTCTCGCGGTACCGAGACGATCGCGGACGACAGAGGCGAGGTGACAGAGGGAGAGCGGGAAGAGAGATAGAGATGGAGAGAGGAAGTGAGAGAGAGAGAGAGAGGGAGAGAGAGGAAGGTAGGCGGATAACGAATGGGAGATAAGAGAGGCATATTTCTAAAGACTGCTGGCGAGTGCGTGCGTGAGTGCATGCGTTCCTAGAGGTACCTATCTCCTAATTATCGAGCGAATTAATTAGATAATCGTTTTTAAGGGATTCCAAGCGATCGGGCGCGCTACGCCGTCGTCGCGTGCATCGTGAGGCGCGCCGATTTCGAGTATTATTATCATTATTAATATTATTATTATTATATACGTCGCCGCGGCGGCGCGAGGCCCGATCCGATCGCCCACTGCGAAACGAATGCCGAGTCGCGGGCCCTCTCGTCGCGCGACCGGCCCATTTCGATATCCCGTCGGAACCGGCGCCTTCGGCGGTGCCGATCATTGCGTTTCGATGTTGCGACGATTTCTTTTTTTTTTTTCGAGAACGCCGTCTCTCCGGACACGTCGTCGCAGCGCCGAAAAACGCGCACCGGCTTTTTGTAAGATGCGCATAGGAGCGCGGAAATTGACGAGCGAGTCCCTTCTGGATTCGACGCGGAACGGAATTAGAGCGACTCGAGCGCTGTATCATAGAAAAACGAGAGAGAGAGAGAGAGAGAGAGGGGGGGGGGAAGTAAGAGTAAGAATGACGAGGCGAGAAAATGAGCGTATGAATGAAAGACAGTGCGAATGATAGACGTAGAGAAAAATCTCGAGAGAAAGAAAAAGGGAGGAGAGAGAAAGAGAGACAGAGAGAAAGAGAGAAAGAGAGAAAAAGAGAAAGTGAGAAAGAATTTTGCGAGTATGTGCGCGCGCGCGTGTGTATATGTATGTGTGTGCGTGTGAGAGGGTGCATGTATGATAAAAACGGAAACAACGGGGGATTCTCTCCTAGCGTCTTAAATAGTAACACCTTATTTATATAAATAACTTAGTTACTACCGAAGCAAGTAAGTCTAATCCATATTGCGTGTGTCCCGCGTTTGCGTTGACCGGCCGAGAACATCCGGCGAAATATCTCTTGGCGCGTGCGAAAGGTGCGGACGTAGGCGAGGAAAAGAAAAGAGGAAAAGGGACACTTCCGAGGACGCGCGCACGCGTCCTTTGCAGAGTCTGGTACAGTGCGAGGAAAGCGCCAGGGATATTTCCCCGGGGACCGGTCCCCGTATTTAAGATCCATGTACAAAGTCTTTTGCCGTAAGGTTCTTGTGTTGTAAAGTTCACATAATCATAGTGTCTAGTATCGTACCAGCTAAAGCCCGTTAAGACGATGCTAAACGTAGAGAAACGAAAATTTAACCACCGATAGCTGATCCGTATTTGCCATCGCCGCTACCGATTGACGGAAAGGAGGGAGGGATAAAGGATGGAAGAGGGTTGGACGCGAAAGTGTTCAGGTAACGTTTTTCACGATCGAGAACCGTACGGATGACATCGATAGTGCCGACGATCCCGAGGGATGACTTTGGCCGACGCCAAATAGTACAAATTAAATCGCGAAGACAGATATTGACAGTTGAATCGCTTTTTCACGCGAGGCAAGCAACATCGATAGTTCTCGATACGATCACGCACAAACAATTTACTGTAGATGAAATCTGAAAATAGCGAATGTGTTTCAAATCGATTTGGGAGATTTCCGGTGCAACAAAATGAATTGAATGTGCGGTTCTACGATCGGGGAAAACGATACCGTGTTGGCGAAGATGAAGGTGATATGCGAAAAAGAGAGAAACGTGCGAAACGTTTGCGGGGCGGAGTTGGGAATGAGGAGTAAGAGGGGGGGAACTTTGTCGTCGCCACATTGCGAGTCACGGCGACGGTGACTAGTGACGCCGATTTCGCGACTGGACTTATACAATCTAGTATCGAGGCAAGAAGTGTATTCATTGTAATTCAGCATTATTACCTATAAATAAATAGTTGTTATTGTAAGCCGGAGGATTTCTTTCATTCGATCATCACGCAATTCACCTCCCCCTCTTCTGACGTCTTTTAGGAAGGAAACCTTTACCTCTCATTCAATGTACATTTTATTTTCCCACGTTACACTCGCCGCGTGTAAATCTGTTTTTCAAAAAAAATACAAGTCCCAAAAATTACAGGTTGTTCCGTTCTCGTCTAAACTCTTTACACCTGAGAAGAGAATTTCCCATGGTTAACAGATTAATCAATTTCTTATTCCTCTCATTATTTTTCAGCTCGTCGAAGCGCGTAAAAGCGTACACGTGTTCCCTGCTTAGTACGCATGTCAGATCTTTTCTATAGGGAATAGACAAATTGCACAGCCCTTAAAGACGACGACAGGAACGGCGCGATAAGGCGATCGCTTCAAGTGCGAATAAAAATGTATTCCGCGTCCGACATCTTCGGTTGGACGGAGAAGCGAGAGAGGGCTAACGAAGGGCCGAAGGGTATGGCGATGTATTCTTATCAATTTGCAGGTTCCGTAACGACCCGAGGCACGCGACGAGAGCCCATTGGTCGAGACAGGCTCCACCCTTTCGGCGCGAGGAATATATTTTAATAGTAAATATAACGATAATACACACCACACACGAGCCACGTTTCGCTGAGGTATACCAGACGCAGAAGGCCTCTTAATTGAATCAGTCATACAACGAGAGATCGCTAACGTCGATGTCTTAATTGCCCATTCCCCGCGCGTTAATTAGACGTTTTCATTTCATTGTCGATGCTGAGCGGCTGGTACAGCACCAGTAGAATCGAGGCGAATCGTGTCGGAACTAAAACTAACCCGCGGTTAATTGTAGGGAATACCCAATTAGGCACAGTAATTAACACTTTGATTGATCAATTAGTCCGAATGTGAAATAATTCGCAGATATGATTTGCCCGTGCGCCAGTTTTACGTTTCGTTTTTCATTCGTGAAAGCAGCCGGCCGATCTGGAAATTGTAACGTGGAATCTTCCTAAGTTTCTTATACATATATCTTCCATGTCTTTTTTATTCTTTTCTATATGTAATGCTATATGTCGATCGAAGAGATACGCAACGGCGTACGGGGAACGCGTCATTAATTCAAGTACATATTTCACTGCCGCTGAAATAACAACGTTGATCACAATGCGTCGTCGTATTCGCGCGTAAGGAAGCGAAGCCAGAGGGCCATGTTTCGATGCAAATGAAGGGCTTGACTCTTGTCGCCGAGGATTGACGAGCCCTTCCCTCTCCTCCTCCCCCTCCGTTTCCACCCTTGGGTTCCTGGTGTTCCGCCGTGTTTCTCTCTCCTTCGCCGCCCCTTACGACGACGACCGACCCGAAAATCATAAAGATAACCGAATTGCTCCGGCCCGGTACTTTTATTCCGAGGACATATTGCCCGACAATCATTCCGGCATTTGCATAATTATCGAATAAAACGGGACTGCGCGCGAGAGCGGGCGGGGGTCGAAACCCCGAGGCACGTCTAACGCTCTCCTTCGCCGCGAGTACGACTAATTTCGTGCTCTCCAACTTTTTTTCGAACCCGAAGGGTCGTGCCTCTCCCTCACCCCTCGCCCCGTTCTCCCTCCGTCCGCGCGCTCCTTCGCGTTTTGGCGTCTTTATCTGCGACCCCTCTCCCTGTCCTTCCTTCGCGAAAAACGTGCTTTGCCTATCTCCCTGTCTCGCGAGCGATTAGGCTTAATTCGTCCGGCAGGCATGGTAGAGTCTTCTAATTAGAGTTGCAACGACCAACGTTTTTTTTTTTTACGATTTGTGTTACTCGCACACCGCTGGTTTTCCCCTCCTTGGCAATGCTGTCGCCAGCGGCTATAATACAACTATAATGAAGTATCGTCTTACAAATATTGTCCTAGAATTGTTAGAGGCTCATTTAATTCAAAATAATAACGGTTAATTGTGAAAATTAAACAGCCAAATTAGGGAGGTATTTTTGCTTATTGACCGAAAAATTAAAGGTATATTAATAAGTTTTTCTAATAGTAAAAATGAAATTAAATAAGGTAGAACTTTTTGGATATCATTGTCAATGTTTATTCTTAAAACACAACAAATTTCGTTAGAAAATATAAAATGAAATAGTAAAGCTGACGTGAATCAGTTCATGCTCGGCGCGCTGCTGCAAATTTTTACCAAGATTCCAATCTTGCCACTTATCTGAAACAGACAAATCAAATATTTTATTAATCAGCAACCTTGCCATTATTACAGGGACTAGAAACAATTTTTTATATTTATTTTTCACAAAGTTATGAAAATAATTGGTTTTTAAACATTTTTCACGCAGTTTTATAGATGAAATAATTTTAAAAATATTCTAAAATCCCTAATCCCTGTAATAATTAACATTGAGACAAGTAAAATAAGCTTTGAGTCACTAAAAATCATTAAGTAATTTTTTAGCAATCTTTGTAAAAAATTTTGAAAAGTTTATTTCGAGTAAAACACGGTTTTTAAAAACTACTATAAAACTCGGAAAATTTCGTACTCACTATTAATCGGCGATGCTAGGACCGTAAAGTAAGCCTTTCTTAAAAAGAAAAAAAAGATTTTTTCGTACTTTCGAAGGAGGAATATCCCCTTAAGGATCTTCCACTTGACGTATAGTAAAGACAAATTTTGCTCGCAATTTTGGCATACATAGAAAAATATCAATTTTACTGCTAACAAAAGCAATTACTCAATTTATTTTTTGTTTTCTTTTAATAAGTGACGGTAATCTTCAAAGAATTTTAGAAAAATGTATTCAAAAAAGAATTTATACTCTTTTAAAGAATATTGTATATTTTGATATTCCTAAAGTAAAGTGTAGAATTGCTAAGATTAAGAATTTATTTTAAATAAATTTGATACTTATGCTAAATTTAAGATAGATTTGTTAATACATGTGTAACTTATAAAATATTTGAAATAAATAATATTTTTACTTAATTTACAAATAATTTACAGTGTATACTTTTTCCTATGTGCGTACACAAAGTTTATTTTATATAATTATTATTTGTTTCAGGTAAATGATGAGTGTATTTTAAGACAATTATCAAGAAAATATTTTTTATCAAATTTAAGCCTAATTATAAAGAAAATGTTCTTCATAAAAATAATCGTTACTTACAGAAGAAAATTAAAGTTGAGTAATCGTTTTCCTTGTCACTAGAATAATATTTTTCCGTGTGCAGTATGTTCAGTTACGCTCGCAATCGCTCGGAGACGGAATAACGCTTCGTCTGCGAACGAACAGTTTATAATTAAGCGTACTGCGTAGAAAAAATTAATGAAAATTAATTGTTTGCTCAATCATCCGTTAATTGATCCTTTTTTCCAATGAAAGTCCAAAGGATCCTAATAAAAACGTCGACCGCGCAGAAAAAATGAAGGGCTTGTCGTCATTAAAATTCTCTGTCGAAACGCAACAGTCTGCGGAATCAGGGGAATAATATTTTTCAGCGACGCGGCGCGATGTTAATTTTAATTAAAGCCTCATCCACGCGAAAAATACGGGACTCCCACGGGAATCTTCGCGGGGCCGTTCTTATTTTCCGGGCTGGCCTTTCGTCAAGATGTCACCGCGGCTAACGAGGAGAGTTAAGCGAAGCAAAACAAGGCATTTTTACTCAGCAGCGAGCGACGAGGCGAGCGGCGCTTGGGACCCTCTCGCAATGTCCTCGAATTATGCTAAACGCTCTTACCGAACCTCTGGCGTGTCCGCCCCGAAGAGACGTTCGTACCTCACGAACCAATGGGGACGTCCGGGGGGGGGAAAAAAAAACGAAGCACAAATTCGCGGGAGGCGAGAGCGCCGAAGCCCGTCATTCTCAGTACTTTCCGATGCGTCGCCATAAAACAAGTACACTTTTTCATACCTGTCGGCTGAATTGAACTCGCTGAAATTTTATTTTAAATTCCGAACGATCGTTAAGGCCCACGTCAACAACCCATGAGACTCCTCTGCGTGCCAGTTCTGGACGCATTCCCCGCGAAATTGTCCGAAATACATACGCACGGTGGCGATCCGTGTCGCGGGGAATGAGAATTTTTAAGAATAATACTTTGACAGGCAGATCGGGGATACACGCGGTGGTACACAATGGCGCGCAGCGCGCACGAGGTAAAACACACACTTTGTAACGTGTCAGGCGGTGAAGGGCGTCAGAATAGCCGGCGTTGTTACCCCGGCGCTCTGCGGCGTACAAGGAGCCCGGACTTCTCTCGCCCGATAGCCTTAAGTGCCGTATCTAAGTGTGAGAGGCGAGCAAAAAATATCAAAGGAGTTAATTTACGCTTCCGCGAAGAGACTAAATGCAAAAACGGAACGGGAGAAGCGAGCGAGCGAGCGAGCGAGCGAGCGAACCGGCGCGCGTAACCAGGGCGCAGCGATGAGACGGCAGCAGGGGGCTGCTTCGATTCTTTTGCACGAGCATGAAACCAGTAATCAGAGTGTCCGGACGGGACGAGATGAATCGTCCCTGTGTGCCCTGGCGTCACGATGAAAGCCCCAGCGCTGAGCTCACGAGGCACCGGGACAACGTGACTTCGGGCGGTGTGTCCAAGTTCGCGACCGAAGATAAATCCTTCGGTAATTCGACCCCTCGACACCCCCATGCACCGTCCGCGTTTTCGCGCCTCTCCTCCTCGCCCTGAAAGCGCGATCCGGATAAAAATTAGATAGAGAGACCCGCCGGACATCCGCGACATCCGCGGAGAGAACTTGTCGTTATCTATCGATCCGAGTAAACAGGCGGAAGGAAATCCTTCGTTTTACGTTATTTCGGTCACGGTCCCATCCTCTGGGAGAAGCGTGCTCTTGTAGAGAGAGAGAGAGAGAGAGAGAGAGGAGGGTAGGGAGAGGAGGAAGACGTTGTCGAGGATGAGGACAAAGACATCTTCGACGCGCGAGAGAAGGAGCGGGATCAAGCGCGCGCGCGGACACGCCGAGAGCGTCTTCGAGGGGCCCTTCTCGCGATTGGCTCGGACCCACGGACGCATAATTACACCCTTGCCGCGTCGTGAGAACGAACGAGAGGGTGAGAGACGTAGAGAAAGGGAAAGAGAGAGAGAGTGCGATGACGAGAGGAGACGGAGCGTCCATGCTCAACACTTCCCAACACGCCGCGCGAGCAGACACGAGGAATTTCGTAGTTTGATTTACAGCTGGCCGGATCCCGCCGTCGTCCATCGAGGAGTCCGTTTTGATTGCGCTTCCCTCTAATGGAGGGTAAACGCTAGGACGTTCATGAATTTGTATTAGAGAATTGGTTCCGAGAGCCGATTCTCGCCCGGGAACGATCCTCTTATGTCCGACGTAGTTTCGCCGAAACTTCGTGCGCTTGGAAACCGCGGAGACCTTGACGGAAACCGTTAAAGGGCCAAAAGAGGAGGGAGGGAGGGAGAGAGAGAGATAGAGAGAGCGAGAGCACTTTTCGACAGCGTCAATTCGGTACCTGAGCTACGGATAATTATTCGCCGCATCATCGGCACGTCCACTTTTTAGGCGGTTTTCGCGAGCGTCCGCTGGCACCCCCGATTATCTCAAGGTTGTTGCAGCTCGTGACTCCATAATTGAAAAATGTTGGAGAGGGTAAAGAAAGGAACAACACTTCTCCTCGTTACAGAGCAATGCTACAGATATGTAACAAATAATTTACATTGTCAGAAAGATGAAGGAGATATAATTTAAAAAATACAAATGCCAGTTATTAAATAATAAATAATAAAATTATATTTGGTTTTTATTAAAAATTCTATGGAATGAAACTTAGTAAATTATTATAAAAATTAATTACATTTCTAATCTGTGTGTCATTTGAAAAATGCATTTGCATTTTTTTTATCAAAATATCACAGAAAATCCGGATACATTTGACAAGAATATTTTGGATGGCAAGACTTCTGGAAGGATTAATTTTCTGAAACGAGAACCGCATCGGAAACACATAAGATACCCTCCCGGGACCACCGTATCGCTAATCTGTTTAAATAACGAAACATCCCTCCCCTAGGGGGAGGGGGGGAGGGTGTTCACGGGCAGAAGGGATCCGCCGAGACGACGAAGAGACGAGAGAGGCGGGTAAACGAAAATCAATGCATCCGACACCGAGCGAGGAGAACGTCGTTTCGCCTACCTAATGAAACGTACAACGTACTCGAGACTCAAGTTTTGCCGCTTTGGATATATTCCTCCCCCGAGAAACTTTCCTTGCAATCTCCACTTACTTCGATTCTTCGTCAAGTCAACGAACAACTTCGATATCAAATATTCGTTTCTCGAAGGGCGAAGACACTTTCGCGTAATGGGAAAATGTCTGATAAAAAAAAAAGAGTGCGATCTGTCATTATTTCGTTACGTAACGAACGATCGTGTCACGTTCGGACAAGCGGGGGAGGGAGGTGTCGCTTTGTCGCTTTGCGGCGAGGCGACTCCACGACGAAATAAATTCCTTCGTACAGCCAGGGTGCGGCACCTCGAGCGGGCTGCGACTAGAGTACAGAAACGGCGCGCACACACATACATACGCGTACACGGCAAAACGAGTCTTACGCTAGAAGAACGCTCGCTAAACTAACTCACTTGGAATGCGGCACGAGGGCGGGATGGCAATGCAAATTTATTCAAAACTCGAAAGAGCCTTCGGCTCGATTCACATCCCCCACCTCCCATACGCGTTCCCTGCGATTCCAAGCCTTTCTCCCTCGGTCGCCACTCTTTCCCGCCGTCTTTGCCCTTCCGGGGAAGATGCCCGCGGTTACCAGAATGCTCGGTTCACCGCAAAAATAAAACGCCCAATTATACAGTCTGTTTGATAAGAGCATGTCCGACATAATTCGAAAGTTATTTTTAAAAAGTACACATATTACTTGATAAAAACCGCTTTATTATTTGTCCAATCGTCTGCATTTTATATTAATAATTCCCTGACATTTTCTTCGAGTTGTCATCCGTCCTCTTTTTCCCGGACACTGTCAACAAAATAATAGTGTAATTTTTAATTTCAAATTTGTAGCTAATTTTTCTCATGGAATTTACAGTTAATTTAAGAGTAAATAAATTGAATCATAATTTAAATGGATAAGAAATCCAAATATATTTGTGTGTTGATTGTGAGAATTGTTAAAGATATAATAATCTTTCGTAAAATCACAGAAATAAAAATTGTACACATTTTATGGATTTATACATTTTATTCATTTATATAAAATATTTAAAAAGTAAATATTTTTAATAAAAAAATAATGTTTAAAATAAATAAGTAATTTAAATAAATATTAATTAAGTAAATTAATTGGTATTTACATAATTTGGCAGAGAAAGGAATAATTAATATTTTACAGTAAAAATATCAAATTAATTTTTTCTTCTCCTCTTTCTTTTTTATTTTTTTATTCTGTAGATTTATATATTTTTTGAAACAATTAATTTTACTCTTTATTTTAACAATAGTATTGCAAATTCTTTTTTGAAAATTAGCGTCCCAGTATCTAATGAGCAAATTTTTATGAAAATAAATTTAATTTCGTGCAATATAATTTGTGTCTTTCGTTAATTGTGCTTTTTAATGTTTTTTAATTTTATTAAATTAAAATTATTTAAATTAAATCTGTGCATGTTTTATTTTTTATTGTTTTGAATCAATTTCATATTTAAACCAAGAGTTGACTTTTTTTAATATAGACGAACCAATACAGTTTCAAGTTATTAGGAAATTGCACGGTGTATATAATTCAAATATATTGCAAAAAATGTTTAGATTAAAACATCGAGCCTCGCTATGTGTGTGGCTAATCTTTTTTCGGAAGCAGAGCTCATGTTTTCATATGACATTTGAACGTTTGGCGCGAGCCGAAGCGCTAGAGTTTTTTTATTTTCACGAATTTTCTCTGCCGATTGTCAAGGCCAATCAGCTACTTGCCCCCTCCCACGGTTTGCCCAGGCGACTCAGTACCATTGCTAACACGCGAGCGGAAGGTCACGTCGTTAACGTTTCGCGATCGTACGTTTTTTCATTCGGCGAGAATCGTCATTTTAGTGCCGCGACGCGAGATCTCGTCGCGTTCCTCGCGTCCTCGTCGATGAAGAGTGAATTTCCCCGCGGAAGGCATCGCCGGGGATGCCAGTGTTCGACGTACGCAAAGAAAAGTGTCGCGTCGCCGCCATTAATTGTCTCGTCATCTTAGTGCCGCGAGGCGAGATCTCGTCGCGTTCCTCGCTGTCTTCTCGTCGATCGAGAGCGAGTTTCCCCGCAGAAGGCATCCCGGGGATGTCGAATCGAGCTGACGCTATTAATCAACGGGCAAAGTGGTCGCGTACCTCGCGCCCCTTTCCCCTCTTCCCTCCCGTCTGTGTGAAGATAGCGCCAAAATCATGTGAGATTTTCGTCGCGTCGTGTGACGTAGTTCGCGTACAACGGACGTACTTCAGGCTGTACGGAACGGTCGCCCGCGTTCGCGTCATGTCGCGGTCCCCGTCTCCGCTCGATTTCGTCGCGTTCCTCGCTATCCTCTCGTCGGTCGGGAGCGAGTTTCCCCGCGAAAGGCATCGTCGGGGATGCCGAAGCCGACGTCATTAATCGGCGGGCGAAGTGGTCGCGTCTCTCGCGTCGTTAGCATTTCCGATCGTGTCGGAGTGCGGGTGTGCGTGTGTGTGTGTGTGTACGAACGCACGAAGAAAACATCATTGATTCATTAGCTGGTGAGTAAATTTATTTTTATTATATTCTCGGTTAATTTTCTTAGTTAAAATTCGTAGTTAAAATTAAATTATTATATTATAGTTTTTTAAATTTGTTCTTTCAATTTTTCTATTTTTTTCAAATTTTTAAATATTGTTTAAATATTTTGATATTTTATATTTTTGATATTTTAAGGGAATGCTGGAATGATGGTCAAATTTGATCAGGGTCGATAATGAATTATTAGTGCACAGTTTTAACAAAATTTTGTATGTATTTTTTTTATAGATTTGGAAAATGTTATTAATTCTGATCACATTTGACCATCACGCTAGTATTCCCTTAAGTGTTTCTAGTATATTTATTAAAGATTTGTATAATATATAATATAATGTTTTTATTAGCAGTACTCACGAGGATGTACCACCTTCATTGACAAATCATAAAATGGAAAGGACAAACAATTGGTCAAGTTTAAGACATATGGAACACATACCAGAGGTGATGCTACTACCGCTTTTAAGATACTTCTTGGTAAGTGATTTACTTCCATAATGCACAATTGTTTCATTAATAAATTGCTCTCGTTCATAGAATTCCATGCTCAAAGAAAGTTCAATTTGCAACAGACTGAGTGCTATCGGAAAATATAATTAGTTCGAATAAATGATATAACTACTGTTGTCATTTATTCGAAACAATTTTTGTAAATTACATTACACTTAACTGATTGTTATTATAGTTATCGATATTAGCTACAATATGTCCATTGTGGAAGTATTTATATTATTTTTATATTATTTGCAAAGTTTACCACTATGTAAACCGATTTCCATCATTTTCTGTAATAACAAGCACGTATTTTGAAAGTGTGGAAAATTTGTTTGGAAAAATTATGCGCGTCCAGGGTTTTAAATATTTTAATTATTTATTTCTTTTACCGTGCTTTTTCCGATGGCACGACCACTTATTGAGTGGCTTTTATAATATTTATTATGTGTAGTTAACGTATTCTCGTATATGTCCGGGGTTTTTGACCTGTAAATTCTTGTTTAAAAAATTTTAATATAGCAACCCTATCTTCAAGACATATTATCGAAATAGTTGTTTAATCTTTGAGTGGCAAAACGCACGCAAAACAAGCTTCGGAAAAAGATTACATTGTTGCAATCATGGACTGAATTTTCTTGCATCCAAATAATTCTTTTGTAATACATATTTATTTTAATATAAAATAAATCCTTCTATTATTAAAGTCAAACGATAATCGAGGCTTTTAAATATAATAATAATGATGTAATAATAATGAGATTGAATAATGATAGCGAATCGAGAGAATTGAGAGCGGATATGAAAGGGTGGAAGGGGGTGCGCGAGGGAAGAAACGCCGGACGATGACGGCGTCTCGACGCGGCGCCTTTACATCGCACACCTCGCCGATGTAATCGCGATGGGGATCGTCGTACGCGCCAATCTGAGAAAAATGAGACGGAGGAGAGAGAGAGAGAGAGCGGAAGGTCCCGGGTACACGGGACGGGTGCCCGCGCAATGGAAGTCGAGTTTCTCACGGAAGAGATTTTTCCGTCTGCCCCCGATTAAGCTCGTCGACCACATCCGGCGGTCGTTACGAGCCGAGGTGTACCGCCGCTTACTTGCCGCGGCACTTACCGATCGCGCCGCATTCCTGCGTGTACCCCGGGCTCGAAACACGACCCGGTCCGATGGAGATGAACAAGAGGCGCAAGAAGAAGGCGCCCGCCTTGTCAAGGTCTCCGCCGGGGCGCCACCGATGGAAAAAACAGCGTTGCGGCGCGATGATCCGGTCGCCGTCGAGGGGACGACGTACGACATGGGCATGCCTATCCTCTCGCGCTTCCCGTCATCGTACATCACGTAATAAATGAGCGACAGTCGCTTAGCATCTCTTACACGCTCGTAATTCGCGCGAGAAGGAAAAAAAAAGCAGGAAAACCGAGAAGGGAGAGAAAAAGGAGAACGCTCTCTCCCCCGCGTTCTTCGCCGTCCTCTCTCGTTAATTCCCGCAGCCTATTTTCTGTGCCAATCGTATCGTGTCTCCGCGCGATATTCTTTCTCTCTTTCTTTTTTTCTTTTTCACGTAAGTCGCGTGCGTGAAAAAGTAATGCATATAATCACCGCGGGAAGGCACCCGCGCACGTCGCGGCGGATAAATTGTTACGCCCGCGTTTTCATTAGTTTCCTCATTATTTCCTCAGTCCGACGCGCTCCCTCCGCCTGGCTGCCGTGCGAATGCAACGTGGACCGAAAACCGCCGTTCGTACGATATGCAAAGCTTGACACGAACCGAGCCTTCTCCCGCCGTGCAATTTTCACTTGTAAGGAGCTTTAATCGTCGTTCTGATTAACGCAGGTCACGAGAGCCGCGACGAGCGAGAGGAAGGGAGGGGGCGGGCGAGGAGGCTCGGATCCGTTGCTTCCTTTCGTCTCCTCGGTAATTGAAATGCTCGGTTCATTCACACCATTAACGCACAACGAGCATTACACTACAATTAAGACGTCGGACAAGTCTCACGATCCGCCACTGGCTTTGTAGGCTAGATTAAAATCGCCATGCTACATTTACCTCGCGCGTATTACGTTTCCTCCCGATGCCTAATTATTTTCCTCTTTTTCAGAAATTAATTTCATTTATCGCACGGAATATTCAGAGTAGGCGCATAGATAATAACACACATTTACGCGAGACGGCCCGGTTTTCATACGATTCGGTGTGCGCGCCTATTGCTTTTTCTGTTCCCAAATGAATTTAACGCCACCTGCTCTTTCTCTCTTCTCCTCTCCCTCCCTCCTCTTTTTATTCTTCCTCCTTCTTTCCCTCTTTTAACGAGAAGTACAAGGTTAGTACGCGACTCGTCAGTATTCAAATTTATTGGCATATTGCGCGCGTCGTAGAAAACATCGGCCGAATTACGCATTGAAGCCGTTGTTTTTCTCCCCCCGTAGTTTCATGAGGCTTCGTAATGTCGTGTGAAAATACGCGTCTCTCGATTCGTCCGTAGGGGCTGGTTGGCCAATTTTTCAGTTTTAAATTTTTACTGAATTTTTATTAAATATTAAATTTAAAAAGTAAATCTCTTATCTATACATTCTGAATACTATCTATAATGGTTTAATAATGTGAACTAATTAATTGATACAAGAAATTAAT
Organism: Monomorium pharaonis; assembly: GCF_013373865.1. Lineage (NCBI taxonomy): Eukaryota > Metazoa > Arthropoda > Insecta > Hymenoptera > Formicidae > Monomorium > Monomorium pharaonis. The sequence goes on along the minus strand of NC_050471.1, from coordinate 2,927,973 downwards.
ATTTTTCAATTAATTTCAATTATTTGGTGCTTCACACATGTTTCAAGTATTTTCAGATAAGTTAAATGTAACACATTATTGAGTTAAGAAATAGTATATATTAAGTTATATTATTATATTTAATTTAATTTAACATAATTTATTTTTCCCTCCCTCGAATTTAGTAATAAAAATATTTTTATTATTTTCCAGTTCAATTATTATTCCCAATCTACAAACACAGTGACAACTATCTCTAGTGTTCTTCTCTAGTCTTCTGTTTTAAATGTAGATTCAATTTATTTCTATAGTCAACTTAGCCGTAGTGTTTTCCTGTATAATAAGGAACCCGTAGAATTCTGAGAAAGAGGGAACGCGATTATTAAGATTCAGAAATTAATCGAGAATGCGTAAAGCAAATAAATTAATACGCGTTATTAAACTTCGATATTTTTATCTAAAAATCGCGATGAAAAATTTCGGGAGCAATAATATCCAGCCGTTACGCAGAGCTCAAACGAGAGAGGATGCCGCGCATACCAGAGTATGACGTCGCACACGGAAGTGAGTTAGATATACGTTAGATCATCGCTCCCCGATCGGTCCGGGATCGCGAAGGAGAAACGAACAACTCGCGAAGCGTCGGCCGATAATCGAGGATGTCATCCGATGATCACGGCGACGATCATCTATCGTGCGTCGAGTCGGACGAATCAGCGCGGAGGAATGGGGAGGCCCAGGTGATCTACGAGAGAGTACGGTAATGGAATAACCACAGGGACGACGAGTAATTGTAAGAATTAACTAATAACACGGCAGCGAAGTAGGGTCGTGCGAACCCGGCATCCCCGGGGCCCCGTAACCTGTCATTCCTCGAGCCCTCCTTCGCCATCTAGAGGGATCTATCAATTACTTCGCCTAAGTGGAGATCCTAGATCAGACAATAGAATTGGGGCCCCGTCGACAGATCCTCCACGGCGCCCACAACCGTAGGTCTCGTAGATCTCTAGTGTGCTGGGTCCGCGCCGCGCGCCGGACCCTACCGACTGGGATTTGCATGTGCAATTAAAGCGCGCCGCGAGACTCGCCATCCGCGAAATTGCAAGCAAGCTCGAACCTCCTTGGACGTTACGCAATTGGATCGTGCCCGGTAGCGTGAGAAGCCGGGGCGGAAAACGCGCGGGATCTTCTCGAAATTGATCTCGCAGGCCGTGAAATATGACGACGACGAATGATTGATCATCAGAGAGATTCGGTTATTCTCATTTCCTCCCCTGCCGCTTTTAAATTTCGATCCGATTCATCCTTCTTACCATTCTTAACCATTCACCGGTTGACGTTACGTCGTGTTTTTTTCGACGAGCTCGCGTCTCTCTCTTTTTTTTTTTTTTTTTAATTAGCGACATTGGCCGCGCGAGAATGCGCCTTTTACTCAAATACTACGCGAGTACGCGAGTCGCATGCGTGGAACAAAAAGTAGCGGCAGGAACGCTTGCACGGTACAAAGCCAAAAAGTGACTTACCGGCGGAACGTTGAAATTCCATTCGCGTGGCCGCGTACGCTATCGCGCTGCGAGCTTTTCGCGCTCCAACGTTTTTAAGCCGACAATTCGCCCTCTGCCGCGCGCTCGCTGCCATACGACGTGTCATTTAATTTCCGCAATAACGCTTTTGTTACCGATTAAAAACAGAAAGAGGCACGAGGTACGATGAGAAAGAGACCGTCGGGGGTGCCGTGTGTGGAGAGCGCGCGCGAGGCGAACGAGGAGCGCGGGAGAAAGAGGAGAGAAAGAGAGAGAGAGATCGGGGATGGATGGTTCACCCCGAATGGGGTGGCTGCGGAGAGACACGGGAGACGAAGAGGAAAAAAATGAACGAGCGCGCGAGCATTGTTTCGCGCGCGTCCATCCACCGCGCCGCGCCGCGCCGCGTCGCGCGGCCCGGACCGGCCCGTCGCGGCTAAATGCCGTGAAATTGTCATCCTACAGTCACAAAGGGAATTCACTCTCGCAACCGGTGAAATATAAACGCGTTTTTCCAGCCGGCCGTTTTTCCACTCCGATTGTTTTTTGGGCCGGATTATTGTTTACCGTCCGCGCCGCGACTCGCAACCTTGCCGACTATTATTTCCACTAACAACGACGATCGCTCGTTATTATTAGTGCGGACGCGGGCACAAGGGGGAGAGGGAGGGGGGGGATGAACGGACCAGTTTTAATCGAGCCTCTGTCGGTGGCGAGAAACGAAACGCGAAGGTACGCCTACGATTTACGATCGAACGGAGGATCGATCTCGCCGGGTTGCGCGGAATAATTTTTTATTTCATACTAAAAATGAAGAACGCAACGAGGATCCGTGGAACCGTGGGGTTAGGATGAGAGGAAGGGGAGGGGGAGGGAGAGAGGGAGAGGGATGAACGAGCGTTCCCGGCACGGCAATTTTGGTCGCGCGGTGAGATCGATCGCGACGACGTGCAGATAATTCTTTTCTAGACCGCCTGTGGAAAAATTCGCGGCCACGGAACGTGCCGTTCCCGAAGCGAATTAAAAGATTATCCGTGTGGCTGCGGGCGAACGGGCGAGCGGGCCGAGCGGTGCGCCCGCTTGAAATTGCTCCTTCATTTCTGGAGCAATGCACGCGAACCTTTCAATCTCGATTCGAGTCAAGAGAGGAACGGAGAGGGAGAGAGAGAGAGGGGGGGAGGAGAGGGAGAGCTCACGATCGATTAGGGAATTTCGAAGCCCGAGACGACGTGTCCCTCGGGTCCGCTTAACCCCCTACTCGTCGACCCTCCTCCTCTCCCCGTATCCGTCGTCTCTCCGTACCCGCGTCCCCCGTTTCCCCCGACTCGGAAATTCAACCGTGCGTGATCCGATGGAGTCTCTTTCTCTCTCTCTCTCTCTCCTCGTCCTACGTCCTCTGCTCCCCGTCGTTGATGTAATATTGGAAAATAATGCACTGCCGTATACGAGAGCCGCGCGCGGCCCAGGTGCGGCTGGTTGAGAATCGGCACCCTCGACACCGATCGAATTCCTCGCCTCTCTCGGCTGGATGTAGTCGGACAAACGCGAGAGCAAACGCGGAAACAACGCGCACGGTGGCAACGATACGTTTAACAGCGCATTAAAATTAAGATGAAGCGCGAACGCGAAGCGTCGGGAAGTACGCGAAAGGCGGAAATGGCCTTTTCCGCGTTTCCGCTGAATTTCTTACACGCGCGCGCGCGCGCAAAGTCATTCGTTTTCAACGATTGGGTGGACACTAATGTCCGGTACACACGAGAGAATACGCGTTCTTAAGACGATATCACGGCGTGTATACGCACGGACGATGAAAACCCAAGGGGCAATTAAAGGAGGAGCTTAACAAGCCGGAATCACTATCGTTTCCTCTGCATCTACCCGTACTACGTGTAGAAGGATCCAGCGCGTAATAAGGTACGCTAGTACCTTACACACGCCCGACGCGTTCGCCACCGCGCATACTTAAAGTGCATACTTAGGCGGCGTAATACGTATATGCGATATTGCCGTCAATTAGGTTTCGTTTCTTTCGGGCCAACCGAGTCTCTCTCTCTCTCTCTCTCTCCCTTTGATTCACTTCGATTTCTCACATCCGCAGGAAGAGCATCGTTTTTCGAATTTTAAATAGGCACAGAAATATTTCCTCCCCAAAATACGCGTCAGAATCGATCGATCGAGTTCTTTAATTAAATCTCTTTACAAATATAGCCGAAAATTGGCAAAATGTTCCTTTCGAAAAAGTTCCAGGGCGTTTCCTCTCGGACTGTGCAAGTTCCCAGCAAAACGAGTGATACAGACGTTACTATCACGATACCGTAGACGCGCATCGGAGCGTGATATGCAAAGTGGTCGAAGAGAAGAAAAAAAGAGGAAGATGAAGAAATCGCGCGACTGGAAGAAATCTCGTTTGTCCATCGGGATTCTCGCTTGGTTGCGAGGTTAGTCAACGCGAATCCGACAATCCCAATTTCCTGCCATGGTAATCAAATCCCGCGTATAGATGAGCGAACGATCTCTCCATCTCTCTCTCTCTCTCTCTCTCTCTCTCTCTCTCTCTCTCTCTCTTTCTCTTTCTCTCTTTCTTGGCACATTCAGCTGGCAGCTAGTTACCTGCCGAGTAGTTATCTCGCATCTTTCCCACTGGCATCGTTAGCGCCTCCTCTTCTCTCGTTGGCACCGAAGACGAGGTGAAGCCGGTCGTAACCTGTGGACACGTAAAAGTTTGTTAGACAGCGCATTCCGCCGTAATATACGTTTGTTTACAAGCCGAAGATACGAGACGCATCACCCGAGCCATCGCATAACTGTCTTGGTGCGCGCTTGGACCTTTTACCGCTGGCGTATGATTTAAAGCGGAATTATCATTAATAATACCGTCGATGATTGAAGAACACGAGAGTGAGAGACTCGAATGGCAAATTAATATTTTTAGCTTTTCTCCCGGCGTCTCTTAATAACGCTAACAATAAATTATTGAATTTTGTCAATTACAGTGTGTCGTTAATAAACGGATTTTGTACAATTTATGAATTGAAGGCAACGCGCTGATACATTGACGATACACTCGGCGACCCGTGGTCGTCGACATCTTCTGTTATTTCGCAGACGCGAAATTCCCGCAAGTGCGTTTGTGTGCCAGGGCCACGGGGCACAAGAAGAGCGTAGACGAGACAAGAAAGGAGCCAACGTGCTCTCTGGCCGAGTTGAGGGCGAAGGAGAGCAGAAACGATTGAGTAGGCGCTGGGCAGCTGTCGAAAGATTAAGATAACCCTGAACTTAAGTGAACACGGGGTGTGCCCGGGCTGTGGATTTAAGGTGATTAAAGGCACCTGATATCGAGAATTATTATACCATATATTTCGTAGTGGCGAAACCATATTCTGACGGCTGCATAAATTTCGTGTCGAAGCCAATAGTTAAAGGGGGCCAACGGACTCGATGGTCTCGGTCGCCATGCTGAAAGGTCTCGAGGCGTCGAAAGCGTAGTCGAGAGAGATAGAGGGAGTTCGGCCCTAAATAAAATTATCTGAAAAAAACTCTGCCAAGTCGTGCATAGACAGCAGCGTCGCCCGTAACGTCAGCCGAGCACCTTTTCCCGACAAATCTCGATAACGAGAAAAAGCGAACGGTCTTCTCTCCCGGAAGATTTTCCCCTAGGATCCTAGGGCGCAAGTGTACGATCGTTAATTGGGGTAAGATCACATCGTTGCGCCGCGGGCTTTTGTCACGAGTCTTGAGTAACCGTGTGCGGGGAGAGAAACAACAACGCGGGGCGACTGCCGATCCTGTGCGGCGAGCGAGGAGCGTGACTCCGCGAGAGGTATAGGAATTGGTGAACCCGTCCCCATCCCGATCAGATGATCCCGGACGACTTCGTGACTTCGTATTTGCTCAGCCATTTCAGCCGGCTAGTGAGCCGACTATCCGCCCCGCCGATCGGCGTATCCCCCTTTTCCACAGGATACATAATTATATTATAATAAACTGTAACGATACACGAGCGTCCCGGCTATCCCCTTGCTGCCCTTCTGGCTCTGCCCTCACGGCCCCGCCGTTTTCTACGCCGGGCTCACCTCGCTCTCGTCGGGGTCGCCTACGACCAACTGCGGGCATCCTCCTCTCTAACTTTTTCACGACGTGAGCCTCCGAGAAATCCTCGACTTGCGGCCGCTGCGCACCGTTGGCGCGAGCGAGACGACGGCCGGCCGGAGGAAGAGAGAAACGCTAATTCCTCGTAGAGGCACTCTCCCGAGAGAGGGACCTCCGTGTCAGAGGGTCGAGTTTATCACTGTCATCTCTTGACGCCGCGGCTCTGCCGTCTTAATAGGTTTAATGCCCGTCGTTCGCTCAGGCCCGGGGTCTGACTCTCGATAGCCGTAACCACTGACACGTACGCGTACCTCGATCACCCTTCTCCCCCCTTCCCCCCGCGCGCGCGCGTGATCTTCCAGTCTCTCAGCTTCCGGGAGTATCGTCATTTAATCGACATTGCGATCACGAGAATGCATCATTAAAAAAAGTTGCGCGTTTCCTTGTCTCTCTTTCTCGAATCACTTTCCCTTTTATAATTTTTGTAAAAAAAAAAGAGAAATAATCTTCCTCATTACGCACCTGCGAAAAGTTTCTTTCTTTTTCTTTTCCCTTCTAAAATTCCTGTCCTCTCCCCCGCTCCGAGGCCTTTTTAACCTGTCCGCGTTGTCGGTTAAATCAAGGCGCTGCGCCTGAGTGTGCGCCTTATCTCTCACGATGTTTACTCGGAGAGAAGCTACGCTCTACGAGCACTGCAAATATCGCAGAATGCGGACATTGTCGAGGCACGTATATTGGTACGGGTAAGGGAGAGGAGAAGCTGCGAGGTCGAGAGACGAATGGATCTTCATCTCCTTCCTTCTCTTCCTCTTCTTCTTCTTCATCCTCTTATTTTTCTCACATTATTGTTCGCTCTGGCTGCGAGAAACAACAGTATCGATCGAATATGTTTCCCCGAGCGGAGCGACCGGAGAAAACAATGCTATACTTGGCACCTATTCGCTTATGCGATATCATCACGTCGCTTTTTGTACGTGTTCGCGATAAAGGAAGAATTAATCGAATAGAAACGAGAATCGAATTAAGAGCGGTCAGATTTCAAGTACCGTAGAAAGAATCGCTACGCGTTGCACGACGTCCGAGGTGCTAAACGACGCGAAGAGGCGCCACGAGAGCGAGGAGAGCGCCGGAGAGCGTGTCGGTACGATCGCACGGAAACGAATAAAAAGGAAGGTAATGAGGCAGCGAGGGTCGGGAGTCGTTGACAAAACGGATTACCCTAAGACGTCGAGCAGCGGCGTAGGTAGGTGGAGGCGTCGCGACGCGACGCGCCTCGCCTCGCCTCGCCCGGGTCGACGAGGACAGACGCCCGGCGACGAAGAATGAAACGGCCCGAGATCCGAGACGCTGTCTAAACAACCCTTTTCCTTAATCATTTAAGTGATTCGGTAAGCACTCGTCTCCGCTCGTCGAATCGTCGGTAACTCCTGCGTAAACTCAACCCTTTCTTACGGGAGAGTACCTCTTTGTCCCCCCCCCTCGCCCCGTCGTCTTTGTCCCTTCGTCCGATAATGATAATACCTCCTCGCTCGACTGGAAAGGGAAATAATGCCTCTCCTTGATCGTGCCTCCCCCCTCCCCATCTAACGCTCGCCAACTCGGAAAGAACTCCACGCAAAGTCGCATGAATAATAATAACTGGAAATTGCGAATTTACAAAGACAATGGATTTCCAGAGCGAATTCTGGAATATCCGTACGTCTTTCTTTTATACAATTGTCATTGCAAATTAATAAAAAAAAATCTCTTCAGTGGCATCATTCAAAATTTAAGAGAAACACTGTCGAGTCGATGAGACAAAAGTACAATACGAGGTATAAAAGTATAATATAGTCCATATCCTTCTCTCACGCTTACCATCACGATGGTATCTCGCAATCTCGCGTGAATCGAACGCGACTCTCAACAGCTATATGGACGGATTTTACCGATTTTACATTCGAATTGGCACGTCGGCGTGGGCGAAAGTTCACGAGGCGGCAGAAGCCGAAGCGACGGGCCGACGTCGAGTTCGATTAATTTTCCGGTCATTATTTTTTACGACTCCTTATCGCCAGCTCAGCTCCCTGCGCTCCGATCTTTCCCTCCCTCCCCCCCCCTCCCACTACATTCTGACGTAAGGATCCAATCGCCCCTCGGGACACAGACACCGCTCTGGATCCGCTCTTTATTCGCGCCACGATTATCGAACCAGCGCGCAGCGGTGCCGTGGAGACGTCGGATCGCGCTTATTCCGCTTTACATAAACGTCTCCGCGGATCGTGATGGCCCCTAAAGATGTTTCCGAGATAAGCCTCGATCGCATTGGAATTACGATGGAGGAGGAGGAGGAGGAGGAGGAACGGAAAAAGAAACGAGAGACCGTCACCGCGTAGCAGCGTGCAGAACGAATGAGAGATCGTCATTCAGCTCACGGTGCAGGGGAATACGTCGCATATTAACGTTCTCTCCTTCGGAGCTGTAGAAATTGCCGGGGTACCTACGGTGGGGGCAGCGATATTAAGTTGGCACGCGGTAATTATCGGACGATAGAGGAGGATCGCGATAAGTCATCGCGAAAAATTCAATATTTCCGTACGATATATCAACGTTATTTACGCGATGTCTCTCACGTTGAACCGTTATTACGATGTCGACTAATTACGCACGTATACCAATTTCATCTCGCGATAACCGAGAGCCCCACGTGCACGAGCGGCAGGTACGTATTCCATTTACCTGCCGCGGCAAAGGTAAAATGACGCTTACGAAGGACGAAGACGGTGCGACGCGTCCGATACGATAATGGCGAATTCAGAGGGCGAGGAGCGCGACTCCGGACCCGCGGATTTCTCTCTCTCGTGGAGACGGCACGTCGTCCCCGTTGGTTCCGTTTGATGGTTCTTTTCTCCGGCCGCTGCGTTCCGCTGTGCTCGGGGTACAGGGAGGAGCCCCGGAGTCGGTCTGGGCGGAGCTTCGGAACCGCAAAACACCGGTCGGGACTCCACTTCGCGGCACTCCGGCTACTATTAATTATTTATGCTGCGAGTGCTGCGCCGCTACCAACCCCCGTCTTCGTAGCCGCGCACACACGGCCGCGCGCTGCGCTGCGCTTCGCGGAGCGAGCGAAAAGGGGGTCCGGGCCGCGGCGCCGGGGCATCGGTATTATAGCCCGGGTAGCCCGCGAGCCGGGGACCGGGCGAACCGGGCCAATCCTATCGAGAGCCGCAATCGATTCGCCCGGAATAATAATCATGATTGGATTCCCCGGGGTTTTGGGGGCAGGACTTTCCGGTCCCCCTGAGCGCGCGCGTCGGGCCCCGTCGAGATCGTCGAGTATTAAAAGCGCAAGGCCGCGGACCGTTGAGTCCAATCGTTCAATGGTACCAACGACCGGCGGAAAGAAATCGATGATTAATTTTTAGGCCAAGCAAGTATGCGCAGAAGACAGAAACGAACCTGAGGAATAAGGAGAGGTGCGGGGAAACTCTCTGATTATCAAGTAAATCGCGCTTAAGACTATCATCTGCTGCCTCGTAACTTGTAAGAATCGTTTCGATTTGGACTCGCTTCGGAAAAATTGCACTCGGCGACGCGGGGGTTTTTTCCCCGCGTCGCGCGCCAAGATCGAACGCGATCGATCCTTGAGACGCGGCCAATCGGAGGTGCGATCTATCTTGGAATTTTTCGGCGGCCGACTATCTACCACGCGGAGGATAGTACGCGGGGCAGACAGACGAGAAAGTTGAGGGTAGAGGAAGAGATCGCGGAGAGGTAAAAAGAGCGGGAGGAAACGACGGTATACGAGATGAGACGGATCGGGCGAGGACGACGATGGAGGAAAGAGGAGACCGAGGGGCAAAAGGAAATAAAAGATGCGTCCGGCGGAGGAGCATTTTTCTTTGGACCGGTGGTGGAGCAGCCACCGTGTGATTACCCGGGACGAGGAGGCATATATGAGTAATTTGTATTCAGCCCGATCATCCGTATCGAAATTCGAATCTACTTAGTTCTGAGAAGCGCCGGTGCCCCGGCCGTCCTGCTCCGTAGCCGCGATCTCTCCGCACTCTCCCCTTTCCCCTCGTCTGTTCCCCTCCCCCTCTCCACTATTCCACCCTCTCGGCTCGGCTTCGACTACAGCTTAATATAATATTATTCGCCGGTTTAGTTTAATGGTGCCGGGCGATTATTACGTGGCCAGAGTCCGACCGACTGGCTTCTTCGGCCTCGGGTACTCTCCCCTGTCTCCCCTGCCGTCGCCGTCGCCGCTCGCCTTTCTACCGTGCTGCTCCTCCTTCGATTTTCGTTCTCTCATATGGCCCGATCGGTGCCGGCATACGAATATACATGTACGGGGTATGTGTACAGTTTACTCGTACACACGTGCACGCATACACCAGCCCGCACGGTTGTTCGCGTCTATATACTCGCGCCCGTAGACACCCGCGCCCCTCGGTAGCGGAGGAGAAGGAGGAGGAGAGGTACCATGAGTGGGATCCTCTCCGAACAAAAAGCTCCAAAACAAAACGCCATTATGATTAGTCCGAAGGAGAGATGGGTGGTCCAAATTACCGCAGATTCGCGTTCCCGGCGATACAACGCTCTCTCCGTTCAAAGGTGCCCCCTCGCACGCTGGACACGCCGTAAAATTAGTTTTACGCACCGATCGGAAATTGACGCACGCGGAAACGATAACGGAACCGATCCGCGGTATACTCTGAAAGAATAGCGTCCACGCGCGCAAACACACACACACACACACACACACATTCGTCTCGTCTTCACGGTATTCTGGAGGCATCGAGAGGATCCAACGAGGATAATCTCACCTGAGCGAGAGCCCTCCGCCTAATGAATCCCCGTGGAATTTGCATTGTGAAAAAGGGCGCGTTTATAATACATTGCTCGGGCGCGTTCGAACTCGTTACGACCGCGCGTAAGAGTCATTAAGAGCCGAATAATTACTCGTATCGTTCCGGACTTGATAGATCGTCCGATCCGTGGCCGGTTTGACCCGCGACACTCCGGGACAGGATGAAGAACAACGGCCTCGGCAGTCGGAAAGCCGCCCTCGAAACGCGAACCGTAACGATTATAACCGGCACGATCTCGCCTCTCGATACAAACGAGCGCACGTGGATAATAGCATCGCCATTACGCGCGCGGCTCCGGCGCGCGATGCGAGACCCACGAATTCATCTCCGACTGAAGGAAACCTCTTCAAGGTCCCGCCGCCGCCGCCGCCGCCGCCGCCGCCGTTGTCGATCGTTTCCAACACCACCGCTACGAGGAAAACCGTTTGCGTTTTTTCTTACCATGTGCGGAATCTCATTTATCCGCGCGGGAATGACAATGTGACGAGTGACAAGCCGCCCCGGCTATAATCTACGTACCGGGATCGATTAAATGGTGGCAAGAAGTCGAGTAATGCATGCGGTCTCTGCCTGTGGTGGCGGGTGGTTGTAGCCGGTAGGATATTAATGAAGATATTCAAATGAGACAAAAATGAGGGGAGAACTGGCCTTTGTCGGGCGTAAAGGTTCCACCGGTGACTCGGCCTATGTAGATTACTCTTCGCCCTCCTTCTCGAAACTTTCTCTCTCCTTCTCTCCTTCGCTCCCTTTCTCCCTCTTCCTCTCTCGTTTCTCGCCGCTTCTTCTTAAACTCTTCATTCTCGATCCGCCTTAACCTCTCCACCTACCGATCGTTTACCTCCCAGAGATTCGATCGTACACCTCCAGAAAGAACGTCCTTTTAACTCGTAACGCGAATTCCCATACTTGGCCAACGTGAAAGCGAAAATAAAATTCACAGACGTTTCCACCCGCGAATAAAAAGTAAATTATTATTTTCATTTTCAGTTTTTTTTTTTTTGCGGTCGCAAATGAAAGGCGTATTACACTTCGCTGACGAAGATCTGAAAGCAAGAAAATCCTATCGCGAAAGGGAAAACCGCGAGCGAACTCTTTGCCGCGTCAGTTCGCCAGTGGAGGATTATTAAAACGGATTAGCGTCGCGAGAACGCATAAATTGCCGGAATATCGTTACACACGGGGGAGAGCGGGGGAGGAGCAGAAGCGGGCGCGACGCGGCGCCTCGCCTCGCCTCCGTGAACCCGATCTGTCATTAGCGGGCTGCTTAATTCACTTGTTTCTTCAGTTTCCACTGGGATGAAATTAGAGCCGCGTCGCGCCAGCCCAGTGGATGTCATTAAGAGCCTTTTAAATCGCCCTTAAGAACCGCCAGGCCATTAGAGGCTCGCGCTCGCGCGGGAGAAAAGGGCCAACCCTTGTACATATCTTTTTTCCCTCCGCCACCGAGTTCCTGGCGTGGTTCCTAACGTTAACGGCGTTTTCCCCCGCGCGAGGCTTTTCGCAATACGGCCCCGGCTTACGGCTCTCGTCGAGACTCGGTCTCTTCTATGCGCGCGTACACACTTTGCGCTTTATCCAGTTAGTTGCGACTAATGTCATTACGCGTCTTGGAGCGCGTTGCGACATGGAAGGAGCCCGGTGCTCCCATCGGCGCTTATTTTCCCGCGCGAAGTCCTCGATCTCGTCGTTTAATGGGTCAAATTGGTGTCTCGGGTGAGCACATGTTAACTATAATCAACTGCGAGAAATAAGCGAACTAAAAAATAATATTACGATAAAAAGAAAGTAAGCTCGCGTAAAAGCAAAAAGCGCGATAAAGAATTTTTGAGGAGAACCGGAGAGAGATTTTCAATTTAACGGCGCCACATATGCTACGTTATGGAACGTAAGACGAGTAGCAGGCACCTTTCCCATTTTAACTTTCGAGAATGCTATTCTGCGTTCCTCGACTGTTTCCAATGAGAGACACAAAGAGCGGACGCGTATCGGCCCAATTTTAATTGATATTTCGTCGACGACCGGCGGCCCCCATTGTTTCCTTCCCTTCCATTATCGGTGTTACCATTATGTTTCGCCGGTGCGATGCGAAACGTCATTTTCGCCGATGCGCCTCCGTCCCGGGTCGACGATCCTATTTGTCAAGTCATTTCAGGACGCGTATACCTGCGCGCCGCGCCGGAATTTCAACTGTTCGCCGACTGGAACGATCTGCCTCGTGGAGCGTACAATGCGGCAAAAATGCATATTGTAAAGTGATGCCCTGGAGATGGACCGCGATACGGGATAAAGTTACCAGAGTAAATGAACGCTCCTCCACCTTCTCATCCCGTCCCCCCCATTAATAAGCAATAAGTTTCGCCGTACGGTCGAGATTGCGAGATACGTTGAAACTGTATCTTTAAAGCGCAGCTACCGGTATTCCGGAGGCAAGCGTATATATTTTGTTTTGTATCACTTCTCTCTTGACGCGCGAGACACCACACGTACCTTTATTCCATTCCGAGTTGGATTCTCCGCGAGTTCCTCCCGGAACCAGGAAGCCAGCCGGTGCAGTAACTCGACCGCTAAATGGCAGATATACGGCGGGTGATTAGCGCATGCGAGCAAATAGGTGGGATTCGCGATAACACGAGCGAGTTTTGCGCGGAGAAGGTTAAGTCGGCGATACTCCCGATAACCCTATCTGGCTGGGCCACGGTAAATCATAGCCCTAGCTTATGGGTGGCAGAGTCGGTATTTACGATACAGGCATAAAAAATAGCGCCGAAGGCAACGCACCGGTGAGCGTCGGTCCCGCGCGACCTAACGGTTCGCGCGAGAGAGGACACGCGGTTTTTTTTAATTAAACTTCACCACTAACTAGACAGCTCTATTATTCCTCCGCGGAGGAGAGTGACTGAAGGGGGTGGGGGAAAGAGAGAAAAAGAAAGCGCTCTATCGGCCGTCAGGACGGGCGATCTCTGGTGAATGAGGGATCGTCTTTGGAATCCGAACGATCTCGCGCGTTCCCAAGGCGCGTCAAGAGAAAAAGAGAGAGAGAGAGAGAGAATTTCTCCATCGAGGACGAAGTCACGGACGGGCGCGTAACTCGGAGAGACTCTGTCCGTCATCTAGGAGCTCCCCTCGCCCCCGTAGCGCGAAGGGGAGGTCGCCATTAGTCACGAACGGAGGAGGAGGAGGAGAGGACGGAGCGTGCCCCCGAGCTGTGCGCAATTACCCCGCGCATTAATCTACCCGCGATGCTGATTATTAAGGCGACGACAATAAGAATAAAGTTTCGCGGGCGAGCGGAGGCATCGGCGCGGCGTAAATCGCCCTAGGAGAAACTCCACTTAATTGTTGCACTCTATATGCTAAACGCGCGCGGCGCGATCGCGGCCCGGTAGCCGCGTGTGCGATATCGCAAGCGGAGAGCGCAAGCCGAGCTGTGGCTCCCGCGAGCGAGTTATGGCACGGTCGCCGCCTCCGTCATGCGAACCGTCGAATCGCTTATCTCTCGCCCGTCTTGGCCGCCGGCGAGAGAACGACCGCTCGGGCGAATTAATTAATCTCTCTGGTCCCGTCGACCGTCGTCGTCGTCGTCGTCGTCGTGCCTGACGCGTCTTTGAGCGCCTCGCCCATAAAGAATAACAGTGTCACGAGGTCTTTTGCTGACTCGCGCTTGCAAATACGCGCGACGAGACTATCATTACGCGGTTCCATCGGTCTTCCCACGTCGACCCGACCGCGCCGGTCCGGATGAAAATTCAGAGCGATTTACGATTCAGCGTGCAACGTATAACGTCGGATGACTCCTCGCAAATTAGACGTGGTCTACGGAGGAGTAATCTCGATTTACGGGCGCGATCGCGATCCATGAAATTCAATAAAAGCCTCCGGGGTGGACGGAGATTCGTGGGTGTCCATTATGCCGGCGGATGCGCGGCCTCAAGTGTCACGTGGCGCGGGAACGAAATTCCATTTGGCGTCACTCAATATTCCATCAAAACAGACCTTCGGCGGCACGGCGCGCAGTCTTTTGTTTCACGATGCGGGCGGCACAGGTGGTGCTGCCAGAGCGAACCGGTAGGTAGGTGGGTGGGTAGGCACTTACAACAAAGAGGCCCATGGCACGTAATATTCAATGACAGTTCGTCCGCGCGATCGACTCGCCATAAGGGTAGTATCATGTGTCTCATTGTGCGATCGATAAATCATCGCGGCGGCTGAACGCTCTCTTTTCTCCTTTATCTCTCTTTCGTCTCGCGAGACGGACTCTCTTCGTGGATGCAGGTACGGTAGACACACGTGAGTCTACAAAAAATTCTCTTTGCAGTTTTTTTGTTTGGATGTCGAGAATGAATTTGATCTACAAAATCTGTCGCGTGGATTTCAAAAAATAAGTTGTAGAATTGGAAAAGGAACGTAACCTTTTGGAACAAAATAATAGATACATTTTATAAAATACAGATATAGATATTTATTATAAAAATTATGTTACATATTTTTTTAATAAAAATAAACATTTGTAAAAATATGATATAAACTTTTTTGTATATAAGTATAAAAAATATTAATAGCTTACATTTTTTAATTCAAGCTTCGTTCACAAACTTATATTATTATTTCGAATTTATAAAAAATGATCACCTGAGATGTTTTCTACGTCCGAGGTTTCAGCAAATCAGTATCATAAATATATGAATCTTGTATATGTTTCTGTTATAAATTGAGTTTTGAAATCTTCAAGTGAAAAATACGTATGAATTTGGATCAGTAAAACTATACATGTTTGCAATAACGTGAGCTTTATTTTTTCCAAAAAGAGAAACACTGTAGGTAGTCTAGCTGATTATTTTCGAATTAATAAATTCTAAAAAATCGTCAGAGTCGCAATATGTATGTTTCCTTTCGAAGGTATTCTTTGATATTTTCATAAAAAAGAGCAATACTCGATAGATTAAAAAACAAGCAGGTCGAGTCTCGGACTTCTCATGAATTCTGCCATTAATAATACTTACATTTTCTCACGAACTTTGTAACCCATTATTCTTGAAATCCTAACGCGATATACATAAATTTGTAGGTCAGATTTACTTTCGGCATTCAAAAATCTAATTCCGTCGCGAGCCGAGAGTTCTTATTTTCTAGAATTGTGTAATTAACGCTCGACATCGGCATCGTTGAAGATTACAACGACGCGAGAGTAAAAGCAATCGGCGGGTGATACCGCGTGCCCTTCGTGCGAAAGCCGCTTCTTCGCGTCTCAATCGCAGCGGCGCGCAATAATCGCGAGCGCGACGTATCATTAGCCGATCCGGTTTTGACGATAATTAGAGACGCACTCGCACGGGGACCCGTCCGTGCGCTACGCGTGTAATCATGTGTTTCCATTAATATTTTAATCCGCAGGGGTTCCGCGCGCGGTTCGCCGCGCGTTCGTCCCACAGAGCGCGTGTTTTTCTCTTTCTCTTTCCAGTTTGAGAGATTCTCACGGATGGCTGCTCGTGCGACGATAAAATCGAAGATCGCGCCGCGTCCCCGTCACGTCGATCAACGGCGCTTTAGCCGTTGAAATATCGAGCGAAGGGAACGGCGACTAAAGAGAGAGAGAGAGAGAGAGAGAGAGAGGGAGAAAGCCGGCGCGGCGGGGTGACGATAATTGCGATCAGAGCCGCCCGATGAAATCCTAATATTACGAGGCGCGGATACGCATCGAATATGAGCATCTAGGTAAACCGTCGCGCCACTAGTCGCGCTGGAGGACGCAAAGCGGGTTGGAAGGAGTGCGATGAGGTGATCGGTTGGCGGGGGATAAGGGGGTGCGAACTATGGCGCAGGGGGACCGCAGGGGGGACGGGGAGGGAGGGGGGCAGCGCGAGAGGGAGGCTCGACGCGGCCGAGCAGGTATAACCTATTGTAATCAATATTAATTACTCGAGACAATGGAATCTCATTGGACTCGATCGTTCGAGCGGCCTCACGCGGAGGGGCACCCGATGATGGGCGGCGGGAAGAAGAGAGAGAGAGAGAGAGAGAAAGAGAGAGAGAGAGCCAGTACACACAAGGGCAGACGGGACGCAGCGGGAATACAGGCGGGAAGGGTTTTCAGGGAGAGGAGGTCGTGTTTGGCTCCAACGGACGGACACGTAGTGTAACGCGGCGCGTTTATCCACGCGAGTGCGATGGGTGCGCTTGCTCGCTCGCTCACTCGCTCGCTCGCTCGATCGCCCCGCTTGCTGTTCTACGTTAGAGAGCATTATCTATTGTTGTTGACGTTATGCGTTGTGCACGCGCGCAGGCCGCTGCAGCCGATGATCGCTGCGGACGATGTTGTCGTTGGACGCTGCCGTGCGGCGGTTGTCGGCGGCGGTGGCGATGTGGTCCTCCTCTTCCCTCCCCCGCCTTCCTCCGTTTGGCCTCACCGTCACCTATCTACCGCCACACCGTTGCTGCTCTCCGCACCTCTCCCCTTCCTCCCGGGAAACCCTCTCCCGGTTCCCGATCCTTCTCGCGACGGACAGGCATCAGGCAGGCGCGGGCGGAGAAACGACAACAACAACAACAAGCACAGCGGCGACAACGCATCGACAGCGCGCCATCCGATGCGAGGCCACCGGGGATCGTCGTCGAGCTGGCAACCACCCCCTACCCCCTTCGGTGGTTACATATCCGACACCTACACACGCGGAACTTACGTTCTCGTTACGCGGGGTAGCCGAGTTCCGACTACGAGCGCGACTCTATGGCCTGCCCTAGCCCCTCGTCATCACGGCGACGCGTTGTTATTAGAAATTAGATAGCGTATCTGCCCGCGCCAATCGGCCATCCGGCTTAGGTGCGGATTATTGGACGAGGAAACGTACCGGCGCGACGCGCGTATCAACGAGATGAATTTCGCGAGCACTCGACTCGTTCATTACGCCTCGCACGAGGACGAGGGCGATGATTACACGAACGCACGGCAGTCGCGCGCGCGCGCGCGCGCGAGGGGAGGAAAAGTCGCGCGATAACGCTCGGTGCAAACGGGGATAATCGCTAATTATCGGACATTAATTAATTAGCCGCGCGACAACGTACTCTTCCGGCTACTTGACGACGACGACGACGACGACGATGACGACGACTACGACGGCGACGACAGCGCGGACGAGGAAGGACAGCGCGGCACAACGATGACGATCGCTTTTTACGTTGCCCGCCGTGCCCGCCTCGTCGCCACGGCCGGCCGGTTAAGTAAGCAACGTTACGCGGTGGAAATTAGTTCCCAGAAGGGATCGGTTTCGCGTGTCCACCCCTCATCACAGTCCGGTGCGTGCTACGACGTTATATCTGCCGTTGCCGTTGACGCAGGCCCTGCCACCGCAGGGACGGATTTCCTCGTCGGGAATTCGCCACGGAGATCCAGCCGCTCAGATAGAGGAGTAGAGCTGGAGAATCGCGTCGACCGCAACGGTCTAAAAATCCCGCTATCCCGCGTGGAATGTAATAAACGCCACGAGGAATACCTTCGCGAATTTTATCTTTCGTAATTTTACAAAAAAAAAATTATCTTTTTAATTTACCGCTACATGCCGGAAGAGGAGGACGATTTATAATAAATTTTTAATGAACATCTGGACCCGCGTCCCTGACGCTTTTGAAAAGGTGAAGCATGAAAATGGTACGTCTTTGTCACCCCTTCTGTCCACCCTTAAGCGCCGCGTTTTACGGCCCCCTCCTCAACGTGGCGCACTTCGAAGGAGAGCCTTTCCTTGTAGCTGGACACCTTCCGGAGTCGTATCGTTTCCGTTTTGGAAGCGGTTATACGGCCTCGAGCCGTAATAAAAGCCGCTCGATAGAATCGCGATATATGCGTTAGCGCAATTACGTGCTAATTAACGCAGAATGCTAAATGAAAGGAGAAAAGGATGATAATGCTCGCGATACGCGCTACGACGAGATGGGAATAGCATGAGGTACAAATTATAACGCACATATACTTAATTGAGAAGATGATATACGAAATTAGGTACGTTCAGGGAAACAGTGTTTCTCCTTCGAGAAATATCACTTTTATATTTTATATAGATGTATGTATGAAATTTTTTTTCCACGTTATACATAAAAATCAGCGCCGATCTCCGCTGCATGCGTTAGTCCATTAGAAACCGGTAGCAGCCGGCGTGAAATAAACGCGGCATTCTGTCAAAGCGTATAACCGGGGTAGCACAAGGTGGCAGGTGCCAAAGGCTTTCGATTATTCTGGCTTTGATCGGAGAAAGAGGAGGACGAGGAGGAGGAGTAGGAGGAGGCTGGCGCGGCGTAATGGGGTTTCGCCACCTCCACGGTTACCATATGCCCGATCTAATTTTTATGGCGTCGATGGGCCCCGTGGCTGGTGTATAGAAGTATACGACGACCTCGGGCAACCTCGACAGAATTTATAGCTTTTCGACGCGATTTTACGGGAACTCCGCTTCGCAAAGTCTGCGCGAAGCGAAAGCCGCGCCTTGAATCTTTCCATTTACGCGAAGGACGTGAAAATTGAGACAGCGTTTCAATAACTAATTTTAATATAATAATATCATTAAAGATTTATGCGTCAAATCCTAGAATGTTACTCTTTTTTTTTTGCATTAACGATATCCTGAGACTTTACTTACATAATTAAAAAATTGTTTTACATTTTTAAAACTCTGTACACACATTGAACCATGACACTTTTGAGTTAATTTTTATTACTTTTGCAAGTATAAAAAATTCTACAATGACTTACATATATATAAGATTTAACATTTCTATAAGGTATTCATATAATTGTTTATTTTTAAAAATTGTACATAAATATTATTAACAAAATGTTAGAATATAATTGTATAAACAGTATTTTACTGTAAACGAAATTTTAGTAAATATTAATTTAAGCTATAAAGATGTCAATAATAAAAATTGTAATAAACTTGTGTGTGACTTAGCATTTGGATGAGAAAATTTACACATTGTTCCAGGAATAATATGCGCACGGTTGTCTGCACAATATAAAAAATAAATAAATAACAATAAGAATTTACTAGAGTAAAGAAAGCAACCGAGGTACATTAGAGTATAATCAAGGCGAAATAATTCTTTCCCGGAGATACCGGAGAACCTCTAATTTTCAATTAAGCGCGCGTAATGCGCAAAAGTGTAATCGCACGGCCTCGTAGAAACGGGCAAGGCCGACGGAATATTGAATGCTAATTTAATGGCTATCAGGTTGCTGCACACGGCGTGCGGGAGGTAATTATGTTTGCGGGAAAACGGAAAAGGAACACGCGACTGTATTTTAATGGCTAACACACGGGGCCATCCATGCACTCTTCCTCCTAATTGACTAACTGCGGGATCTGATTTCGGCTGTAATCGCATTAGTCCCTGACATGCCATCGGATCGTTTCTCTCACTCTCTTTTTCGCCGCGTCTCGTGCCAGTTCTCGCACTTAATTCCCGCACGAACGACGCCTACTTCGATGGCGGCGGCTACGGCCGATTTCTCTCTCTCGTGCAGCGCGCTCGTGGCCTCCGCGTACCACACCGGAGCCATTTTCATAGATTGCAATCGCTATGTCGCAGTCGCATTATCGCCGCATGAAGCAGTAATTAAACAAAAATTGCCGGAGGCGCGCACGCTCGCCTGTCCCGCGACAGTGAATTTTACGCGTAACTTCCGCCCGTGGTAGGATTCCGATGGCCGGCTATCGATAAGAGCTATATCAGCCGACGTTTCTGATGCCCGCGATACCAGCCGACGTCGTTGTCGTTTGTCGTCACCGTCATCGTCGTCGTCGAGCGTCGTAAAGCACTAACGTATGCCAGGCATAAAACACTAACGCGAAAAACGTCGCGGCCTTATCGGCCGATATTACGTTCGATCCGAGCCGCGAGAATCGCGAAGGGGAAAACGCGCGGTATCGATGTCGCGATAATAGATAGCTCTCCATCCACCTGCGGTCTAATCTCGCCAAGTGGGCGAAGCGACTCCGCGATATCTCGGCGCGGTGACTTAAAAATCAGCCATGGGGGCAACACACATTCCATCTCTCTTCCCGGGGTTGAAAACTGTTAAAGAGAGAGAGGGAGAGAGAGAGAGAGAGAGAGAGAGAGCGAGCGCTGTGGAGGGAAGATACGAGTAGTTAATGTACTTATCGTGAGGCGTGATAACGCGACGCCGCCTAAAGTAGGAGAGAAATGGATGCAGACAGGCACACGACGCGTCGAGATGCGAGAGAGTAGATGCGTCACGTCGGCAGCGGGTTCCATTCACGCTTCAGCTCCACTCCTGGCGGAGACAGAGTAATCGAAAATGCGCGCTCATTTTCATCCGAGCCGAAGGGACAGTGGTGCAAACGCGATCGTACAAATAAAAGGTGCCGCGCAACTCTTGTTCGCACTTCTAATTATGTAGGCGAATTTTTTTGGCGGATATTAATACTCCCATCGCGGTATAATTCCATAATAATCAGCCCGAAAATGTGAATATGCATTCTTATCGCGCGCTGTTTTATTTGCGGAGGCATACAAGCGAACGACGGCGGCGGCGGCGGCGGCGGCGGCGTATGCGCGAGATCGAGTCATTGGACCGAGCATACCTACGGATCACGGATTTACGTGTACACGCACACGCGGCTCGCCGGCAACAAGCCCCGAGGGGGCTCCGGAGGACGGGGCAATAATTAGAAAATCGTCCCGCCACCGAATAACCGGACCCTGTCCCTTGTCGAGGCACAGCCCGACACGTCGCTTCCATCCATATACCGGCGCCTGTGGCGCGAAGAAGCGAATTTCCATAGGGTCGGGTAATCTGCGAAAATATTCTCTCGCGTGTAATCGTCGTGTTTTCGCAGGAAAAATCACCCGCCGAGGGAAAGGAGAGAGAACGAGAGGGTGCTGGGCTGCGCTCGACGCGCGAAATTCGCTGAAATTATTTGATTCGATTTACAATTTTAACGACTGCGCGTCACCGAGAAGTGTGGATTAAAAAAAAAGAAGAAAAACTTTTTTTTCGATGCACCCTTACGGTTGCACTTTTTTTTTTATCTTTGTCAGATTCTTCATCTAGGTGAGTCATCATACTCAGAGTCATCTTTTAAACTTTGGCTTCGAGTGTTCGACAGGTGACGCAAGTTCGGAAGTAAGTAGCTAAGGTCACACGGGGAACGGCAAAGTTGCCAAGCGATAGTCGATTATGACACCGAAATATCCGTGGCATGTCGGCTGGTTACTTGTCTATTAGACACCGTGGAATCTGGGAATAATTTACCGAGGTGATCCTCGCACGAGTTGATTCGCGAGATTTTATATGATCAAGGGATCGTATGATTGAGATTATATCAAAACGCGAAGGAAGGGAGTCAAGTTGCTTGACTCTTCGTACATCTCTAGGAAGCCTTACAACTTCCTCCTTCAAAATATCTCGCAAAAGTATATCGACGATTAGATTTTACTGGGAATACAACGTTGTCGCGCTTATCCGACCGAGGATTTTCCGAGCCAATCGTCAGCTCGGGAAGACGCGGGATGTCGCACGGAGGCAACCCTTTCGCGCGACTTCCTTCGCGTACGAATCGCGGATAGGTAGGCAGGATAAGGTGATGCAGGTAGGCGGAGAGAGAAAGAGAGAGAGAGAGAGAGAGAGGCAGAGAGAGCCGGGTCCGGGTTCTCCTTCATAATGAGGTTCGGTTTTGATTAGCACGGAGACTGTTTAACGGTTTGATACCTCGCCGGTAATCGAATCCGGATCTAATCTCTCAAGTTATAACCAGATTATTGCCTCCTCCATGCACTTGCTCTCTGCAACGCGCTCTCTCTCCACGCCCTATTCC
Source organism: Monomorium pharaonis (assembly GCF_013373865.1). Taxonomy (NCBI): domain Eukaryota; kingdom Metazoa; phylum Arthropoda; class Insecta; order Hymenoptera; family Formicidae; genus Monomorium; species Monomorium pharaonis. The sequence goes on along the minus strand of NC_050471.1, from coordinate 2,905,707 downwards.
GTACAGTCAGCTAGTAACATCAACTCCCCCTCGTTCTCTTCCTCTCCATCCACCCCCGCCGCCACCCACAACGCCCCTTTACATCGTCGGTGTAAGGGCTCAGCTACTTTGCTCGCCTTCGTCTCCTCGTTGCGATTGTCGTCTTATCGTCGCACAGTACGCGGATGCGCGAGTCGATCGGGCGAAGCGAACGAATTGCGTTATCAAAAAAATACAGAATATGCGGGAAAAAATGTAGAAAAATGCGCGAAATAATTCGGCCGCCGGTTAAAATTTCGTTAAATTACTCCGGTTTGATCTCTCGAGAGAAGTGTTCGGCGGAAATGACGCTGTCATAGCGCTTCGTAATGCGCAAACATAAATCCTTAGAGAAAAGAAGATAAGATTCTGACCTATTCGTGGCACATTCCCAACCATTGTCCAATTTATATACGGCTGCCATCTTGAATCGATAGTAGTCGTACAACGTTGCGCGTTATATACGGCATGGCATCGCATCGCATCGCATCGCATCGCAGCGGCCGTGTGCAGGTAGTCGTGTTGGGTTACAGTTTTTAAACGCGGCCAAATTATATGGTTCGCGCGCGCGAGGCATCGCCCGCGCACGTTTAAAATATTCCGACGCGGGATATACAGCGCGGGAAAGGGCAAAATAAATGTTACGGCATTACGATGGACAGCGTGTGCTCGCTTACGTTATACCGCGGGGTGGTGGCGGCCCTCCTCCCCCTCCTTTGAGACCGCTGCTGCTACTATACCGCCGTCTCCTCCTCCGAGAGTCCTCCGCCTCCTCATCCTTCTTCTACGCGTCTTCCTCCTCCTCCACCTTCTCCTCTTTCTTCTGACGTCGTCGCATCCTTCTCGCCCTTCCGAAACCTTTACCGACAACACACAGCCAGTAGCACTGTTGATGGCTGCACATGTCTGCGTGAACGTCGCTCGCGTGTTTACAAGCGGCCACGAGAAGGGTATGCGTGCGCCCGTGAATACGTACGCACACATACGCGAAGGAAGGAAGGAGGAAGAAGGAGAGAAAAGAGAAAAGAAGAAACCCGAGGCAGCGAAAAGAGAGCGATGAAAGAGGGGGAGGAAGGAAAGGAGGGAAAAAATAAAGAGAAAAAGTAGCCGACTCGATTGGTGGAAATGAATTCAAAATGGCTGCCCGCGGCTCGGTCCCCGACTAAAATGGCGTCGCGACGTTAATAGTCGGCTATTATGCGCAAATATGACGTTTCTATTCGCGATACCCTCTGGTGGCCGCGGAGTCGCGGGTCGCCGCGTGATATCCTTCCATCGTCGAGCGAACGAAAAAAAAAATCAATTTTCTCTCACGACCGCTCATCTTCCCCTGCCGTGTGCTCGCTAAAAAAAGACCCGGTCGATTTACTTGGTCGAAATTTTTATGCGAATCTCGCTTATACCCGCCGATAAAAAAACAATCCAAGAGGAATCTCTCTCTCTCTCTCTCTCTCTCTCGGTTCCTCGGGAAGTCCGCGTAGAAATTGATCGACCTGGTTATCTGCGACGAAGAAATCGTCGATGTTCTTGTTTCTCGCGTTGGAACGTAATTCACATCCGAGGCCCGATCGTGAGTTTATTCGCGGGACCGGACGAGGTCGATCGACAACGCTCGAAAGGGTGTTCCGAGTTTTGAAAAACAAAGGGCAAGCAACCCTCCTCGCCCTCGAGGCACGTCCACCTTCTTCCCCCCGCCTCCCTCCTCCCTCTTCGCCTTCTTTCCGTCCATCTTTCGAACGTCGATTCTCCGCGCGCTTCCCTTTCTTTTTTCCTCCACCCGCCCTTTCTCTCCGTTTCGCCTCGCCGCAGCACGGATTCTTAATCGGGCCCATTATCTCCGCGCGATCATCATCCCGAAAACTAATCCGTATTTTTTACTACGAAACCGAAAACTCATAAATCAAAGCTCGCGCTCGCCGCGCCGGGGCCCCGGCGAGCGCGGCCCGATTTTGGCTCCCTTAAAAAAGTTGCGCGTCGAGGGCCGAAGGGAGGGAGGGGGGGGGGGAGCGGCGGCCCCGTGTGGACGCGCGTGTAGACAATGGACGCGCGTCCATTTAAGGGATTCGAATGGACGCAATTTTCTATGGAACTTTGTAATTATGGGTAGTTTGTTGGCGCGGCTGGCCGGGGCCAAAAGCTCTACTAGCTCCGAGCCCCTCTTTGTGCCCCCGGTTTGACCATAAAAATTTTCCAATTAAATTAAAAAACGGGCGCACAAATAACGCGGCGCGGGCGCCCACGGACCGGCCGCGATAATTCGCCGCGGTGACGAGACGCCGGAAATTCGGAAATCGCGGGGAAAAAGTATCGCGCGCGACACGTAACGCGGTTCTATTCACGGACGTCGATAAAACTTTAATCGTCGTCAACGAGCGCGCATTCAATTATTTAGCCCGTTACGCCCGCACGGGCGCCCGAGCGTCGTGCCGTTTTTACGCGCGCGCGCGCGCGCCAGTCGAGGAATATCATCTGGAAATTAGCGGGAATTAACGCGCACCATTCGCGGCAAGTGGACCGCGAATGAAGCTGCGCGCGTATCGCTTCGTGCGAATCTACTCGCGGCATCAGGACTGACCCCGTTCAATGGCATCGATATTTGTAAAACAAAACGCATATACGTCGACGCTATTCATATTACTTTATGTTCTTTTTATTATTTTTTTTATTACTTTATGTTATATATTCTTTTGTATCCTTCAGATATTTCCTCGCGACAGTAAATTGACACGCGATAATTTTCCACTCTCCGTGTCAGATTGAAGAGACCAAGTGAATCTAAATAAAAAGAGCACGCGATGTTTAATTCCAGACGATCTCGGCTCTCAGATCTCCTCCGATGGTTTATACGGTGCCTCGACGATGTCGAAAATAATCGAGACATCGCATCGTGATTGTTTTTCATTATCTCGGAAGTAGCCGGTAACCGATATTAACTCGCGGCCTAATCATAGCCCGTGACGACTTTATGCCGGTCATAACTAAATGTAATTAACGAAGGAAGATCTGAAGAGAGCGATAAAGGAAAGAAGGAGGGGAGGGTCTTGTAAAGGGACGCATTACTTGTTATTTTTTTCTCATTCTTCGACTTTGAATGCAACGCGTCGTATTCGTTGAAATTATATAGTGGACATGACGTGTCATTTGGATCACGAATCATTAATGATTCTATTATTATTAGTATTATTCACGCTTTTGTTTGATGCTTGTCGAACCGCCACCGTCGCAAAAGCATCGCCCAGAAACGGTAGACGTGTCATCGTGTTATGTCGCATTTAATGATGTATCAGCACATTGTTGGGAAAATTTCCGACGAGAGCACCAAATCGATCCCGAGAGGCATTCTCGCACGGCTGACCACCACGAGATTTATACCTTGTAATGAGAAATCATTAGCCGCGAGGTGTATTAGATAATCTCGGTAATTGCCAAAAATTGGCCGGTCGTTTCCGAGTCGCGCGAGCGAGTTGATCGTATACGAATAGCCTTTCGGTACCTGCCGGCCCGGATTTAGAGGAGGGCACCGTAGCCCGGGGCCCGCCGATTTTCGAGGTTTCATCCTGACGGGGTCCCGAAAAAAAAAAGGAACAGGGAAGGAGGGGAGGCGATTCCGAATTAAACGAAATTGGAATACGCACCGCAGAAACCTAAATCACGATCGAATATAAGCCAGTCGATATCGCGCGCACATTATATCCGCTTCATTAAAGAATTCAACCCAAAAAATTCGCCCACAAAAGCAAAAGGAAGCCCTCCTATCCCGGCGAGGTTGTTTTTAAAACAAAACCGGGATATGAAATTCTGATATAATCGTCTGTAACAGTTTCGAGTTTCGGCGCGTAGGATACGCGAATGTTCGCCCGAAACATTGGTTTTCGACGAAACGCGAAAAAAATCCTAGTACGGCGCCAGAAAGTATCTATTCGATTCTGCCTGACACGTCCGCCCGCCGCAAAACGATCAAACAATAGGATCGCGGGGATCGGACAGATATTAAAAAAGAAAACGGACGAGGGCGGGAGGCAGGAAAACGAATAGGAGAGACTAAGCGCCTCTCGCGCCCAGCAACACATGTATCCATCTCCGTTTCTCCGAGGGGGTGCGGCGTGGCACGGCGTCAAAATCAATCACGTCGGATGACAACCCCGATGGCGAGTGTTGAGAAATAGACGCATAACGGATTCCATCGGCGGCGTGAAGGAAAGAGAAACGAAAAGAACGAAGAGGAAACCACAAAGCTTTTGTCGAACGGGCAGCTGCTTTTCCTCGGCGAGGAAGCGTTTTACGCGCGCGTGCATATTTTTTGCTTTACGTAAAGCGAGAACAGACATCGGGCGATATTAAATCGCAACTTCAACGTCATCCCGGTAGAGACGAAGGCGCGCCGTAATTCATTAGGAGGGTCGGAGTGGCGTCCTTTCGCGAAAATCGAGAAGATTAAAAGGATATGCCGGGTTTGATGGGAGGGGAGGGGAGGGGGAAGGAAAGGAAGGAAATGAAGATCCAATTGGATGGGGGAGGCCACTCAAATCGGGAGAACGCGATCGGGAGGAGGCCAGCGGCAACAGCACAGCAGCGAGTCCGAAATTAAAGCCGCGTCCGATAATATCAGCCGCGGCAGAATCTGCATATCATACTAGGCGTTCCCAATCAAGTAATTAACAAAAAACCGCGGAGAACGTGCCATTAATCATCCACTCGGAGCTGCTACTCGGAAACGGGCGCGTACCGAGGTATCAGATTAGCTAACCCCTTCGAATCCGAGGCGCGCGCGCGCGCGCGCGGTTGCCGAAGAGACGGAGAGGAACTCCCTCCCCCCTTCCGCCCTCATTCCTCTACCCTCTTCTCGCGGTACCACTAATTTCCGAGTGACCCTCGGCGGACCCCGCGCGCTCGTTTACCCCGTGTCCATCCCGAGATATTATCCGCGGTGGACGCGCAAATTGCCGTTCTCTCTTTCCGAGGACGACGGCGGTTCGCGCGAGACGAGCCGATGACTCGGGAGTTTGGCGAAGAAGACGAGAGCGAACATGAGGGGGAAGGGAGGCAACGAGCCTCATATTCGTGATGTGGAATAAAAAACAATGTGTCCGTTCCATTGTCGCGTATACACGTACGCGTCGCATGCGCCGGAATAAATCCGCCGTGGCGGACTCTCGAGGATGTCTGCCGCATGCCGTTGCATAAGTAAGTTTCCGCGCGAATTGCACTCGTACACGTCGTCGCTCCAGTGCTCGTATCGTGTCCCGCGGTCCCGACGGGATTTTCCCTTTTCGCGTTTCTCTCATCGTCTCTCAAGCCATCTTCGGTCTTCTTTAATTTCGTCGCTCGGCCCCTCGCGGCTTCTCGACTCCTGCCGCGCGAAAGGTCGATACATCTACACCTCTTTCTCTAACCCTCTCTCTCTCTCTCTCCCTGCCTCCCCCTGCCTCCCCCTCTTCTCTCCGTCCACACGAGCACATTCGGAGATCATTGCGCGCTGCAACGTCCAATTATTCCAATGCAAGCCGAGTTCAAAGAGGTTAATTCCGGGGCTAATGTATTCACCCCTTTTTACTTGAACCCACGCAGATTTCGTATGTATTGCCAATTTTGCATTTATACCTCCCCCTCGCTCTTCCTGCCACCGCCCCCTCGCTCGACCCCGCGCCGTCCATGAATAAATTCATCTCTCGGTTTCGCTTTCGATCGCCTTTCCTCCCTCCCTCCTCTGTGCCCGCTTTCTTTTTCCCCTCCTCCCTTCCGCCTTTCTAATTTTATTACTGGCAGATTTTATGCGCGACGGATAAATGTTAACGTTTTTCTCCTACAGTTCTCCTAGGAAAATTCCTCTACTCGCGTTTCCCGCACCTCCCGCACTCTCGCCAGTCAGCGAAGGCATAGACACGGGAGTGACTGCCTGGGTTATGCCGCGCATGACTATCGGATGATGCGATACATTAATTCTCGGTTTATAATTGCTCGCTGTTAATTGCATTCGAGATTTCCAGAGTGAGAAGGAGAGCGGGAGAGGAGAGGCATCGGAGCACGGAGAGGCGAACGGAGAGGGCAGGACGGAGCAAGGCGCGCGGCCGAGTGCGACGAGGAGGACGAATGCGTATCAATCAGAGCGGTGTCTTGCCCACGCAACCCTCCAACCCCCATGTATACGCGAAAACAGCCCCCGAATGCTCCCGCGCTCGCCGCTAGGACTCTCACGCTCCTTGTCAACCGATTCTCTCCTCTCCCTCCTGCCTCGACTGGGATACACAGTCCGGAGGATAGAGGTGCGTGTGCCATTTATCACCGGCGGGGAAAAAGTGCGCGTCATCGCCCGTACCCAAACTCGGATGACTTCGTGAGACGCCTGTCAACAATATCGCCCCTTTCCGCACGACGACAAGAGGAAGCGGCCGCACCGATTTCGCAACGGAACGAGACCAGCGGACCCTTTTTGGTTTCTTCACTCTCTCCGGCTCCCGTTCAGATAGGAATCAACGGAAAAAAAAAACGACAGGGTAAAAAACGACACAGCGATTCTTATTTCGCGTAATACGTGTATGTGTAACAGGATAAAATATTTACTCTGAAATATGTGACTATACAAAATGTATAAAAAAAACATTGCATTATTTCATAATGCGAAAGTCAAGACTGCCGTGGCCACGAGTAAGAGATCGCGGAAAGTTCGCCGCATTTTCATAGCGGCACGACCCCCGACGATCTCTCGTGGACAAATAGCTTAAGACCTATTATGGTATAAGAAAGAGGCACGCCTCTCGATATCGGTTGGCAGATATCAACCTGTCGAAACTCCGCCGCGGAAACTTAGTCAATCTGCTGCGCCCGACCCATCCTTATTCTACCCCCAATCGACCCTTAAAGCCTCGGCGACGGAGCGCCCTGCCGGGTAGCAGTCTCCGCAGGGTGTTTCTCACGAAGGTAGCAGATCGTATTCCGAAAACTCTCTCTTCTTGTCGAGGAGGCAAGAACTCGAGAAACAAAGAGGACAAGGGAGGCTGGCTCTGACGAAAGAGAGAGAGAGAGAGAGACGCATTCGCGCGAGTTTGCTTGCAAAGTGTCAAAAGCTTCGTCAGCGAACAGGCGGTGAAAGCGGAGAGACCTAACCGGACGAGATCGATGATCGTGCGCTACCGCGATACGTTACAAAGAAATGTTTTTGCACGGAGATTCGAAAGGTAAATGATAAGAAGGCTTTAACGAGAGTAGGAAACGCGAAAAACGTGTTTTATAACAAACAGGAAATTATATAGCCTGATCATAAACGATATACTTATAGCATAGTACACATGACAGACTTAACATAGCTTTCCTAGTCTAGTGCGCTCTCTCTCTCTCTCTCTCGATGTTGCATTAATTGATCGAATTCTTCACATACTAATTGAGATAAGATCGTCCTGCCCCAAGATCGAAGTTCCGCCTCCGTGAAGCGTCTCGGAGAAGACGCGGCGGAAGTTGGGGCATCGCGACGCCCCGGGCAAGCGAGAAGACGCATACCTGTGTGTAAACCGTCAGGTACCACGGCATAGTTCATCCGAGACGCATTTTTCGCGCCCCTAACCCCGTGGCACTTGACCTCGACGTATATAGGGTCGACGGACGCGCGCGCGGGAGACGACGACGACGCCGCAGATGCGGGTCGGACCACTACGAAAGGACTACGGGGATGCCTTCCGGAACTCAAAGACATTCTCGTCTTGGGGACCGCGAAGTTTCAACCATCCTCGATGACGGCGGCGGAATCTCTGACCGCACGATATCCCGGGGGCGAGCGCCCGCTCGCCTTAAACATCCCCCGCATTGCCGGGACTTTCGTCGGGATTGCCCCCGTCGCCGCCGCCGCCGCCGTCGCCGCAGATTCGGGAGTATGCCCCGCGGCCGCATCCACGCCACGAGGAAAATATTTTATTAGCGGCCTAATGGATCGGAAAAAAAAAGAAGCAGCGGAACATATCGCTCGCGCCGGACCGGCCGAAAGCGCGAGACGCGAGCGTGGAACTTTCAGCGCGCGCGTAATAATTGATTTGCATAATTATGCATGTGCATAATTATGAATTTAAAGCGTCCCGCGCGGTGGGTACATCGTATCTGATACGCTTTGGCGGTAATAGTAATAAGTTTGTGCCAGACTTGCCGCCGAGCCGAGCCACCGCTGGCTGCCGTCCATGACGCCGCCGCCGCCGCCGCTCGTCGTCCACCGCGCGCGTTTATCGATCGTATAACGCATTTACGGCGTATCGAAATATAATACTGCCGCTCATCGCCGCAACTCGAAACATTTAGCGGAGCTCGGAGTAACTCTCCGAGAGCCTCGGTCCGTGCCGTCGCTGCACCCAGCAGCGACCCGCTGCTGGCTGCCTATACGTTACGTGCGTATGTAAGGCTGCTGTGCATTAAACGATGCATGTTTCCCACTACTGAACCCTATTTACGGAGGCCGCGCTCGCTGAGCGGATAACGAACGCGAGAGGCGTCTCTCTCTCTCTCTCTCTCCCTCTCTCTCTCTCTTTCTCTCTTGGCCGCACGGATGCGATATCCGCTTTTGTACATTTGCCGATCGACTTTTAAGCGTAATTATGGACGCGATATTAGTACGCGCTCGGCCAACCGGATACCTTTCAGGTATTGAGAGATAACGAGGCACGAGCGAACGAAACACGTCTTCTGTCCTTGAGTCGGTAAAAACTTTAAAAATATTTTCTTTTTCTGCGCGATAAGCATAAAGCATAAATGTCTTCAATATTCGGACGCTTGTAAAGAAATTTATTATTGTATATTATTAGTCTCAAATATGTTTTTTGCAACATTAAAATTTAATCGTCCTTAATTAAATGTTTAAAGATATTTCTAAAGTAGATTATTTTTAATATTGTAAAAATTAACGAAAAAATAAATTTTTTACAGAGTTGACTTAGAACTGATATTTGCATAATGTACTTGAAATTTTTTTAAAAACGTAATGTCTTCGTTAAGATAATATTTTTGTGTTTATCTTATAAATAATACAAAAATAAACATTTAGGATATTAGAGGCAAACATTTTAAATTGCTCATAGTAATTTATGCAAATGCTTTAATAAAGATTTATATATAATTTTCAGAATAATTAAAGAATTTTTCACACATATCTTTATGTATTATTAATAACATATATGTTACATTTTATATTTTATACTTTAGTTAATTACACAATTAATTAAATTATTTTATATCGTAAACTCTATAAAAATTTAACTCGTAACTGGTTATACCGAGGCGTTTACCTTGGTGAAATGACGTCACCATCGCGGCATTAAGTAGTCAAAAGCGAAATTCGAGGAAACTCGAGCGATAGACATGGCAGAATGAAAACTGGGAGAGTTTCCGCGGTACGTAACTCGTCCGAGAGGGGGAAGAGAGCGATGGTGAAAAGGAGAAACGATAGAGAAAGGGCCGGGGGAGAAAGAGCCGTAAAGACGAAGTTATGGCTTTTCGCAAGATTCTCCCGCCTCCGTCCCTAATAATGGATAAAACGATCATAAATTCGACGGGGAAGCTCTTCGGCCTCTTTAGGAAATATTAATTAAAATGTAATTGTTCCGTACGGAGTCTCGAATGTTAGGATAGGGTTACAGGGCCGTTTCCTCCCTTCTCGGTCTCGCGTCGCCCACGCGTACCTCTTTGTTTTCGCATCCGATAATTCAACCGCGCATCTACCGCTCCTTCCAGTTGGTGACTACATAAGATCGCCAGTCGAAGCCAAGAGATGAAAACAATCGGGGGAAAGTCTCTGTAAGTCGTCGAGCGGGCATCGTAACGGAATTACAATCTGTCCCTCGAAAACGCACGTACGTTTTACATTTCGCGGCGCGAAATTTTATCCGCTTTCAGCTCTCATTCGCCATCGATTAATAATCTCTCGTGTCGCCGCGGCGGCGTGACAACGACGAAATGATCGATCGCATTGTCGACTGCCGAATATTTCCGTCGTCGATTAGCACACGCGTGATCGCGGGAGAACGCGATTAACTCGTCAACCGCGGCGGCGTAAATTCGCAAAGGGTAGCTGGGACGGGGAGGGGAAGGAAGGCAGTCGATCGCGGGTCGCGAAGAGGTATCGGGGCGCCGGGGAGGGTGTGCCATCGGCTCGAAAGTAATTCCGTCCGGTGCACGATATTCCCAAAAACTCGTGTTTTCGGCATATCGTCCGTGGCCAGCCCCCGACTCTCTCTCGGGTCGAGCTTACGGGGTACGTCGTACTCTCTCTCTGTGAAGTCTGCCGGGTCTAGGCTGGCACATCAAAGAGAGGGCAAACAAACGGCGGGGGGTGGGTTGGGTAAGGGTCCTACCGATGCGATGCAATTCGGACATGGGACACAAAGTGATGACGTCACCAACCGGCCGAAAGCCCTGTTCGTCGTCGGCCATTGTATGCTCAGTCACTGGTTTACAAGTTCATTGCACACTATCACTTTATACCGACACACCGGCCCGGCCGGCCGCCCGGCGACGCCCCGCGACACCCCGCGCGCTGGCACGATGCTCCTGTCTAGAGCTGACTATACCCATCGCTCTGCCTTGTTCGCTTACCATCCCCCCCCCTCCCCCTCGTTGTGTCCGCAAGAGTCGATAAGATCGGGTATCGTATGAAAAATCGGGATTTTCAATTGGATGCGGCGGAGACGCGACAGAATTGCACGTCAGCTTCAACGATTAAGAAAACGAATGGACGGTTATGTGTGCTGATCACACGATACAGCTTGATGTAACTCTTTAAGATTATCAACTCCGATAGGGTAAAAAAAGAAAGAGATGTACTGGATAAAGTTACGGTGTAATAAAAGTATCAGACTTGTAAGAAGTCCTGCCTTCGACCCAAGGTTTCCTTGTCATGATTCAATCGTTGTATCGTTCTGTAATTATCACGCTTTTTTAATTATGTCGAAAGGCAAACGTGAAATTGGAACGGAGGATGAAGCGTCGCGCACCTCGGGCAAGGCGGCGGCGGCGGCAACGCGACAGCCCGCCTAGCCGAATTCACGCCATTTTGAAAGCGAGGTCGTCGATCGTTCGTTCGTTCGTTCGTTCGTTCTGTCGGAAGTCTGTCGTGGTGCGCCGCAGCTGCCACGAAACTCTCATATCCGACAATCGATCTCGGCGCGTGCTGGACTCGCCATTTTGAACGGGGAAGGGGGCGAGGGGGCGCGAGAGGGAGTTTCGTTCCCCGTCGCCATTTTCTCTCTTTACGCACGAATATCGGTCTCGGTCACGAATACCCGCGGCGACGTCGACGATCGGCACGCACCTACCTCACCGGCCCGTCCAGAAATAATCGCCCCCTGTAACGCGAGAACTACTTCCGAGCGGCCGCACTTTCCAGCCGCGCACCACCTACTACGAATTCGTCGGCCGAGCTCGAGATAAGAGCTATCGATAACGTTGCAAATGTTGGGAAGAAAGACCCGTTATCGAGCAATCATTAAAACAATTGTGATCGTCCGTTACCTCGGGTGTCGGCGTTAGGTGAAGCATTTAACAGAAATAATAAATTGTAATTACTTTACGTAGAAAGTCTCTGTAATTGTACGTACAGGTAATTGTACTCTTTAAAGTACAATCAGTGAGATCAGTGAAAACACAAAAATTTCCAGTGGTATAAACATATAACTTATCAAACAATGAGATGAATACTGATCTTTGAACGATAACGCACTATAAAGTTGAAATCACTAAAAAACAGAATTCTCACTAATTAATAGTTGTAAGAATATTACTGCAAACTGTTGATAATACACTGATTGTTATTTAAAGAGTACATAACAATACATCATAATATATATTGCAAGTTTTATATTTTATATATATTCACGTATCTCGAAAAAAAAAAAACGCAAGCTGATCCCGTCGAGATTCGCGGTTAATTAGTTAATAGAAAGACTGCGTGCGACAAGATTTTACTAGAAATTCGATCTCGCGGCGATCAGCGAGTATCAGAGACTTTCCGCAACGGCACGAGTAACGACTTAACGCGAGTTCGGTGCCGATATTGCGAAATCCGTCGATCGGCGCGTCGCTGGTTGTACACGGCGCCGGGGGGGAAGGGGGAGGTGCCACGGGGGTGAGGAATGACGAGGGATAGAATGAGAAAGAGAGCGAGAGAGAGGAAGAGCAAAGAGGGACAGAGCGAAAGACAGAGAGGGGGAGAGAGTGGACAACGCCGAGCCGAGCGTACCACCCAATTACACTGCAGTTCAAACACATGCAAATCCGGAGAATAAGCTTTATTTGTTGTGCAAATTAGCCGCATATTGGCGCACCGAACGAACGGGTTTTGTTACCACGAGAGTGAGAGACGTAGGAGGCGAGAGAGGGTGTGGAACCTGAGGGGTGTGGAAGCGCCGGTCCAGCCGGAGGGAGGCAGGGAGGACGAGAGGGAAAGAGAGAGAGAGAGAGAGAGAGAATATCGTGGGTCAATTGCTTATTTTGAATCGGGCCGATGGTGCGCCCACCGTCCTGTAAATACCGCATACTGTGCCGCGTGTGCACACTGTGCGCGAAAAATATATTTATATGTATATGCATACGCGGAAACGCGGGATCGAAAAATTGCGATAACGATAGCGGAGACCAATCTCTGCCGCCAAATTGCACCGCACGCGGACGAAGGGTGAATTCGAACGGAACAAGGTGATTTGCGACATAGAGAAACGAAACTCCGAGTCCGGAATCGAATGCTACGCGCGTGCACGGCATATTTAGATCCCGCGCGAAGCGAACGGTGAACGGTGAGATGCGTGACCACGTCGAATCCGTCTGCCGGAGACTCTCGCCTCCCTCGTCGGTCGATTGATCATCCCCGAGAAAAACGAATCGTCCCTCGGATTTGCGAGCGAGCCTCGCGAGGAATTGGCCCGTAATCGAAATCAATAAAAATATAGACTTGTCCTGCCCCCGTGGAGAGATGCGCCCGGGGGCTCTTCGCCGTGACTGACGAGGGGGTCTCGAGGGCTCGATCTATCCTTGAGGGACGAGAAAACCAGGGCGAGAGAGAGGATGAGGAACTCGGCGATAGCCCCTGACCCACGGCTATCCTTCACGGGCATCGAACTCGCGCGCATCCCGCGGGATCTCTTAGTCAAGACTCGGGGTGTTCTCGTATATCGAGCCCGCCAAGTCGAAATACTCACCGGTCAACGAGCTCCGTGAGGCTATATGTACGCGCAGATAAGAAAATAATGATGTGTATAAGTTTTACGTAAACTCGGAATTACGACGTGTGATCAAGTCACACGGAAGATACCAAAGTCGTTAAATGATTTCAATATTCTATAATTTTCATAAATTCTCTTTAATTCGATCGTCTATCGTGAATCTTTCATTCCTATACAAGAGACTTCTTTGGAGCCGTTTAAGGCTGATGACTTTGCGATTTTTTCTCTTTGCGAAATTTCCATAAAGTCTGCGAGCGGAGGAGAGAGAGATGGACTTCTGGAGCATTTCGGTGATACATAAAAAGAGCCACGCTGTGCGCAGACAAATGTCGACAGTCATCGCACGAATTAAAAACTGCGACCCTCGTCGACTTTTGTCCTTTATCACTCCGCCCGTCCTTGCGACGCGACGTATAAAATCAAAATAGAGCTTCGCGTTTTAACGATTCCCGGTCGTTTATCCAGTGACTTGCAACCTATTGTTATATCCCCGTTTTCCCGCTCTGCTCTGCCATTCTCTGCCGCCCTCTGTCCCTCTCTCACCCTCTCTTGCGCGTCCACCCCCGCTCTCCTTCCTTTCTCTCTCTCTCTCTCTTTTTTTTTTAAATCCGCGCCGATTTCGTCCGTGCCGGGTTGAATTTGAATCGACGGCGCAAAACCGTGGAGTCACCAAGGCTTCATATGTTAGCCGCCGGCACGCGGCGATGGAAGGGTGCGCGCCCTTTCTCAACCCCGGCAACGAGAGCCGTCCGGCGCAGGAGCGCGCGAGCCGCGCCGTGGAACGCTTTTTCCGACCCACTTCTCGCGGCAAGATGCTCCTGTCATCCTTCAACATGCGTGCGACGAGGAAACGTACGGCCGAAGAAATCGAATAATAACGGGACTGTAAGAATGTGACTTGCACTTGATGCAGATTTTTCGGTTGACGCTAACTTCACGAATAACTCATCAATCTCTACAACTTAATTTGATTAATTTTTTAGCAACATTGTGTACATATTAAATTCAAATCATTTAGATTATTTTAGATTTTTTAAAATTAAATTTTGATAATAAATTCTACAATAAATTTTCCCTTTCCCTTTCACTTGTCGAACAGAATTCATTGACGAAGAATTTTTACGTTTATATTCAGAACGTGTAACTAGAGTGTTCTAGTATAAGAGTGAAATATACGTATATTGATTACTGCTTCGAAACGTCAAATGATGCAAATTGCACCGTAACGAGCGTAACGAGCGACAGACAACGAACCGAGAAAGAAAGCGGTTGCGATGCCACGTAAGAACGAGACCGGCGGACGATTGCAACAAATCGTGATTTACCGCGCTCGCTCGCGAAAAAAAAAAGGAAGAACGCGCAACAGACGATAGCTGCCGGCTAGACTCGTAAGTCGTAGAAATTCCATTGAGTTTCCCTCCATTTCCATAAATCACGTAGCCGTGACAACAAGATTGCGTTACGTACCGTCGCTGCGACGTTGCTTGTTGCATTTTGCGGTGCACCCGCTCGCGGCGTCTTGCATTGCGTCGCAAAGCGAATAGGGAACAATAAAGCGACGACGGTGACGTAATCGATAGTCACTAAGTTGCGAATGGTCGATGATAGTCTCGGCTGTCTAACCGGCGCGGCCAAGGATAATGATGCACTTACGTAACCGCGAGAGTGCTATTGAGTCAGATCGCGACTGGTTCCTACGATCCCGAAATTTAAATCCTCAAATAGGCGTAACGCTTCTGAATTTAATTTAATTTGAAGAATAACGATATCTCTTAATGTACAGATAGAGATTGAGAATTGGATCGAGTACGAAGGTGAGATGTGCCTCTCGGCGGGGTTGGATAAGAAAAGACGAAGCCAAGGGTGCGCAACGAGCGCAGGCGTCATGGGAAAAGAGGCCAGTGAGTCGAGAGTGCCGTAGCGACACGTTCGCTTCAATCAATATGCAAATATGACTGACACTAATTATACGGAAGCTCCGCGCCCTCTTTGATGTCGCTTGGCTGACTGCACCACTCGCCTACGAGCGGCGAGTAGGAGAGAGAGAGTCCTTGGTCGTTGCCTGGTCGTTCGGCGGTATTACTACCAGGACCGGGGAAAGTGAACTCGTAACGAGTTACTCCGAACTACGAATAAATCAACCCGCCACGAGTTCGCTTTCGTTACATTCACGCGGCCTCGCGTCGTCCGGCCGGACGACACGATGACAGCTTAACTATCGGCTTTTGTTTTTAATCGGTCTCGCCGCGCAATTGCATTTCATCGTATTTGAAGAATCGCCGAACGGGATTTCGCGAAACGACGCGTGACGACGAGGGCCAATTAATTAAGCAAATCTGCATGAAAAACTGACGATCCAACCGCTGCCAATGTACTTTACGTGAATTTCGGTAGGTTAAGTATACGCGAAAACTAAACGCCCAATACATTTTTCCGACTGCGAGGGATGACGTAAAGATTACAGTGCGCGATAAAAGAGATATCCGGCGGTGTTTCATCCTCCCTCCCCCCCCGCCCTTCCTCCTCGTCGCTTTACGCGCGAAGTCGCGAACAAACGGGGGCGGGAGGGAGGACGAGGGGAGAAAGGAAGAAAGGAGGGAGGGCAAGGAGGACGACGGACGCTCGCAACTCCTATTAAGGCCGAAACAATTCAAGTGCAGGCAAGATGGCCGACGTCGGGCTTTGAGACAGAAGCTCTTTTCGCGATGCATCTGCGCTATACGCGCGAGAGAAAAAGGCGTGGTTGTGGAAAAGGAAACGGGGACGGGAAGGAAAGTGGAACGAATGACGTCGATAACAACGACAGCGGGGAACCGGCGAATAGCGCGGTTCTCTCTCTCGACGTTCGCTCGCTGATACCGTCACGGGAAACGGCGTTACGCGCTATTTACGGAGGAGAAATAATGAAGCGGACAGGGCGAACTTAGACCGCGACGTGCGAAACTCCTCCTTCCCCCGCGCGTATAACCGAAAAACCGCGGCGTCGCTGCGAACGGACGATATTTGCCCCGTCTTCGGTGGTGAATCCGCGAGGAGGTTTGTTTTCCACGGCAGTCTGGTTGGCTGCGAATAAATATAGCCGCATAATATACACCGAGGGCGTATAGGGGTATATATCGGTATAGGTATACACTCGGCGGTGCGTCAACGCGCGAAATAATACCGCTTTATATGCATACGCGATTTGACGCGTAAAGCCATGATTTTTCCACGGGGGTCGCCCTCTCCCCCGAGCGCGCATATGCGCGCGAGAGAGAGGCAAGAAGAGAGATGCGAGCGAGAGCGGCGGCGCGCGGCGGCGCGGGGGAAGGTTGGCGGGCGCGTTACTACTTTACGGTTATTACACCGGAGGGCTAAAGCTCTCTTTCTCTCTCTCTTCGAAAGCCGCCATTCTTCGACTCGCCTCGGGAATCTAATCGTATCGCTGACGAGGAGCAGCAGCAGCACCCCCGTCGTCTTGTGCGAAACGACGCGCGTCCAAACGCGTAATCGCACGCGACGGTACTTACATCTGAGGAGAGATTTATTCAGGATTTCCTCGTAGAAGAGCAAAAGGAATCTCGACATTTGGACGGAGATCGATAAAAAGTGAGATAATGCGGCTGATTAATTGATACGCATCGGAGTAACTTGCTAGGACGTAGAAGCGACGAGCTTCAACTATACTCCTTAAACAGCTGGGGCGCGACCGACAAAATAAAAGGACGATTGATAAATGCGATCGTCGCGAATGCAGTTACTCCCAGGGCGGCACGGGAGCAAGTTGCCAGGACGCGCCCCAAACACTTCCCGAGAAGTTGCGCGAACTCGGCGCGGACCCACGTCAAGACATCCAAGGAGGAGACGGGGAGAGACCTTAATCTTAGTAGCCTTAGACAAGGAAACGCGTACACACCGCCGGGGCGGATGGGTGCACGTGCAAGGAGCCGACACTAGCCCCTGGCACGACAATCCACCATCCTTCCCCCTCCCCCGTCTACCACGGCCGCCCCCTTCTTATCTCGGGGGGAGCCGAGTTTCCTCGGACAGTTTGCCGGCGCTAATGAGCTGGCAAGATAATTAGCATTATGTTAATGCGTGACGCGTGGGGCGGCTCTACCCGGAGGTGTCCCCCGCCCCCTCTTCCCACCCCCCCTCAACCTAACGTTATCCGACCGCTCTCTCCCGGGTAAGAACTTCCGGTCCGACCTGCTTCCCCCCTCCCTCCGCATCCTCGATCCCTCGAACTACTCCAACGGTGTTTGTGCCTTATGTTTGGACTATCGCAAGTTCTAAGCAACATCCAGGCAGCCATCCAGCGGCAGCAACCCTCTCCATCCCTCTCCCCTCATCGCGAGCACCAGTGGTTACGGAGAGCTACGAATGTAAGGGGAAAGCTTGGATTACCGGATACAAGTTCGTAGATCCTCGATCCGAAACATCTCGACGCGTAAGTGAGGGTGTTTCCTGTAGGAACAATCGCTCAGACCTGACAGAAATTTCGCAAGCTTGCGTGCACTTGTTCTGTCTCTTTTGCTACGTCCGTCGGTTAAAACTAACAAAATGAAAACTTTTACATGAATCGCGATTTAACGCACAGTGCATGCATCTCATATCGTAGAAATTGTTAAGGAATAATAAAGATTTTATCAGTTTTAAGACTAACAACTATTGCGAGAGTTTATCTGGCGAATTGACTCTCCGTCTTGATTTTT